>NC_056526.1:127996075-128073645 GCF_019175285.1 Sceloporus undulatus | reverse complement strand
ATCTATCTATCTATCTATCTATCTATCTATCTATCTATCTATCTATCTATCATCTCCCTGGATTCTTCTTCCTACCTCATCGTCTACCCCATCACAAAGCATACATTTATTGATACTTTTAATTTAAAGAATATAAAAGCTGAAGGACTTTTAATTAGTGAGAATCCAATACTTTAATTACAATCTTGAAAAAGATTATATGTATAACACAAAAAAGACATTATAGGTATACCTCAGTTAATGAAGTGGATATATTCTTGAACATTGCATATTTTAACAGGAAAAAAATGGTACCAGAAGCTGAAATAACATGGAAATAATAGTGATATATTCCTATACCACAAACAAGAAGATCTGTTCAGCAAGCCTTGTATTCAGAACTAACAATATGCACATATAATGAAACAATCAGGTAAGATACACCTTCCACATATAAACAGGCTTGAGAAGGGAACTTGGGAACCTCACCTATAGAAATTGACAAAGAATATCCACCTCCCCAAAAGATATTTCTGGACTGCATCTCTCAGATCCCTCACCATTGGATATGCTGCTTAGGGTTGATGGGAGATACAGGCTGATGACATCTGGAGGGTCACATTTTACTAGTTTGTAACCATATCAGTGGAGTGGAATAGGTCCTTCTCCTCCAGCTGTAGCCTTCCCTGGGAAGGTGTGCAGGGAAAATGGAAGTTAAGTGGGTGTCCACCTGATTGTGAACCTTGAAAAGGCAGACAATTTCGAATTGTCTTGAATGTTGCAATGGCAGATCTTCCTAGCTCTTAGTAAACTTTTATAAGGTGTAGCTGGAGGGGGTGGAGGTGCAGTGCACATTCCAATCTCCCTCCACTGATATAATTACCAAAATGTCAGAATGGGCATTTAGTTTTAATACATCTGAGAAGCTAATCAAGACACTGCTGTGGTGGGTCATGCCTTCATTAAGAATGTGCTGTGGGATTGCTTGAATCTGAGCTGGGTCCCTTTTAAAACACAAGACTGCTAATCCACATTGATTGGGTTGCACAAAGAAAAAGGGATCCATGCAGACACACTCGGGCATGAGCTTTTATCTTTCAACCTTAATGGCTTATGACTTCTTTTCTTACTGTGTCGTTTGATGTGCATTATGCTTTTCTGGTTCACATGCCAGCATATTTTGCTAGAAGAATGCACAAAAAAAGACAAGGTCACACTGTTCCTTTGTGAAATGGGTCTACACCAAAGGACTGCTTTAAATGCAATCTCTTTACAGTTAATTATTTTCAGGGTGGGGGTGAGAGGCTGAGGAAGAAAATGGAATTGATGCATATTAGGTTTAATAGAGATTTAGCCACAATTAGAATATCCTCTATGGGCCTTTACAGACCGGCCTGAAAGGCCAGCCTGGGGGCAGAGTCAAGGCACAGTGTCCTGATGATGCACGGCCAACTCAACCCCCCCCCCGGTCACCCTGATGCCGCATGCCACTCCAGACAGCACATGGCATCATGGTGCACCTCTGGTGCTGCATCCATGTGATGCAGGCCAAAGGGGCGCCATTTAGCCATGCCACCATGGCTATGGCACCCTTTTGAGGGCACAAAAAAGGTCCTTTTTGCGCCCTCGAAAGGCCGGATCAGGGCTGCGATGTGAGTTTGCCACAGCCCTGATCCAGTGTGGAAAGGGGTGGCTGCAGGCTGCCCATTTGGAGTGGTGTGTAGAGCCCCTTAATCAATTTCAATGGAACTTAAGCTAGTCATAACAGCCCTGGTGGCGCAGTGGTTAAATGCTTGTACTGCAGCCACTCACTCAGAAACCATAAAGTTGAGAGTTCAATACTAGCCAAGGGCTCAGGCTCGACTCAGGCTTGCATCCTTCCTAGAGGTGGCTAAAATGAGTATCCAGCTTGTTAGGGGCAATTAGCTTACTGTTGTAAACCACTTAGAGACTGCTTAGGCAGTACGAAATGGTATATAAATGAAGCTGCTATTGCTATGACTAATATTGGATCAAAATCTAGATCCAACCTACTGAGTGATAGCATCATATTTTAACGTATGTAAGCATGGCAATTAGAAGTGCCTTGTCCACACCTCTGACTCAGGAATGAACCCCAGGTGTAAAAGCATCTATTTAAATAAAAACAAAACAAAATCAGATCTTTGAGTGGAAGCAAGTCATTCACTTATATAGGAGTAAAAAATGCTGTTCAGTCCTGATCTCAAGAATTCAGACAAATTTAAATGAAAAGCAATATGTCCTCAGTGTTCTTCCTCATTAATAACATTTTCCTTTTTGTTATCTGGCCCCACCCTTTTGACTGTACTCTGACATGTCTCAGCCATAATGTGTCCAGGTTTTTAATCTGTGAAAAGTTGGATGGTATGCTCTAGCACTCAGGTGAACCTGTTTCTCATCCATGGCCTACAGCTGAGGATGGAAAGTATGGTCCTCCAAATGTTTTTGGTTTACCACTCCCTTCACTCCTAACCTACATTGCCAAGAGTGAGGGATTATGGGAGTTATTGCACAGAAATATCTGGAAGATCAGATTTATCTATCCCCGATCTGCATTTAAAGATAGTAGCCTCTTTTAGCCTTTATCTACTGAGTGTGAGGAACACCATCAGCTCTAGATATTTCATCAAAAACTCTCCACAGAGCCCATATTTATCCAGCTGCATATGTAGTGCTTCCTCAACAGGTCTGGGGACTCTGGAAAAACAGTGTTCTCTGGCAAAATAGTGCAGAAAACACTTTGTAGCAGGGGTGAGCAAAATGTGGTACATTTTGGCTACTTGCAACTTTGTACCAATGAGAGGAAAGTGCAAAATAAATGCATACTTAAAAAAGGTTAATGTGAATGTCATTTTCCTCCATGGTTATAGGACATTCTTCTTCTTTTCTTGTATTGAAATATGTATCCAGTTTTGAGCCATTGTTCGTTATGTGTCCATTTATTTGTGCAGTTTTTCTATTGTACACATTTGTCACCATTGCCTAAAAGTGTGTGTATGTGAATATTTTTTTAATTATGCATATTTAAGTGTTTGCATTTGCTGGTGAGCTTTGCTCACCACAAAGGTAGGTCTCAGGGCTGGATGTGTCCAGTGGGCCACACTATGCCCACGCTTGGCCTAGCAGGTGCAGGCAGGTTACATGAATCCCAGTTCTGTCTTCCTGATCACCTGGTACCAATTTGCAGCATCAGATGACTGGGGGACCTACCCCACATGGTATAAGGGTTGGCCCAGCACAGGTTGTTTCTAAGGGTTATTCAGAGTTGGAGCTCTTTCTCATCCTGGGGACATTCATCAAGTGCTTTCTGTCACAAAGCTCAGTGATTTTCATATTTGTTGCAACATGAGTTGTATGGGCAACAGAAAAGGCATAGATTTTTGATTTCACAGTAGGATATTGATTGCTGAAGTCCTCCATGATGTCAAAGCAGCTTCCTTTTCTCCTTTTAAAAATGCACTTAAATCTTTAGAATTTAATTAATTTTCAATTAATGTCAAGTCACACATATACTGCGAGTCAGCAATGTGAGTTCTCACATTTTTACACTAATATCAGAGAGGTATTTTGGGTTAATGAGGTTAAAAACATGTACATTCATTGTGACCACAAAGACAATAGCCCTCCTATCATAAATCATCACAATTTTAATTACAACTTTCTAATCCCTAAAGTTTGAGGGCAATCCTTCTCCACATCTTGTTGCTGTAGTAAAGAAATTACACAATTAAGTGAGCAGAAATCTAAAATATTAAAAGGGAAACCTTATGGGAGTTATGCACCTTGTGTACATGTTAATATTTTAATTTCAGTACCATTTTAGACATCTCTAGCCAGAATTAAATACCACTGAATTCAATGAGACTTACTCCTAGTCATGTTTATAAATGTGACACTGATATTCTCTGTGTAACTATGTGAGTTTAAGCCACAATGTATTAATGCAACTTTTTTTCTGAATAGACATGTAGGATTGCATTGTGAATGTGTTGCTAGCCCTGACAACTTCAGATTTAAAGAAAAATGAAAAAAGACAAAACAAAGAAGAGAGCACCCCTATTATCCTCATCCTAATAAACAATTTATACCAAGTTCAAGTACTATGGCTGTATCTACACCAGGGGCATCACTAGGGGGTGTGGGGATGCAGACCACACCAGGTGACAGCTTGGGGTCTCAACCCCCTGCCACACACCATCACTAGCCAGGGCACCTTGGCAAAAGAAGAGGAGGATGCTGTTGTTGTAGTATGTTCTTCCCTCCCTTCCCTCCTGGTGCTTCATCTGTCTGGGCCTGCCTGGGTGCGTGGGGCATTAAGAGGAAAGGGAGGGTGGAGCAATAATCCACTCTTTCTCAGAGAAAAAGAAGCTGCTCCCTGGAAGGGGCGCCATAGTGGTGCTTGCGCGCCATGATGATACTCCTTCCGTGGAGCACCGTTTGGGCACTGTGCTGCCCCTGCGTCATAACGGCATACTCTGTGTGGAAGGGTACGTGCCATAATGGTGCATGTGCGGCGGAACTAGGGCTCGGAGCATGTACAGTGGTACCTCGGGTTACGAAATTAATTCGTTCCGCGGCTAATTTCGTAACCCGAAAAACCTTCGTAAGCCGAATTGCCATAGGCGCTAATGGAAAAAATAGCTCTCTGCTGCCCTCCGGTGGCGGCCTTTCCATTTAAAACAGCGCCGGGGTTTTTTCGTAACCCGAAAAAACCTTCGTAAGCCGAAACAATAAATCCCTATGGGATTTTTTCGTATCCCGAAAAATTCGTAAGCTGGGTAATTCGTATCCCGGGGTACCACTGTAAATGCTCCGCCCTAGATCAGCTCTAGTCTGCACTCAGGTCGGCACAAAGTGCTGGTCTGTACTGCCTCCTAGATGATGAGGAAATTGAAATAGGTAAACAGTTCCCATATCTTGGCTCAGACACTGATCACAATGCAGCTAAGAAACCAGAAAACTAGGAGTTAGAAGGGCAGATAAGAACTAGATAAGATTCTAAAGTAGAAGGATATTCAACTGAGTACTAAAGTTAGAGTAGCCAAAGCCATTTTCCCCCATCACCATGTAGGGATGTGAGAGCAGGACAGTGAAAAAAAAGGGGATGAGGAGAAAAAAAACCCTAATTTTTGATATGGTGCTAAGGATACCAAAAAATTTAAAAAAGATGGGTTCTTGAACAGATCAAGCCTAATATCTCCCTGGGAGCCAATATGATCAAACTGAGTCTGTCTTACTTTGGCCATATCATGAGAAGGCATTATTCATTAGAAAAGACAATGAAGCTAGGAAAAGTAGAGGCAGACCACATGCCCAGTGGATAGACTCAGTCCAGGAGGTCACAGGCCTGAGCTTGCAGGACTTAAGCAGTGTAGGACATGGGGTCTTAGAGGGGTCTCATCCCCAGGGCTGCCATGAGTCAAGGTTGAGTTGAGGGCAGTTAACAACAAAGTCACTTTATCTGGAAGGTGAAATGTCTGGTCATTCATAACACTGAATTATTACAATATGTGTGAACTGACACATACTGTAATAACAATTCCTAATAATGTTTCATTTTAAAAATATATTCTCACATCACGATCAAGAGACAAGGCAGGGTGAAAGGTTAATGCACACAGTAACAACCTCTGGAAATACTGGCAGGAAAAGAGGAAGAGTATTACATTAGGCACTACTTTTCACTAAACTCCAGAATAATTGGTTTTGCTATGTAAGTGGAAAGTGTACTTAAAAAAAAAAATCTTTTCAGGTCAGTCCTTCAGTTTAACATTTGCTACTAGTGGTATTTATGAATTCACAGGAAAAGACAGAAGTGACCTCCCAGTGACTTGCTCATTTAAATGACAACTACTGAAAGAGAAGCAAGATCATACCAATATGACAGTGAAGTGAGATGTTCTTTTAGCTTAGCATAGTTTAGTTTAGACTCTGGTGCAATTTGTGCTGAGCCACAGTAAGGCTGGAGAAGTATATATGTTACTCCATGATCCTGTGCACTACAGCTTCCTATAACATCATCTAGGCAAGAATTCTATATGACTCTGTAGTAAGATTAGTTAAAACGCTGGTGCAACTTATGGTGGGTCATAGTAAGGTTACCATAGAGCACCCAGTGCAGGCTCCCCACAGCTATTCCATGCCTTGAAGAGATCCAGGGCGATTGCACAAGCATCTGGCTATGTTCCTGTAAAAATTACATCATCTCTTGAAGTCTGATGGAGTTTTGTAGAGGTCTCAGTAGATGATGTTCTGCGTTTGGCGGATTGCAGAAGTCTGGGAGTGGACTTCTGGGAAGCGACAGCTTTGGTTGGTGTGGAGGGAAGGTGAGAATACCAACCTCTGCATTCACCAAAACTTTCAACCTTACACCTGTGTATACCACTAAATGTCAGCCCTAATGTGAAAATGCTGGAACTCTCTGCTAAGGCAGGCTAAAACTGGCACTCTTATGCCAGCAGGGAATTCCACAGTTTCATTCTTTCATGCAGGCTGCTATATTGCTGAAGAGAGAATTACAGATTGGCTGCTGAGTTTCTGTATTATTGCTGTGCATTTAAGGTATAAATATAATGAAATGTTAACATTAACCTCATTTCCTTCCATAGAATAGTTTTTGTAGCAGGTGCTAAACTTCTCAAGCAGCCATTTCTTTTTTTTTTTAAATTTTTTAAATTTTATTATTAAAAAGAGAAACATACATACATACATACATAAGTAGCACACATCAATCCATAACGAATACTCATCCATTTACAATTATTTACATGACGGATTCATATGAATTCCCATTAATTTTGTATTCCTTATGGTTCTGTCTTACATACCCTTCAAACATTCCCACTTCTTTATTCTTCTTGTATCCTTTCTCCTATTTACCCCATTCCTTGACCTTCTCTTTCCTATCCTTTCTTGTACCTTACCCCCTCCTTCCACTCTATACTCACTTATATCCCTCCTTCTTACCACTAGCTACTTCTCAAACAGCCATTTCGACTATTCCATTAATACACAAATTTTGGGCAAACTTCTTGATTTCACAAAAGCTGGTGAATGGTGAAGAATTAAAGTGCAGTGAAGATAGAATTTGGAAGTAATTAGTTACAAATAACTAGCAACTTATAACCAATAATAATTTACAGTATAACTAGTTTCAAATAACTAGTTATTATAATTAATTCCTGCCCCATTATGAAGACTATAATGGTATTATTTTATTATTGTAACTCGATTACGGATAATATCAACTGTAACATTATAGTTACTTTTACAGTTATGGCCTCATTTAAGAATGATAATGTGTGATCTCCTTAAAGGATGGAAAAGAAATACCCACGGTTCATACAGTGCATCACTTTGTTCTATGTCTGTGTTCTGCTGTATGTGCTTCAGTAACAATTAGGTAGATGGGAAGAGAGTGGGTTTTGTATCAAGGGCTAGTCTTGTAGCTTGTAGAGTCTGGTTTTTAAAGTTACTTTTTAAAAAAGCAACTAAAAGGTAGTTACTTTTGTAGAAATGATGAAGTAAAGAGTAACACTGTTTTGTAAAAATGATAGCTATAAGGTAATTGTTAGGCCTTGGAAGTACAATTGTATTTATTTATTTAGTTAGTTTGGTTCAGCTCCAATGGAAAGATATTTGGAGATTAGGATTCCACTTAAATTTGTAATTTTAGTCCGACTGACTTTTGTATTATGATTATTTTTCCTTATTCATTATCTTTCTTTTTAACCTTTTACATAGAGTCTTACAGAATGATGTATTAGTTTTGTTGCATTCACTGTATTGCCTAATGTATTGTATCTATACATTTTTATTATATTTTTATTCTTATTTTTATATATTTTACTCTCATGTTCTCTTATATAACTCTTATTTAGAGTTCTACACAGAGTTTTATATAGAATTTTATCTTGTTTTTCTATTTTTTATTGTGGTACATTGAGATGGCCTACGGGCCAATCAATAAATATTGATTGATTGAAAGATTGATGTATAACCAGCATGACTTAAACTGTCATGCTGTGTGTGTGTGTGTGTGTGTGTGTGTGTGTATAGATAGATAGATAGATAGATAGAGAGAGAGAGAGAGAGAGAGAGAGAGAATATTTCCTTGCTGGTATTTAGTGTGACATTTCTAAATTGTATCTGGCTATTAGCATAACATCTACTACAATAATAACTTATCTTCCAGACTAATGCAAATTTTACTCTTCTAAATTGTATATAATGCCCTAAATTTCATTTTCTCAATGAAGTGCTGCTCAAGCAAATGCTTATTCAAGTAGTTAGTTTTGGGATTATAAACATATTACAAATGGTGCTGCTAAATGGAAACCTTTTAATCAAAATGAGATGGTCCATTAGATATGGATAATTGAAAGGTTAAATGATGATTAACTTTTAATATGAATCATTACTTAAAAGCACACACATCCCTTTTTAATCTTGTGGCAATGAACAGCAGATCAATCTATTTCTTGAAGCTGTAACCTCAAATAAGAAAAAATATTTTTGGACTTTCCATAGGGAAAGTTAAATGCCTTTAATAAGAGGACAAGCAAATAGAAGGCGGGATGGGAGGATGGGCCTTCATGTATATGTATGAAATAACACAAGCACATTGTAATGTACATTAATTGGCATTTATAAATTGAACCTACACAGAGTTTAGAAGTTATTATTTTGGACTGCAGTTCCAAGAATCCCCAAGCAGGAAGCCCATGGTATGCTAGGGAATTTTGAGAGTTGTGATCTGAAAACCATAACTTTTTCAAACTCGAATCATGGAGTTGTTGCCGTGAAGCAAAGGCTAAAGTATAAAACTGTGTAACTCTGCTTTCCTTGCTAGAAAGTTAAGGCATTTGTTGCCAGCTTGTGCTTCGGTGTGCTCAGTGGCTTCACTAGCTAGGATGTCACCTGGGAAGGGTGCACGTTCACCTCCTTCTCTTCTGTCACCAGGCTTCCTCCTCAGAGAGAAAGCCTGGCAATGGAGCAGCCAGGAAGGTCATTTGTTTGCCCCTCTTACACCAAATGGTAAGTAAGACTCAACCAATGCCACCCTCTTTTGGGGTGTCACCTGGTACTGTCTGCACCCCATGCACTCCCCCCAGTGATGCCACTGGGTGTGCTAAGGCTCCTGCTTAGGATAATATAAGATATGCTAGGAGATGGGAATCTACCATTGAAAGTCACTTCTTTACATATAAGATTTATTTATCAATACTGAAAACGTAGGCCGCAAGCCTTTGGCAACTCCAACCACAAGTGCTTCCTGAGCAGCGTGGGACTGTGGCAACCAGACACTGTGGTCATTAGTCTGGCTGCTGCCAGGATCTGCAATGGAACACCAGCAAGAAGCACTTTTTTGCACTCCTTTTATGGCCAAGTTTGGGAAGCCTTAGGCGGCTGCAGCACAACTTCAACCTGATACAGGGGTGTGCATCATCTGAATGCCATGCCCCCAGATCGGCCTGAAGGTGGTGCTTTTGGCCAATCTGTTTCAGACCATACTCATGAAATACTAAGGACTGGGTTTAGCAAGTCTCCTTTTATTATGTATTGTTATTTCTGAAATTTCTTTTTGTTGTTTTGTCTGCTTAATTGTATTTCAGATTAAATACATTCTAAGACAAGTGGGGTTTTTTTTACATGAATACTGTATTGCATGTTTGTCAGAAGCAAAGAGGCATCAACACTTGTATAAAGTGAGAAGTAGGAGAGGGGAATGAAGAGCTAGATAGTCCCTGCAGGTTACCTCCCTCCTCTATCTTTCCTTGAAGCTATATGTATTGGAGCATTTTGAATCCTTCTTATCTGCTGAGATCACTTACCCTTTTTCAGGAAATTAACCTCTTTGTTCCTGAAAATGAGCAGCCTTGAGACTTGCCAATTCAGGATCGCTCTAATACCTGTGGTTTCCAGATGAAAACCTAAAACGTAGGGAAGAGTCCTGGTGATATCATTAAGCTTTACTGACCAGGGTATTTCTGATGTTGCCTTTGCCATTTCTTATGCTAAAGAATGTCTGTATAATCTATTTTTCCAATGCTAGAACTGAGCATAAGAAGCAGCATGGTTGTATCCTGAACTATTTGTATTTCCTTTTTTATACAATTTATCTTCTCTTATTTATTTGATGTTTGTTGTTGGAACCGCTATAAAGTTGGCTTCAACTTATGATGGCCTTATGAATGACAGACCTGTAAGATACCCTGTTATTACCAGATATGTATTTATTTATTTATTTATATCTTGCCTTTCCCCAAAAGTGGGACCCAAGGCGGCTAACATACATAAAACACAACAGTTAAAATTGTAAATTTAAAATCGTAAAAATATAAAAATTCCAAATATAAAATTTAAAAAATTCAAAGTTAAATTTAACAATCCGAGACCATCCCGCTCATCCCTCAATAAAACCAAGCCTGCCAGATCTCAAAACACCTGTTTAAACAAAAATGTCTTTGCCTGCCTATGAATGGCCGACTGTGAGGGGACCAGCCTAATCTCCTGTGGAAGGGAGTTCCACAGGGTGGGAGCAGCCACTGAGAAGGCTCTCTCTCGTGTCCTCACCAGGTGAACCTGGGATGGTGGTGGGACCGAGAGAAAGCCTTCTCCTGAGGATCTCAGGGCTCTAGATGGTTCACATGGGGAGATATGGTCTCTCAAATAGTCTGGACCTATGATGTGTATGGGGGACATTGGCTTGACAATAGTACATGTAATCTAAGGTGCGTTATAGATGGGCCGAAGCGGCGCCGTCGTCACGCCGTGAATACGCGCGATGGGCGGTGCTTCCGGATGCGCCTTGCCCCTTGCGCGTATTCCGTACGTCAAGATGGCAGCGCCCTATACAGATGGGCGCAGCCATCTTGACGTAACGGACGCTGTGCATCCGGACGTCCAAACCCGGAAGAGATGTCGCGAGTGCGCGCTTTGGCACTTGCGACGTCTCTTCCGGGTTGCCAGAAGGAGCGCGATTTTCGTGCTCCTTTTTTACAGCGCGGGGGAGTCACGCGGTTTGGCTGCAGCGGCTTCCCCACGCTGCAACCGGCAGCGGCCCAAGACCTCCCCTTTTGGGCGGTCTGTAACGGGCCTAAGAATCCTAGTAGAGCACAAATTGGACATGAGTCAACAGTATGATGCAGCAGCCAAAACTATTAATGCAATTCTAGGCTGCATCAATACACATATAGTGTCTATATTGTAGGAAACAATAGTACCACTCTACTTTGGTCATTCAGGCCTCACCTCAAATACTGCATCCATTTCTGGGCACCACAATTAAAAAAGGACATTGACAAGGTAGAGCATGTCCAGAGGAGGGTTACCAAAATGGTGAAAGGTCTGGAAACCATGCTCTATGAGGAGTGACTTAGGGAACTGGGTATGCTTAGCATGGAGAATAGATAGTTAAGAGGTAATACGATAACCCAAGTATTTGACAGGATGTCATATGCATTATATACTTGTTTATCAGCTAGTGCTCTTCTTACCTGCCTTTCTTATGACTGAGATTGCTGCCACACTGCAAAATTGATGCAGTTTGACCCCTGCATCATTATGGAATTCGTTATGGAAATCATTATGGAATTTAGGGACTTGTAGTTAGTTCTGGAGCCAGAGGGCTCTTATAGGGAATGCTGAATATCTCACAAATCCCAGAATTCCATAGCATTGAGCCATTGCTGTTAAAGTTGTATTCAACTGTATTAATTGTGCAATGTAGATGCAGCCTGAGTAAACTCTCAAACTGCAACTTGTTAGACATATATCACAAAGTGTCTGTTTAGGAAGCATCATTCTTACTCTTCTCAGCAAGTTCCAAAAGGGAGTTCCATGTTTATGTTGGATCTTTATTTACTGTCACATTTTACAGGCTTAATATGTGAAAAATGTGTGGGCCCTTGAAATGTCAGGAGGAATGACATTTCATCTACATGAAAACAGTGCAAGGGATTGTTCAAAAATTTCACACAGCATTCATACCATCCATATTTTCCAATGCCATTAAGACAGCAAATGGGAAAGAATGAGTCATTGTGCCTGACACATTGCCATTTGGTTACTGTGCAGTGGAAAACCTTTCCCTCTCCCACACACATGTTCAAGGGTCAGGATTACTTGTTACATATCTAGCCCAAATACGTATAGTGGGTGAGATCATTCAGTTAAAATGAAGCTGCTCATCCAAGTGTTGTCAGTTGCTTCTGGATTTCCTGGAGTGATTTTCCCAGCTGCAACATACATTCAATCATCCAAATGTTCCATATATTTCAAGGGCTAATTGCTGCCATGCATCAGAAAGGGCCAACATATTGCAGTGGATAGAATATTGGCTCTCAAGTGTGTTACCCAAAATGCCAGGGTCCTAAGAAGGCACCCACAATCAGTATTTAATAGGTGAATTTTATTAGCTCAACTGCAGCAGCCAAAAGAGCGTGGACAACTCAAAGCAAGAATCAAGCCTATGTATACTGGTTCCAAGAAAAAGAACTCCAGAATGCAAGGTCCAAATGTAGTTTTATTTGTAAAAGGGAATTATCACTCCCAAAAAAGCATGCTCACACAATCACTCACAAGAACCAACAATATAAAAGGTGGTAGGAGATAGTGACAAATGGGGTAAATGCATTTTACATTTGTTTCATTTGGATTGATACTTTGATATCCAACGTATTTGGATTTCTATGATTTGATTACTTTTCTTCCAATGTTTGAATATTCATATATTTTTTAAAATTCCCAAAGTAGTTGAAGGGAAGAGAAGGTGGTGAAGATATAGAAGGTTAAAGAAAGAAGTATTTGAGGAACAAAGGAGTCCATAAGGATGAATGTAATGAAATAGTAAGGATAACAAGAGAACATACCCTTTTGAGGCATGTTTGAATATTTAATGTTTGATCTGATGGACATTTGATTTGTCTATATTTGAAGTATGTTTTTTATGTGTACATATAGTTTTAATATGTATGTTTTATTTAAATTAAATAAACTTTGTTAAAAAATCCTATAGGCTGAGCAAAAAGTCAGATTATTTTACTGTTTGTTTTTTTGTGTGTAATATATATTTATTGGCTCTAACCAGGGGTTTGTGACAGATAAAATGTCACAATAAAATTAATTTGATTTCTGACATATGCTACATCTGGCATAAAAAAAGCTTTGAGATGTATTACAGGGGGTTCCTGGTATCTGCTGGGGTTTGTTTCCATGATCCCCCATGGATACCAAAATCCATGGATGTGGAAGTCCCATTATATACAACAGTATAGTATAAAGGTGTCCCTTATATAAAATGGCAAAATCAAGGCTTACTTGGATTGTGTGTATGTATGTAACATTTTCCAGCCATTAATGCAGTATCCTTGGATATGGAGGGCTAACTGTATTTCTCTTGTGCTTCACTTATCAATATGTAATGACTGAATATAAATGTGGGATAGAGTTATACAGTACTGTATTCTGGTGTGATTTCCTGATCTATGCTACCCAGCTAGGACTTAATGCAATGAAATCAAATGAAGATGGTCATTGTGAGTATTTTACCTACTTTGCTCTGAAAACTCATTAGCATGCAGTGTATCACTTTGTTAAATTTTATTAAACAGGGTCATGATGTCTTCAAGAGATCTTTCTGAATGCTCCATGAGACAATCCAATGATCATTCTGAGTTCTGTTTTGAGCGATATCCACTACTTCAGCAGATAATTCATCCCCCTGTTATATTTGCAACACTTTGGCCTGTGCCCAGTTACTAGTTTAACCTAGAGCAGATGTATTAAATCAATGGGATTTTCATAATTGTTTTACAATTTGAGAAATGATTCAGTGTTGTTGTGGACTAGCAATTGGTTTAAAGCCATAATGTCCCATTTGCAGATGCTTTCCAATTCTAGACTGAAGTACAGATTAGGCCTAAGAGCCATGAAACCAAAAATTGCAGTCTGGAGTTCTCATTTTTGGCTTTTACCAGAAGCATTCATCACCAAAATGATTTGTGTTAGACCCTGATCTAATTATTCAAAACCCAGTCTGGTTGGACTTGGAGATTGTCTGATTCAACTCAGGTCCAAATCTGAAACCCAGGTTTGAAATCCAGTACCTTTTCTTAATGTACTGAAATTCAAATAGCTATAACATCTTCCCTAGTGTGTTCAGACTGAATGTGATTTGCCACAATGTGCTCTCCCATCTGCATGACTGCCTCTCTTTTATACAGTAATTTATTAGAATATTTGAGGATAAAGGATCTCATCTCATTTCATAAAATGGGAGTTACCTGGTGATACTTGAGGGAGGAGCCCTGTTGCAACTGATCTTTTGGTAAGTCAAGACTAATAAAAACAGCCTTGTTTCCATCTCCTCCTGCCACAGACTGCTGGAAATGCTTTAGTTTATTCATAGGCAACTTCAGAAGGCTTGGGGACCAGTTTTTGGCTCCTGAGAATCCCTACAGGGCATGCTAGGCCTCCACAAAGCTGAGGAAAAAAAAATTAACTGGAAGCCCAAGTCCAAGTCCAATTTCAGTTTTTATTTTTTAATAGAAGCATTAACGGTAATGATTTGGAAGTTCTCTGACTTTTTAAGTAATAAAATGGAAACTACTGGGTCTGGAAAAAGCAATTTGAGTCTCCCAGCCAAGAAAAAAAGTATTTGGAAGTCTCAGTTTTTGCTCCTGTACAAACCAATTTTATTTGGCAGATCTACATGATGTTTTCCCCATTCTGAAGTATTCCCAGGGAACTCCTGTCATTGTCAAGGGCTTTTCATTCCCACTTCCCTGGTCAATTTAAATTAACTTACTATTTGTGAAAATGGTGAGGGCCTACGTGGAACCCATAACATACCCATTGCCCAGCCCCATTCTACCTTTCAGGAATCCAACTATAAATTCTGAATATGCTTCCTCTTCCCCCATCCCAAAGTTGAATTAAACTGATATTAATAATGGCAAATCAATGGAAAGCTGAAGTTCAGAATGCAGTTAGTAATTCTTCATCAGCCTGTGTACTTGGATGCTTGCCATGAATTATGAAGTCTGTGCAAAATACAGAGATTGCTCATTTGTTTCAATATAGTTGATTTTCTTCCAGAATGTTGGTAGATTAAGTTATTAGAGTATCTATTGTGTTGGGCACAACCAATTTCATTACTGAGTCGGAATATTCTTCCTATTTTATGGATTGATTCCCTCCTCTTCAATAGCTATACAGTAACTTTAATTGCTAGGATTTATAATGTTTTAAGTAGTCTCAGGAAGTGTTTCTGTCATGCTATGTTGTATTCTTATACAGAGTTTAGAGGAATTGCAAAATGAACCCCCCACTCAATCCTGTCTGAGTACCAGGGCATGGGCACAGTAGAACCTTCTTCATTCCTCTTTCTCTGTAACCTTCAATGCCAGTCTAAAGATGGCTTTGCTCCCAGAACAGTTGTTGTTGTTATTGTTGTTGTTGTTGTTATTATTATTATTCCACCTTCCACCTTCTTCCTGGTACAGGGACTCAAGGCAGCTAACAAAATCTAAATCAGTCTAGGTTAAAACAGTATGAAACATTAAAAATACAAAGTTTTAAAAAAAAGTTAAACAATTCAAATGATTAAAACATTACATTATTAAAATTTAAAACTTAAAACTCTTTTAAGACCAAAACAAAACACTGGAGGGAGCTATATGAGGGTGTTGAGGTGGGAAACATCCTCCATGGTACTACTGTCAGAACTAGTTAAAATAACAGAAGCATTATTATCCCTGATTGGATAATGGCCACTATATGTGGAGCTTTGTTTAGCATTGGCAATGAAATGCAGCTCTGGCCTCAAGGAGCTTGCAGTCCAGATTTATTCAATATAGAATTGAGAGAGGGACATGCAGCAGACAAGGGAGAGGGAGATGAAAGCAACAATGCTATTTTTAACCCAGGAATGATGCCACCATGACTTCTGGCTAATACTTTAGTATTAGATCTCCAGCCAACACAATTGTCAGTGCAACCTTTAGAGATCAGTGGCAGGTTTCAGCCAAAGCAAAGCACCTTAAGTCCTGTTGATTAAACTGGGAGAATTAGGTGCTGATAAGAGTGAAATGTGCTTCATTTGGCTGGATCCCAATTTATGAATGGCCTTCATTTCACAATATGTACATGGCACAGATAAATTGTACATCCATTGCAATGTTTCCACTGTTATCCCCATATTGATATAACTGCAGTAGTTAATGTCAATGCATTCAGTGTTTCACAGGGTTGATCCCATTTCATACCACAATGTATCCCCCCCAGCTCTTTTAGGTTATTGCCCTTCTCTGTTTTTCAGCAGCAGTTGGAGGTCCTTTAAAAACCTCAGTCTACCTTTAAGCCCCTCCAGTAAAGCAATGACTCATAAGCATGAGTCAGATGAGGAATTCAGTTTTATTTCCAGTAAATTTCAGCTTACATCTTCTTCATGGCAGTCACCTATGGCTGACAGCATTTATTCTTCCAGTTGCATGTTACATGACTTTTGTACTCATCTGAAATGTCAGTTCACTCAACAGTACTTCAGAATGAGGTTTTAGAATTTATCTTCCTCTGAAAACAAGTCAATAGGCTATATTGCTCATTGCAATCAAAGATCAAAAGAAGGAACCTATTTGGAATCAAACTTGAAGTGCATTCAGAGGCACCTCTATTCAGTTGAGATTAATTTAGGCTTTTAAAATTAATTCCCTTGACATACCCCTATAGGTCTGACGTAGCTCAACAGCGCCTCCAAGAGAGTCTGATAAATTGGCATCCCATTGGGAAACCTGATTATGCATATAGTCTGGGGTTTTGGTGTTTTATTGGAGGGGGGTTGGTCTATGAATACATATCAAGAACTTAATCTCTTTTTACAATGCATTGCCAAGTTGGAACTGGCTCATTTTTTAATTATTCAGATGTATGGTTGTTAAGAAGGTGGATCCAGTTGTTAAGTAATTTTCTGAGTTGCCGATTAGATCACTGATTTTAGAAATGACTCCCCAAACAACAACAACAACAACATAAACAGCCAGCCTCCATTAAGACTCTGGAATTCACAGAGAATCCACACATACATGGGGCATCATGTGTTGCTCTCTTTCTGGATCTTTCTGATAATATAGAATCAGTAATTCTTGGAGCATGGATGGCAGATGAGCAATCCCAGTGGGCCTGTCTAGCTTGACTGTGAATAGGCTTCCAAGGGCAAATTTCCTGCTTCAAAGATGGACCTTCCTCTCTACTAATAGAGAAGGAGCTCAGGAAATGATAAGCATAAGATTGTTTTTCCAGTAACTTGAAAGACAGATGAAACAAAGAACATGACAAAAATGGTGAAGCCATTTGTTCATTGAAACAGCTGTATCTGCACTGCAGAAATAATCAAGTTTGATGCCACTTAAACTGCCATGGCTCAATACTATGGAATTCTGGGATTTGTAGTTCTGTGAGACATTTACCCTTCTTTGTCAAATGACAATTCCTGCAATTCCATAGTATTGAGCCATGGCAGTTAAAGTTGTATCAAAGTGGATTATTTCTGCAGTGCATATACAGCCAAGATGATCAAAAATAGTTCCATGTTGTTGATATGTTTTGTAATATTTATGTTTGTGGGGTATGTTTCTCATTGTTCCATGTATTATTTGTTATGTTACTGTTTGGCAAATTTAAAAATGGTGCCATGTTGGAGGCGAGGGTTAGTTTTTTTTTTTTACTGCTACTGCTCCGCTTTTTAACAAATTTAGTATTTTTGTAAGCAGATCTAGTTTCATTTACTCTTCCCTGTTCATGCTGTGATATGTCTACTTGATCATAAAGGCATTCTTAGCAGCAGTACATGTGTCCCTGTGCAATGACCAATTTCCCTTCTGAAATGAAAACTGAGATGTGTCTTACCTTTTATGTGCAAATTTCTAGAGTTAAAGAAATGTTGGCACCATGTTCTTTTACACTTCTACAGAGGGATTCATTTCAGAAATGAGAATGCTTTTATGGATTCAGAGACACTTACAAAGTGGAGAAAGAATGCCTAATGCAGATGTTACTGAAATATGCAGGCTGCAGTTGGTTACAGCAATGTAACATCCTGTACAATTTGTTCTAAAGTGTCAGGTAGTGTAGATAAAATCTTTCCTTTTGCTAATCATTTATATTCAAGGTGGATCTAATTGATTAATGGGATTGATCAAAATTATCTAGGTATCATTTCATTAAGGTTAGATATCCTAAACATCTTAACCTGGGAGTTTTATCAAGTGTTACAGGCTTTCTTATGGAGGCACGCACCAATTGTAGGAATGAGTTTCTTTCTGTTCCCACATAAGCTGATTCCTATTTTAAAATTTTGAACTCAGTGACTGTTTTGCATTTGAGCTGTAACAGCAGAATTCTTTAATGTGCTGTGAGATTCTACACTCTGCAGGTATGAATGGAGCTTTCGTGCCACCCAGCCTGCAAATGTGTTAACATGTTTGTATGAAGTCCTTTCCCGTCAGTAATATACCCAAACATGTCTTTTGCTTGATTTCTTCATTTCAGTGACCTAGCACTTAATGACTCACCGCTGCATGTGTGAATGGTTGTTAAATATTCAGCTCAGTATGCAGACTTGGCATGAAACTATTTTACCTCTTACTTCTTATGCTCTTGGAAGTTAAAACATTCTAGAATGGATGTTGTTTGTTTGTTGTTTCCGACTTACGGTGACCCTAAGGCAACCCTATCATGGGGTTTTCTTAGCAAGATTTGTTCAGAGAACCTTTGCCATTGCCTTCACCTGAGGCTGAGAGCATATGACTTGCCCAAGGTAACCGAGTAGATTTCATGGCTGAGCAGGGGAACTTGGTCTCCAGAGTTGTCATCCAACATTCAAGCCATTAAGCCATGCCGGATAGTCAAGGCTTAACTCACCATAGCAGTTATTTTATAATCATAGAATCATAGAATTGTAGAGTTGGAAAAGACCACAAGGGCCATCCAGTCCAACCCCCTGCCATGCAGGAAATCACAATTAAAGCATCCCTGATAGATGGCCATCCAGCCTCTGTTTAAAGACTTCTAAGGAATGAGACTCCACCACTCTCCATTGAGGAAGTGTGTTCCACTGTCGAACAGCCCTTACTGTCAAGAAGTTCCTCCTAATGTTTAGGTGGAATTTCTTTTCCTGTAGCTTGCATCCATTGTTCCAGGTTCTGTTCTCTGGAGCAGCAGAAAACAAGCTTTTGTACTAGATCAGATTCAGACCTCATTTTGGCAATTCAGAGAGAAACTCCATATGACACTTCAACCATTTCTGAATCAACTTGAGTCTTAATCAAAACCATGCATTGGTCCGTGACTCCCCATTTACTATTGTTATTTGGAAAGCAACAAATACCTGCAACATTTCTGCATTTTGATAGCATAGGATGAACTTGGCACAAAAAACTATGCTTAGTCTAATAAGTCTTCACATTTCAAACAAATATGTATAAATAATAATAATAATAGGATTTATTTATATGCCACCCAATCACTGGGAATCCGGGTGGCTTACAACAGAAGGGATAATAGACGGTTCCCTGCCCTCAGGCTTACAATCTAAAAAGACACGACACCAAAGGAGAAGGGAATGGTGAGGTCCAGCATTCTTCTTTCCCTCTGAGGCCTGGACCAAGGCAGATGGACTGGAGGGAGGGCTCTTCTTCTTCAGGCTAGCCTATAAATTTATATTTATATTTAAATATAAACCTTTACATTTATATTCTTCTTCTTTCTTAAAAATGAACATTTGATAACTTTTATAACTTTTTTGGCAATACGTGATGAAATTTGAGGGCATGGATCCTGCTTTTAGAAGGATGCAGTGTATAGTATTTCAGACAGAGGGATGTAGTGTCTGTGCACATGGATAGCAGCATATGTGATTGCCACTCTGATATAAATCAAATTGTTAGTATCAACTTTAATAGACTAATTCAATCAATGGAAACTTGATAACTCAACACTTATGAAATTCCATTAGTGGATTTAATGCAGATGTGAATAACAATTTTGAACAGAATATTGGTTTCTGTTTGATGATACTGAAGTCAGTGACCAAGCTCGGCAAGTACTGATTGCTGTGTGAGTCTTCAGCTGCAGTCACACCAGCACCTCTAGTACAGTGTTGGGCAAACTGTGACCATATTGACCTCCCCTGGTGATTTCAAAAGCCTCCTACCAGCCCCCTAAAATCCCCTAAAGGTTAACATTATCGTTTTTTTTTAAAGGTGATTTGGGCACATTTTTATCCTGAAATCATAAAAAGCCCCCCCTCCAAATGTGTGAAAGCATGTGAAAATGCTCCCAACCCACACCCAAAACACTCCAGAGCCCAGTACTATCTCCAAATGCCTTTGTTGTCATCTGCAGTCCCTCTCAACTGATGATTGGAAAAGATACAACACTACTTTCTGACACCATTTTGAGAGATACTGTAGAGAAAAACAGAGCTATTTGGGCTGGTTTGTGCATGTAGGGGGTGTGAACTGGGGGGAACATTGGCCCTTCACCCCTGCTCTAATATGTAACAACTACATTTGCTGCAGCTCTGTACTGTGTCATTTCAACCACTTTGTTCTTAATGGAGAATGAATAGCCAAAAGGTAATATGAGGCCAACAATGTTCCATGCACAATTAGATTTAATGTAATAACAATGAATGAATCTCTGGAGAGTCTCTCAGTGGCAGTGAACTTTAAAAGAGCAAACTTCAGAACTCAGAAAGAAAAGGTTGAAAACATTTAGCAACAGGCAGAAGGGTAACATTAAAAAAGATTAAAAACCACAGACAAAGTCTGTAGGCTATTTATTGTAAAAACACTGTCTCACAGGGGCACGTTGTTCCTGTATATGTGAGATCAGGGGTTGGGGGTATCAAAGGCAGAAGTATTTCTTTTCAATACAATGCGTGAACCATCTAAGCCAAAGTAAATTATTACTAGGGATAATTGCCATATAACACACTGCATGCACTGGATTAACCATTAGCTTCAGTGTGATGTTTTCTTCTTATTGTTTAAACTTGGTTAATATCATTTTAATTCCTTAAAATATTGGGCACAATCTCACCCAGAGTAAGCAGATTAGTTCCATTAATTTAAAAATTATTTAACTCCATGTAGTTTAAAACAAATGGTTTCCAGATTCTGTAGGTTCTTAATAGAGACGTGATAGTGGAATTTTCTTTAGCCAGATAAGTCAGTGCCTCTAATTTAACTAGTCCCATATTTTATTGTGGACCCTGAGTCACAAATTCATGCACATCACTGGACATTTCTACATCTGAGGTCCTGAAGAATGAATGTGTGAAACACCTCCACCAATAAGCAGTGGTATTTTGAGGTGATACATACAGTCTAAAGAGTGATAGCAAGGAGCCTGAAGGAAGGCAAAAGTACAACCAGCAGTACAGAAATCTGCCTTATAAAAGGTCAGATCATTTTTCTACAAAATTCATCACTGTTTCCTGGGTAGGCAACACGGTGCCCTCCACATGCTTTGGACTTCAAATACCATAACTTTAGTCAGCAACAACAATAGTCAGGGACTGAGTAAGGTAAAGAATAGAAGTCTTTCATAGCTGCTGCTACCCCATCCATTCAACCAGAGATGGTGATTCTAATCCTCAAAATGTTTTGTTCCAATTAATGCAGAGCTTGGAAAGGTTACTTTTTTGGACTACAATTCTGAAGCAACATATCTAACCAGAGTCAGTCCTAGTTAGTACTTGGATGGGAGGCCAGCAATAAATACTGGGTGCTGTAGGCTATATTTCAGAGGAAGAAGCTGGAAAAACTATCTCTGAATATACATTGCTTAAGAAATCTTGGCTGTTATATTACTTTTTAAGCTGCCAGTGTACTCTTGGAAAAAAATCTGTTTTCACTACAACAGACTGCTTTAGCTACAACAGGCTACTAAATCTGGTTTTGCTACTAAAGTCTGGAAGACTTATTTATTCATTTCATTGAGTTTGCCCTTTCCAATATATTTTAGGAACTGTACCATTGGCATCAAGCTCTTATTTTAAGAGCCTTTTTATTCCAATCCATTATAGCATATTTGGAATGTATGTTCTCAACGTTCAATATGTTCAGGAAAACATAACACCTGATTACAAATTGAAAATTTGTATTACTTTTATATTGAAGCTCAAAATGATACAAATAATTTACCTCTCATATATTCTTTACATAACTTCATTATACACAAATTGGTCACTTCCCAAATTGGTTTGTTCAAGGTGTATATCTTCTGACAAGTTGCATAAAGCTTCTGGCTCATTTGAAAGAGGATTTCCTGTAGGGCAGTGTGTTTATTGAGATAAAGACTAAACCTAAGTCTTCTGGAGAGCATGACTCACATTCCTTTAGCACATATATATGGCAGCAATATGACTGCAGGCAGCCTGCATGGTATTGGATAAAGAGTACATTACAGCTAAAAGATAGCAATTATAGAATACAAACCCTTTATTAATCATTATTTATCTATTAATATTTACTTTGGCTATATTTACTTTTTAAAATATTTATAACCTGTCTTTGAAATGCTAAAGGCATTTCAAGTAGCTAACACATTAAAATACAGTAAAACACATACCATAAAAAATCAGCTAAAACAAGAGAAGGAATGTAATGCATTGGTTAATGGTGAGCTGGGACTTGGCAGAAACTCACCGGCTGACCTTGAGCCAGTCAGATTTCCTCTGAATGACTTACCTACTAGGAGTGTTCTGGAGAGAAAGAGGGATAATTATTCTTCCTTGAGCTTACTGAAGGAAAAAGATATAATAAGAACAACATTCATGTAAGTGACAGATCAGCATTAAGGTTCGAAGGAGAAACCCAGGAAGCTGTGTTGGAAAAATCCACCCTACACTGGTCTAAAGGCTTTCAAATTCTGCTCTAAAGACTATAAAGTTTAGCTTTCTGTTCCTGCTGTCAACAGCAAACAAGAAGTCCATGTCTCTTCCTTTCTGTTCCAGTTTAGTACTACAAAACACAGGGCATGATGCCACTGTGCTGCAACTTTCTTTGCCTCTGCTCTTTTCCCATCGCTCCTGTTTGCATGAACAAGAGATATTCAAATTTATTATTATGGCACACAGTCAGCATAAAACAATAAAAAGTATTCCAAGAGCTCAAAGGTGTATGTTCATGTACACATAGCATAAATAACATATGGATACAACATTCAACCTCTGAGAATATCTAGAATGTAGATTATATGTGTTTACTGCAAGAAGAACCTCTAGAATTCTAAAGTATAGATTTAACATGCATTTTTAACCATTAACATACTGAATCTCTTGAGAGATCGTTACAAGGACCTATAATTTTAATAACCCTTTGAGTTAGAAATTTAAAAGATTTATGCAAATTTTTATACATTTACATAAGTAGCCAAGTTATACTGTATTTATATGATACAGGTTTAAATAGTAACAAAATATCTAATAAGCTGTTTATAACAGTTTAGTCATAAAATGACAGTAACAGTTACTGTATTTGTTTTTTTTTTAAATTACGACAGGCAATGGAAGCTGCAAAGAACCTAGCTACTGTAAAGGTTACATATTAACTACAGTCTGCAAGAAAATAGTCAACATAAAATTTCTCCTGTCTACCAGGTGTCCGATGAATAGTTGGGGTTATATAAGCATCACGTATTTCTGTATACAAAGAGCATGACTAATTGTCTCAGTTTCCTCTGAGCCACAAGGGGAATGTCGACATTGGTACGGGATCTCTTTAAATCTACCTTCTAAAACGGAAGATGGAAGAATGTTAAATCTCGCTAGCATAAATGCCCTTCTAAACTTTGGGACATTCAAGTACTCAAAGTATCTAGCAGGCTTGCCAGGTCTTCCAGTTTCTCCAATGGGATACAGGGCTGACTGGCTTTTATGGGTTTGGAAATCAATATCCTTAATTCGCTGAGAGATGACAGATTTCGCCTTGTCATAACCTAGCGAGGATATTAATGTCAAAGAAAGCCCAATAGAGGACAGTTTCAAAGTCAGGGATTTTTTCCAAGAAGAAATGAAAGGATCTGTTAGAATTAGTGGGACTAAACCAACCGGTACAAAAAGCATTTTTAGCCATTGATTAAATTTACGGATCCATATACGTGCCTCGATGGACAACAAACCTACTTCTAAACGAAGAATAGCATTGGGAACACAATTTGGAACACCTAGGATCATTCTTAAAAATTTTGTTTGGACAATCTCAAAAGGGACAGAACTGCTGAAAGTACAAGCCTCAGAGCTGTATAGTAATTGTGCTAATATCTTGGCTACAAAAACTTGAAGGGCTGCTGGAATATATTGACATCCCTGAACAAGAGATATGATAATTTTTTAAGCAACCTTCTCCAACCTTATGCCTTCCATATGTGTTGGACTACATCTCCCCGTCCATTATCTCCAAATTTCACTAAAGTGACATGGGTTCATCATCTGTAAGCCAGTCTTTGAGATCCTTCCTTGTTACTGTGGCCCAGACATCCTGCCCCTCCCCAGACTAGGCTATCTCCACCGCAGAAGAAGTTAAGATATGGTTTTTGAAGCTGAAGCCACATTTATAACATGTATAAACAAAAGGAAATCTTGTCACCCATATTTGAATCATTCTTTTTTATGATGGTTACAAGCTTGCCCAGTCTGGGACAAGGGAACAGGGAAGAATCTCCATAGTCAAAAGCATTGTTGTTGTTATTGTTGTTGTTGTTGTTGTTATCCACCCACAAGTAGATCTTGACCCATGGCAACCCTGTAGATGAGACATCTCCAAGACTCCCAATGCTCCACTGCTCTGCTTAGGTCCTGCAAATTCATACCCATGACCTCCTTAATAGAGTCCAGCCATCTAATATGTGCCCTTCCTGTCTTTCTGCTTCCCTCCACCTTTCCTAGTATTATTGTTTTTACCAGTGATTTGTGCCGCCTCATGATGTGGCCAAAGTATGACAGCTTCAGTCTTGTCACCTTGACTTCCAGAGAAATTTCTGGTTTGATCTGCTCTAGGACCTATTTGTTTGACTTCTTGACTGCCCATGGTAACCTTAGCACTCTTCTCCAGCACCACATCTCAAATAAATTAATTTTCTTCTTATCCACTTTCTTAACTGTCTAGCTCTCACATCCATACATGGTAATAGGGAATACAGTGGCTTGTATGATTCTAACTTTCATGCTCAGTTTTATGTCTGTACATTTAAGGATATTTTCTAGTTCTGTCATAGCTGCCCTCTCCATTCTTAATCTTTTAATGATTTCTTGACTGTAGTCCCCACTGTGATCAATAATTGATCCCAGGTATGAAAATTCTTTTACTATTTCTATTTCCTCATTTGGGTTGAATCTGTGTAAATTTTCTGTGCTCATTATTTTTGTTTTCTTTATGTTCAGCAATAAGCCTGCCTTTGCACTTTCCTCCTTGATCTTCCTTAGTAGTTGTTCCACATCTGGGATGTTTTTGGCTAGTAGTATGGTGCCGTCTGCATATCTTAGATTGTTGATATTCCTTCCTCCTATTTTCACTTTTCCTTCTTTTGTGTCCAACCCTGTTTTTCATATACAGTGGTGCCTCGGGTTACGAAATTAATTCGTTCCGTGGCACCGTTCGTAACCCGAAAAGCCTTCGTAAGCCGAATTGCCATAGGCGCTAATGGGGAAAAGCCGCGATTCCGTGCGAAAAAGCCGAAAAAAGCACCAAAAGTTTTTTCGTAACCCGAAAAAACATTCGTAACCCGAAACAATGTTTTCCTATGGGATTTTTTCGTATCCCGAAAATTTCGTAACCTGGGTATTTCGTATCCCGAGGACCACTGTAAATGTTCTGCATACAAGTTGAATGGATAAGGTGAGAAGATGCAGCCTCGTCTGACCCCTTTGCCAATTGGGAACCACTCTGTTTCTCCGTATTCTGTCCTGACAGTGGCCTCCTGCCCTGAGTAAGAATTCCACATTAGGACTATCAGATGTATTCATATTCTCATGTCTTTAAGGGCGTTCCATAGTCTTTTGTGATCTATGCAGTCAAAGGCCTTGCTATAGTTTATAAATGTACATGCCAATCTTCTTTTGGAATTCTTTGGTGCACTCCATTATCATAGAAGATGAATCTAAGTGAAGCCAGATGCTGAGGGAAGAGCTGGAGAAATGGAATCCCTTTTGGTTTCAGAATCTCCAAGAAATATATTTGGCCACCTTCCACCAGGTAAAGTAACAAGCAATAAAACCTCCTAGGAAGTTTTGAAGCCTTCTGATGCTAGGGCCTCTTCTCAAAAACATACAAACTGTTTATCAGCCTTCTGTACTGGAAAACCAATGGGCAGTGTCAAATGTGGGAAAGTGTCTTAAAACATTTGCATTATCCCAGAGCACTGTCCAGTCTTTAGAAAGCCTTTCCTCTGAAAACAATTTTATCTTCCATAAGTGATAATGGATTGAAGCCAGTAATTTGCTGATATCCAATCCTGTTAAGATTAAGGATATTATCACATGAACCCCATTCCCACCACAGTTACGTTATTTAATAAAAATGGAGATATGCCAGTTTCAGAGCAGCCATTATTGCACATCTTGTCAATCATGTGACTAGGACTGCTTCTGACATTGAACTCTCTTCCATATTTCTCCTTATTCCCACCTCTCTGCTCTATGCTCCACCCAGCATGCCTTCCTGTTTTTTTTTAAAAAAATTAACATTTATCTTTACTTCGTAATGCTGTTCCAAAGTTCTGCTAATGCAATTTAAGATTTTTTTAAAAAAATAAAAGAAAAGAAATCAACCTGCTTTGGAGGGAATTGGGGGACGGGGGAGAGGAGGAGACACTGACATCACATGACTGCCAATATCGCAACTGTCTTGCAGCAATGTGTGGTACCTGAAAAGTAATGTGATTATGAACTTATTGACAGGTTTTCTCTGTCAATGAAAAGGGATGCCCTAACATCACCTTAGAGACAGAGCAACTGTGGGTCAGAGAAATTGCTGTGTGATAAGTA
Source organism: Sceloporus undulatus (assembly GCF_019175285.1). NCBI lineage: Eukaryota > Metazoa > Chordata > Lepidosauria > Squamata > Phrynosomatidae > Sceloporus > Sceloporus undulatus. Next base: position 128,046,596 of record NC_056526.1, on the reverse strand, counting down.
TCACCAAAGATGCTCTCCCCCCCCCCCCCCCACAACTATAATTGCAGTTTAAAAGCTGAGTATAATAATCTCCTAAAATGTAACATACTGGCGAAAGTGTAAAACACGGGAGGGGCTGTGACTGAATAGTAACATATATATATAATTCTGGGGATAAGATATTTCGCCATTGTGGGATACAACCAAACAACTTACTTATCAAATGCTTACTTATCAGTGTTTAATAAAACATTTTTTAAAAAAAATTGCTTGTGTTCCCTCTTGTGGAGTCTTCAAATTCCCAGAAAGAAAGTAAACAACAACAACAACAAATCAAGAGCTGGTGGCTGAGGATATGGCAGCTATCTCTGATGGACAAAATTATGAAGCCAGGATGACATATGAAGCATCTAGACCAACAAGATGATTTATATGAGACTTGTCATAAGCTAATCACCTATGGGGGCAAAAGCATATGGTCAATGATTATCCCCGCATTAACGTCCCCAATTCTCATATGAGCCTGGGGGGAAGATACTTTATGGTGAGCATTACATCTCACCATTAGATATTGTGTTATATAACTTTTTTTGGGGGGTAATGTTGCAGTTACATGCTGTATTCATAAGTGCTATTGTTGATTTGTTTTCAGTACTGACTTTAAAAAACCAAATAATTTAAAGGAAGCGCAAGATCCGCATCTACAATGTGTAAAACAAAAGGAATTTTGTTTGTTTGCTGCCATGTTTTGATCTTGTTGTCTATTATGCTTTCCCTTCTAAAGTAAGCAGAATTAAATTAGTAAAAACATTTTCTTCTTTTAGTTGTACTAAGGGTTCTTTCACCTCCACCCATCTGCCTCTTTGGAAAAAGAAAGAAAAATACCTTTCATCTTCCTGGAGACCTTTGTTCCAAATGAAGTAATAGCACACAAACTCAGAAGAAAGATATCTTAAAAGATTTAAGTCCATCCCTCCCCAACAATATGGACTTGCTTGAAAAAATGTTCTTGGGAATACTTAGTGGGCATATGTGTGCATGCCAGAGATGGGAAAAGTTACTTTTTTGAACTACAGTTATCCAAATGTCCCACTGACTATGCCGGCTAAATTGTGAGGAATTTTTAATTTAAAAAGGTATTTTTTTGCAAAACCTAGCATGTATATTTTGTTTTTATTTTTTAAAGTAGAATATGTTCTTAACTACAGGTTGTTCAATACTTCTGGCTACATTTTTAAACACACCCATTTTATGCTGTGTACTTTTATCTTGCACCAATGACTCAAGTAAGGATATTTGTTCTTCTAGAATATTTGTAAGTTCTGTAAACTACTGGAGGTATATTCAGGGGTAGCTGTGTTGGCCATTTAAGAAATACAAATAAAAATCCATCAGTGATATCTTTACTGGCCAACCAAAATGCACACTATACTTGTTGCAAGTTTTCAAAGCTCCATGGGCTATTTCACCAGGCAAGATGTTACAAACCAAACAGGAGAAGAAGAAAAAATTGCAGATGTTAGTCAAATTCCTGCATGTTGTTTCAGTCCTTAGTGAAGATATTATGATGGGGAGGATATATTTTGCAGGTAGGCTTCTTCTTCTGCCTATCCGGCAATAGGGAGATTTTCAAAGTCCAGGAAATTTAAAGTCCATTGGTTCTGCCAGACCTCTCACCAGCATTTGATACCATCAGCCATTGTATCCTTTTAATTTGTCTGGCACATATAAGGCTTAGGGACAATGGTTTACTGTGTTTCTGCTCCTTTCTTGGCTGCATGTTTCCAGAAGGTGGTGCTGAGGACAGTTGCTCAGTCTCCAGCCATTAGCCTGTGGATTTCACCTAGCTTAACACTGTTTCCTAGTCTTTTCAGGTTTTAAGTGAAACCACTGGATGAAGTCATTTAGAGTTTTGGGGCTGATGATATCCAGTTCTGTCTCTGGTCTATAACTGAAAGAAAACTGCAAAAGTCCTAAATTGTTATCTAGATGCAGTGAAGGATTGCTTACTGGCAAATAAACTGAAATTGAAATTAAATCCAGGCAAGTTAGACATTCTATTGGTCAGTAGGAAATGTAACTTGGTGTTGGGATTACAACCTGTTCTGGATAGGGTTGCAATCCCTCCGAAAAGTCAGTAAGACTGACCATTTTTCCTGGAAGGATAGGTAGCCACTTTAACCAGAAATGCCTTTGCCCAGCTTTGGGTAGTATGCCAGCTGTGCCCTTTCCTAGGGAGGGTAAATCTGGGTGTAGTGGTTCATGATTTAATTATCTCCTGTAATGCACTCTACATGGGGCTTCCACTGAGAAGTGCTCAGAAGCTACATTTAGCCGTGTTCTCTGTAGCAGCTTCCTGACTATGGAACTGAGTTCCAGAGAAAGTCAAGCAAGCTCCATATCTGTTGAGTTTCAGCAGGCAGGAAAAAATGTGTTGTTTTGCTTGGCCTTCAGTCTTTAAAATGCAGAGTGGATGCTCCAGCTATTGCTGTTAAAACTATTTTTAAATATAGTTAATCTGTTTTTAATTTATTTTATTCATGTGTAAAGTGTTCTAAATGTTTTTAGCCAATGTGCATCATTTCAGAGGGCTCAGTCTCTGGGGAAGCTAGGAACAAAGGCCTATTAAATACAATAAATAATAGATAAATAAGCAGTGCTTCTTAAAGGAAAAAAAAAGTAAAAGTAGCAATTAAGTAACTAAAATGTCTAGACTTATGCATGTGTATATACAGTAACTCTTACTGTATATACTCATGTATAAGTCTAGAAATTTTAGTCAAAAAATTGACCCCAAAAACATGAGTCAATTTATCCATGGGTTAATGTAAATACTGTACTTTAACTCATTAAAAGGGAATCCTCCCTTGGTGCAAGGCAAAATCTGTCCTGAAAGCACTGATCCCCTCTATTCTCTCATCCACCCAGCCTTTAGTGAAGCACAAACAGTTACGGTATGCTTGCTGGAATTTTTAAAAATTCTTTGCCATCATTTCCTTTTGCTTCATCCTATAGATCCTTGGTTACATGCCATTAAATTTTACCCTTGATTTATACATGAGTCATATCAAAATCCATAATCTTGCCCCCCAAACCTGCCCTCGACTTATACATGAGGTTGACTTATAGTTGAGCATATACAGTAGTCAGAAACTGGATTGGAACCGTATCAGGGCTGGGATGTGAGCAACAGTTAGCAGTCAGAATCAAAGCGCTACCAGGACAAACTAAGAGGCAGGATCAGAGACTAAGCCTAGAAACAAGTTTAAATTTTGTCCCACAGACAAGACTGCAAAAGAAAACGCTTTATATGCCTTCCATTCGAAAAGAATCTCATGGGTAGAGGGAAAGGAGTTTAATGAGAGATTGTAGGTATGCACTTCACTTCATGGGGCAATGGTTGCACTGCCCACCTGATCACAGCAGTTTTCGCAAGTTGTTTATCCAGGATATGTTTTTCTTGAAAGGGTCTGGCTGCCATCCAAAGTACTTGGTCCAATATTGAATTTTAGGGCCTTGGATTTTTGTCAGGATTCCAGGTTTTGGAGAGAAGGCCTGGTTCAAACTGCATTGCTCTGGGCTCTGAGGGATTTGAAGAGCAGCCAGGCACAGCGCCATTGTGGCTTGGCCCCAGTGGCTGATGAAAGTGCTATGTTTCTAGCCTCTGAGAGAGAAAAGAGCAACCAGCATCTGCTTGACATAGTCCTTAGTCCTCTTGCCCACTACCATTTCCCCTTTCCTTCTGTTTCATGTCTTATTTAGACTGTAAACCTGTGGTCAGGGAACTGTCAAATTTATAATCTGCAAGTCAAGGTGGGACAGTTTTTGGCCAATGGATGGGGTATAAATATTCTAAATAAATTTTGTTGAGGGAACTGATGAGCCTACAAGTTGTTGGTCTGTAGGATTCAAACACTCTGAGCTGGCCAGGATCAATGGGTATAATCTTCCCTTTCCCTCATTGATTTAGAAGTCAAGATTGCTCATGCCACTCTAACAGCTTGTCTACATGTTACTCAGAATGTAAAAGAGTTTAACTCTGTACAGATTAATTGGTCATATTTTAATAGTAACCTAGTTTAGGGTATAATAGGTTGACACTGATTTTTTAAAATACTATTTATTATACATCAAATATAACAATATAGCATGTCTCTGAGTTGTATTTATGACTGTTTCTGACTTATGGGGACTCTAACTCAAACCTATCATGGGTTTTGCTCAGCAGAATTTGTTCAGAGTGGTTTGCCCTTGCCTTCCTGTGAGGTTGAGAGAGTATGACTTGCTCATGGTCAAGGGAGTAGGTTTCCATGGCTGAGCAGAGATTCAAACCATGGTATTTCACTCTCCTAGTCCAACACTATACCATGCTGGCTCTTGTGATTTGTATAGATTTGGAAATTTAAGATGCTATATTTATATTTGATAACAAGAACTTATCTCCATTTGTCTTGATGTGTAGCCTCCTTCTATTGTTACTAAAATTTGAAAATAAAATAGTTTTAAAAAACCTAAAAAAATGTTCTGGTGCAATATTTTTGTTCATGGAAAGCATGCAATCATCCTTGCTTCTCTTGTGTTCTTCAAAAAACATGCATTGTGGGACTGCACAGGCTATCATTACTAATACAAATTCTTCAGAGTACTTTGAAAAGGACAGGAACTGAGGGGAGTGCCAAAAATAATGAATGTCAAATGTATCCCGTAGCTAAAAGAATGCCTGGTTTCCCTGCAGTTTTGAACTCCAGCCTGGCACACGTCATCCAGTTGGTAAAACTTTCCCTGTTTTAAAAACCATTCACTATCATGAGTATTTCTTTGAACTGTTCCCACCATCTGGTAATAAAGCAGATCTGGATATTATTGTACATCCTTCTCAAGTATATTTGCTGCGTGACTTAAGTATAGCGCTAGAACTTTACTCAGAAACACCCAGGAGTCTACTAAATCTGAACAATCACCTCAGAATTAGTAATTAAAAATTAATTAAAAGTATCTTAATGATTGGGAAAAAAGTTAAATATGTTGTGATCCTACGAGTGTTAATAGTGTTATAACAATGATTCATTTTGGACTATTACATGATCGGCAAAGCTATTTACTTCTGAAATTCTGACAGTGCATTACTATGGATTTTTACTCAGCAGGAGCCCTGAGTTAGTTTAGTGAGTAAGTGTTAATGCTTTATAGACTATCTTTGATAGTTTTGACCAGACATGTAGTTTTTACAAAATATCCCATCAAAGGAGTTCTAGATATTTGAATAACATAAACACTTATAGTAAGGCCTCCGAAGCTGAAATATATCCTATTATCTGTTGATATATCCATTTTGGAATGACTAGGAAATAGGTTTTTACCTGGTAACAAATCTTATTAAAGAAGCAGCATGGGATAGCAGTTTGAACATTGGCCTGCAGAACTGGAGGTCAAGATTTTAGACATTTGCCCCATGATACCTAATGTCAGGAAAAGTGTTATAAAGCTGTAAAAGGTGTCTGTAGTCTTGTGAGAAAATCTGACCTGAATTTAATCCATATTCATTCAAAGATACTGAGCTCAGTCTCCTGATAAAATTAAGAAAATAGAAGGGTATTTACATTGGATGGGTTTCCCTAAATGGATACCTGGTTTCTAAAGCAATTTATTAAGTAGAAATATCATTCTTTTATTTATAACCACAATATTTCAGGCAATACAGAGCCAAGCTAGTTATGATAACCACACAGCTAGCTATTGCATGCATTTTTAAAAGTAAAAAGTAGAAATTGAACCTGGGAGCATTAGATATAGTTCTTTGTGGATAATGTGGTATGAGTCTGACCTAAAGTAAAAAATAAAATAAATGAAATCAATATTGTGATTCTGAAATGTTTTGTAGGGTGCTAGTATTTAAAACAAAATCAAGATATTATTTGACACGCATGTGTTGTTCTTCCTCTTGCTTTAAGTGGATTTGTGTATGACAGATATCTGTAAGTAAAGTGTGTAAACGCCTTTAAAGGTATGTGTTTGTGTATTGTCAATAATATAAAAAATGTTGCTTCAGTTTTTGAAAGTTCTGATGTACCTCTATGAAAGTCAAGAAAAATTATGTGGAGGTCTATAATTTTATATTTAAAAGATGAAGAGAAGGTTTTCTCTCAGAAAGGCATGAAACAATTTAGCTGGTTCATTTCCTTGTTATGCCTCTATTCCATTTTTCTACATTGCTACATTCTGGTTGTAACCCTGTATTGTCTTACTTGGAAGTAAGCTCAGTTAACCTAAGTGAGGTGAGACATTTATAATAATAGACATTTATAAGATTGTACTGTATATTGATGTTTAAACCAAAATAATGGAAAAGTGTTGTTTGCTGAAAGTTCTGGCATAATAAGAACTTCTTAAATTTGTCTTCAAAAACCATGAGGATGTTCACAGTGTAGGCTTGATAGGAGAAACTGTTACACAGCTGGGAGGTGTATTGCAAAGTCCCAGCTCTTTGGAGACAGAAGCCTAAGCCTAAAATATCAACCCAATTTCTGCTTGAGATGGCAGCAGTATATATTTTTCCAATATATTTATTTATTATTAATATTATTGATTAATATACACATTTTAATGCATTTTATGCCTCATTATTTATACATATTCATTTGTCTACCTTCCTAATATACACTTTTACAAATAGGTTTCCTTGTTTGTATGTTTTTATTAACACATGCCCCCTTACTTTGCACTTTCTGACAATATACTCATTTTTATGCATTTTTAAATAGAAGAAGCACAACACAAAATGCAGGATAAATATTATAAAAGTATAATTGCTTCCTGTGCATTGTTTCGAAAGTGGGAATTAGATGCATTCACATTAAAATGCAAATAGAATGAATTTCTCAACCATCCTTATTGTCACAACAGAGTTTGTATTTAATTATAAAAGGTGCATAAATAGTTTATTTAAAATGTGGCATGAAATCAGGATATAATATTAGAGAGGTAGGTAACTGCTTCAGTGGTTTGTTTTCTAGATAAATGCTGTGATATGTGGTGCTATGTAATGAGTTGTAAAACAGATAGATTGCAATCCACATTTTAGGGATGAGGGGGCATTGTGGATAACTATCGTCATTATTCCATCAAGATATAGCTTGCTTTCATCTCCCTTCTCCTTTTTTTCTGGGGTCATCTCTTTTTCTCTCATGCACAAGTGCACATACCCTCAGCAAAGATATCTTCTGTTTCATGAAAATAGAACAATGCCATGACTGATCTTGTTTGCAGGCCTCTGTACTCATCCCATAATAGAAAAGAAGAGAGGAGGAGGAAGTGATAGTGGTGTTGAAGGAGAACGTGGTGGCCATGACCTTGATGTGGCAATAGTAGTGGTACAGATTTAGATGAACCAAACTGATTTTGAAAAATACTCAGGTTAGATAAAGGAAGCATTATTCTATATCAACCCCCCCCCCCCCAATATTTTGCTACCAGTTGTTCTTTACATTTCTCAAACTCCACAAAAGGTGTCCTTTCAAACATCTCCCTTGAAATGCTAGCTAGCAATTGGAGTCTATCTGAGTCATACGATAATTTGATGTGACCGTCCCAAGGATAGTTGTTAAAATATCCTGCTCCCGCAGTGTATCTGTCCATCAGATCTTACCTGCTTCAACCTACCTGGATTGTTTCCTGGCAACTAGAGGCACCGAGACTGTGATTTCATAAGCAAATTCAGGTTTAATTATTCTGGAGTCATGCAGATGCCTGGATAATTTGCTTTCCACCCTGGCAGGGTTCGGCGTTAATTCCAAACCATCAGACAGTCAATCATGTACAGATGAAACAACGAATAAGAGATTATTATAGTCTGAGAGAAAGATGCACAAGCTCTTTTACCATTCATCTTCAAGCATATGTGAACAAGCACACGCTGGTGACTAGAATAATAGAATCACAGAATTATAGAGTTGGAAGAGACCACAAGGGTCATCCAATCCAACCCCTGCCATGCAGGAACTCACAATCAAAGCACCCCTGACAGATAGCCCTCCAACCTCTATTTAAAAACCTCCAAAAAGGAGACTCCACCACACTAAGGGAGTGTATTCCATTGTTGAACAATATATGAATTTAGCTGACACACTTTTTATTTTTGCATCTTGGGCTTAGAGTCATGGTGATTCACAGAGAGGTCAGCCTTAGCACTTGCAACAAGGGGAAATCAACGACAGGCAGAGATCCTATGTGTGCACACAGCTCCACGTCCAGAGTTCTGCATTTTACTATCACCTCGCAGCTGTCAGGCTCTGGGAGGGGGTTGCTTCTGCTGTTGCTTACCTGCAGGAAAGGAAGTGGGGAGTGCATTCAGGTCACAGAGAAGCAGTCAAGGGGAAGAAATGAGGTTGTGCCCTTATATGGACTGCTCCCAACTTTTCCTTCCCCCAGGAGCCCAGAGCAGCCAGATCTTCTTCTACTCTGGGGCTTAACACTGCCAAGTGTGAGAGGTTTCTGAGTGGAGCGCAAGAGCAGGAGAATAGATCTCTGTGTCCCATCCAAAGAGGCATAAATCACTAACAGGATTTAGAATGTTAATTAGAATGTTATCCTGCTGAATAAGAGCATGTTTTAACTAAACTGATTAATATATAGCTTTGGAACAGAATAGAAGTGTCGGTTATGTGGTCTATCTCATTTTCTCCTTAGTCGACCTTACCAAACATCATTGTCTTTTCTAGTGAATCATGCCTTCTCATGGTGCCAGGTGGGGAATGAACTTGGCTGAAAGCTTCATGGGAGGGGGCCGCTGGGCTGGCTGGTAGGAGGAAAAACTGGGCATGAAGGTGGCCCAGATGTGGGAGGCACTGAGGGAGTGGTGGCAGTGGCTGAACAGGGCCTGCGGCACTCACAGCCTCTCCATCAGCTTCACCTTCTCTGCCAACTACCAGTCTGAGCCCAGCAGCTCTTCCATTTGGTTGGGGAGGTTGATGGTGATGGGGGTAGACTGGAGAGAGCCTGGCTCAGGCCCACAGAGGAGGCCCTCTCAATGCTGGGCAAGGGCCCTCCCTCCTGCTACTTGGCCCCTTTTCCCCAAGAGTCGGAGGTTGGCACTTCCAAGGACACCTTAGAGCTGCTGTTGTTCCAATCCCTGCATGCCCAGGGCATCCCCTGGAAGTGCCTCCAGCCTGAGCAGCCAGTGCCAGAGGACCCTCTCCTCCTCCCAGGGATCCCAGTGGGCACACAAGAAAGTCAGCATGGGCTTCTGATGGTCCCACTGAGCTCATGGTAGCTGGGAAAGAAGAAACATCATCTTCCTTCTTGTTTTTTTTTAATACTAGTATATTTTAGCATTTTAGCATTTTATAGTGTTATGTTTTATGGTCTGTTTGATGTTCCGCTCTTTGGTGGAAAGAGTGTTATGAATAAACATTTGTTATTGTTGTTGTTAGTGATGATGGCCAAAGTCCAACGACCTCAGTTTAGTTATTCTGGCTTCCAGGGAGAGCTCAGGCTTGATCAGTTCCAGTACCCATTTGTTTGTCTTTTTGGCCACCCATGGTATCGCAGCCCTCTTCTCCAGCACATCTCATACATCTCCTCATTTGTTAGACTCCATTTTTTTTATTTTTGTCATCAGAATCTTTATTTCTTTTCAACATATAACAGTATCATAACAACATTTGCACAACAGAGACATACCTCCCAACAAAGGACATAAATTAAAACAAAACCAGCACAACAACAGTCACAAACACCTATTAAAAATATGACTTATTTCCTTCCTGGTATTGGTTATTTCCATATTCATAGAATCATAGAATCATAGAGTTGGAAGAGACCATTAGGGCCATCCAGTCCAACCCCCTGCCATGCAGGAAATCCAAATCAAAGCATCCCTGACAGATGGCCATCCAGCCTCTGTTTAAAGACCTCCAAGGAAGGAGACTCTATCACCTTCCGAGGAAGTGCATTCCACTGTCGAACAGCCCTTACTGTCAGGAAGTTCCTCCTAATGTTCAGGTGGAATCTCTTTTCCTGTAGCTTGCATCCATTGTTCCGGGTCCTGTTCTCTGGAGCAGCAGAAAACAAGCTTGCTCCCTCCTCAATATGACATCCTTTCAAATATTTAAACAGGGCTATCATATCACCTCTTAACCTTCTTTTCTCCAGGCTAAACATCCCCAGCTCCCTAAGTCGTTCCTCATAGGGCATGGTTTCCAGACCCTTCACCATTTTTGTCGCCCTCCTTTGGACACGCTCCAGTTTCTCAATGTCCTTTCTGAATTGTGGCGCCCAGAACTGGACACAATATTCTAGGTGGGGCCTGACCAAAGCAGAATACAGGGGCACTATTACTTCTCTTGATCTAGACACTATACTTCTATTGATGCAGCCTAAAATAGCATTGGCCTTTTTAGCTGCCGCATCACACTGTTCACTCATGTTCAACTTGTGGTCTACTTGGACTCCTAGAGCCCTTTCACACGTAGTTTCATTCAGCCAGGTGTCACCCATCCTATATCTGTGCATTTTATTTTTCCGCCCTAAGTGCAATACCTTACATTTCTCTGTGTTGAATTTCATTTTGTTAGCTTTGGCCCAGCTTTCTAGTCTATTCAGGTCATTTTGAATCTTGGTCCTGTCCTCTGGGGTATTAGCTATTCCCCCTAATTTGGTGTCATCTGCAAATTTGATAAGTATGCTCCCAATTCTGTCATCCAGGTCATTGATAAAGATGTTGAATAGCACTGGGCCCAGGACAGAGCCCTGTGGGACCCCACTGGTCACTTCTCTCCAGGATGAAAAGGAGCCATTGTTGAGCACCCTTTGGGTTCGGCTGGTCAACCAATTACAGATCCATTTAACAGTTTCTTTGTCTAGCCCACATTTTATGAGCTTGTTTGCAAGAATGTCATGGGAAACCTTGTCAAAGGCTTTACTGAAATCAAGATATACTATATCCACAGCATTCCCTTCATCTACCAAGCTGGTAATTTTATCAAAGAAAGAGATTAGATTTGTCTGGCATGACTTGTTTCTCTGAAACCCATGTTGACTTTTTGTGATTATGGCATTGCCTTCTAGATGTTCACAGACTCTCTGTTTAATGATCTGCTCTAGAATCTTTCCTGGTATTGATCTCAGACTAACTGGACGATAATTGTTGGGATCCTCTTTTTTCCCCTTTTTGAAGATGGGGACAACGTTTGCCCTCCGCCAGTCGGCTGGGATCTCTCCTGTTTTCCAGGAGTTTTCAAAGATTATTGCCAATGGCTCCGATATTACTTTTGCCAGTTCTTTTAATACCCTTGGATGGAGTTCATCTGGTCCCGGAGACTTAAATTCATTTAGATTAACAAGGTGTTCCTCTACTATCTCTTTATTTATTCTGTGCTGAAATTCCCCTATTCTGTCCTCTGCTCCATTATCCTCAGGTTGAGCACCCTTTGCCTTTTCTGAGAAGACTGAGGCAAAGAAGGTGTTGAGTAATTCTGCCTTTTCTCTGTCTCCTGTTAGCATTTTGCCATCTTCTCCACGCAGTGGCCCTACCGTTTCCTTCTTCTTCCTTTTGCTGCGGACATATCCAAAAAAGCCCTTTTTATTGTTCTTAACCTCTCTAGCAAGCCTGAGTTCATTCTGCGCTTTAGCTTTTCTGACTTTACCCCTACACATGCCTGCTATTTCTTTGAATTCCTTTTTTGTGATTTCCCCCTTTTTCCATTTCTTATACATGTTCCGTTTCAAACTCAGCTCGGTTGAAAGTTCCTTAGTCATCCATCCTGGTTTCTTGAGACACCTCCCGTTTTTCTTTCTCACTGGAACTGTTTGAAATTGTGCCTTCAGTATCTCCCTTTTGAGAAAGTCCCATCCGTCCTGAACTCCTTTATCTTTTAGTATTTCTGACCATGGAATCGCCCTCAGTACTTCTCTAAGTTTACTGAAATCTGCTCTCCTAAAGTCTAGGATGCGTGTCTGACTATGCCTGGCTTCTCCTTTCCACTGTATAACAAACTCCAGGTGAACATAGTCACTTCCACCTAATGATCCCACCACTTGCACCCCATTAACCAAGTCATCCTTGTTGGTTAGGATCAGATCTAAAATAGCTGACCCCCTTGTTGCCTCTTCCACCTTTTGGACCATGAAATTGTCTTCCAGGCAAGTGAGGAATTTGCTAGGCCTTGAGGATTTTGCTGAGTTTGACTTCCAACAAATATCAGGATAGTTGAAGTCGCCCATCACTACTACATCTCTCTTTTCTGACTGTGTGGTCATCTGTTCTAGAAAGATATCATCCAATTCCTCAGTCTGATTTGGGGGTCTTTACTTCTCCATTTCTGTATTTTTACATGGAATTCTACACTATTGAACTTAAGCTTTAATATATCATACTACCCACTTTTCTTCTCCTTTATTTTCACTGGGACCAAGGGCCAGGAGCCACGGCAGCTCCCAGAGTCTCCCAAAACTCCAAATTGGCTGGACCAGTGAGTTGGGTGGCCACACTTATTAAAAAAAAATAACTGATCTAATGGAAATGGAAAAATTAATAAGAAGCCACTGGGCCTAGGATGGGCCCTGGATTGCCTGGCTGGGGCTGTGGAAGGACAGAACTTCTGGCTCCAGAAAATGCTACAACTTCCAGCATGCCCTGGAGCTGGAAGTGGGCCCTGATTGGTCCAACCCATTGGTTGGGTTGGCCAGAAGGGGCAGGACTTCTGACCCCATGCGGATTGGTCCGGAGGCACATATAAGGCAATGTGGATAAGTGGAGGATGCCATTCCAGCTTGTTTTTTCCCCACTGTTTTGCACATGTTATTTTTGCCACAGTTATCATATATAGTATAATTTTTTCTTGACTTCTCTCATTTCTTCCTCTATCATATTTAGCAGAAATAGTTCTGGTTTTAACGTCTATTTCCTTTTCAGAATTTGTTACATTGCTATATGTATTTTAGTCCAATATAATTTAGCCTCTTTGAGTGACTACCAACTGTGATAGAAAGAGCCCACCTCTGTTGATTATTTCCAGCATTTATTGGAGGTTCCTTTGTATACCTTGGGAAGTTTTTCTGGTGTCAGTTGCCAACTCTAAAATATCCTATAGAACTTTTCTCTCAAATTAACACTTAACTTAAATCCCTCTCAACCAAACTCATTCCCATTGTTCTAACTGTATAGTGTGTGGCTAATGGTCTGTGTCCACCTATTCATACATTCCTTAACTACAGTATCTCCTCTTCCATTTCTATTTCCAGTAGGTTTTCATATTCTTTTTCCTATTAGGTGGTCTTCCCTATACATAACAGTGTATCACAATCTTATCTTTTTGGTTTCAGTTCATTCTAGTTCTTAAAATCAGTTTTAAACCTCTCTTGTTTTCATTCTATAGTCATCCTTTTGAACCAATAATTCTTTATATGTAATCCAGCCTCTCTAATATTATTTCTCTTTTAGAGTTTCATGTGGAGAAAACTAGTTCAGAATCTTTCTATACAGTCTTTTCTTATATTTCAACCTTCATTAATGATCTTCTTATATAATGATCATTGAAATCCTTGTTAACTTTTATCGTATCATAAAACCATATGCATGCCAACCAAATCTTAGGTTTATACCTTCTAGAGCCAGGATTCTTGTTTTTTCTCTAGGTTACCCATTCTTTTAACCATACCATACAACATGCTTTCTAATATAGTTTTGTGTTAGTCAATCCAAATCCCCTTCTCTCTTTTCTTTGTCTTTTCTAGTAAAGTCATACCTTTTCATGATGTGGTAAAAATACAATAGTTTCAACGTAGTTATTCTGGCTTCTAAGAAGAGCTCAGGCTTGATCTCTTCTGGAACCCATTTGTTTGGCTTTTTAGCCATCCATGGTATCTCAGCACTCTTCATCAGCACCACACTTCAAACGTCTCCTGATTTGTTAGACTTGATTTTTAATTTTATTTTAATGGTTTACTCTATTTAACTCTGGCTGATGCTTAATGTATCCCTACATTATCCCTTCATTTCAGGATGTGGGAAACCAAGTATTTTAAGAAAGGGTTTGGATGTGAAGCTGGGAATATGCGGATAAAAGCAAAAAAAACAAAAAACAAAAACAAACAAACAAACAAAAAACAAAACTGGAAAGTCTCAATACTCTATTAGATTTTTTTCCTTTCTGACTGAGACATGACACATGGTACCCACTGTTGCCAGTAAGTATGCAGGGATCAAAACATTGATCCAGAGATAGTTATTGGTCATGAATGGTAGTCTCCAAAGATATTTATATTTGTAACAATTGATTCTTGGAGATGCAGAGGAAACCACAATATAGGTTTTCTTTTTCTATAACAGAGGTGTGGAGTGTGTGGTTTACCATATCTTCTTGGATGTCAACAAAAAGAGGCTGAACAGCTTCTTGCTGGGGATGCTTTAGCTGGAGATTGTGCATTGAGTTGGCCTTGAGGGCTCATGAAGCCCTATCCAACTCTATGATCCTATGATTTTAATTCCCATCATCCATGACCAATTGTAGTGGCTACGGTTGATGGAGGTTGCAGCCTACAACATATGGAGGACCATATGTTCTTCATTCTATGGTTGAATGCCTCCTACATAATTACTTTTGGATTTGTGACACTCTGTTTTCCTCATAAAAATAGTTTTAACCAAATAGTTCAGAGGAAAACAATGTTCACTGGAATGATCTGATTGTTTAATATTTCATTCTTATATGAAATATTAAACAATGGTATGAACATTATCATCAAGTTCTGGCAAGAACAAAAACCCTGAATGTTCTTTGTTAAGAATACAAAATCTGCTAGAATGGATTTTACAAAACTACAAAAGAACACAAAAGCCTAATCTAGATGCATGTATTATTGTTTTTGCAGCTGTAATGAAAATGCATGAATGATGAATGTACATTATGGATTTTTTAACTTCAGTGTCTCAAAATGAAATATTGTGTCTCAAAATATCCCATTCAGCTATTTCAATGGTCAGCATGTTTTCTATTTGAAAATACAGCCCCTTTGTTAGTCATTACTTCTTCTAATCACTGCATTACTTATGTAGTGTTATTGTTGCTGTTGTGTGCCTTCAAGTAATTTCCTTAGGGCTGCGTGGTTGTGTGTGTTCACGTCATTTCCCTATGGCACTAAGATGACCTTGTCATAGGGTTTTCTTGGCCCGATTTGTTCAGCAGGGGTTTGCCATTGCCTTCCTTTGAGGCTGAGAGAGCTTAATCCACCTAGCGTCATCCAATGGGTTTCCACAGCTGAGCGGGGATTTGACCCCTAGCCTTCAGAGTTGTAGTCCAACACTCCAACACTACACCACACTGACTCTCGCTATTACTTGTAATAAATAAATTTTAATAAAAGATGCAGTTGCTCCTAAAAATAATGCTATTGCAGTATCTGCATATGTAGATAATAAACGTGGTTCAGATTTCCTGAGACTATTACAATTGAAAACTAGGCAGGGGTATTTTAATGTGAGGGCATTTAAATTTCAATAGTCTTAGGAAATCTGAACCATGTAACTCTGGAGGCTAGAGTTCGATTCCCTGCTTGGTCATGAAACCCAGTGGGTGACCTTGGGCAAGTCACATGCTCTTAGCCTCAGGGTAAGGCAATGGCAAACGTCCTCTGAACAAATATTGCCAAGAAAACCCCATGATATGGTCTTAGGGTTGCCATAAGTGGCAAATGACTTGAAGGCACACAAGAAACAACAAAACTGAAAACTAGTACCAGTATATTAGGGGAAGGATTTTAGCCTGTCCTTCTCTTTGATGTGCCTCCTATTGGTACAGACTTCTTGTATTTCTCCCCCAGTGAGGAACTATTAAAAAGAATTCCTTACTAGAATTTAAGGGGAATGCAATTACTTTGTTTTCTGTCTCACACTGGGATTTTCTAAGAGATACATGCTTCAGCAATCAGACTGTTAAATTAAGGCCATGTTCACTTTCCAATAACCCCACACAAAAGAAAGCATGCTAAGTGCAAGATACCTAAGTGAGGGAAATCATATGCTATGACAAATGAGTGTCTTTCATCACTTGAGGAAGCAGCTGGAGGACCAGTGGACCTGGCCAGACCAGAGCATAAGAGAGTCCAGAGATGTTTGCTAAATACATTGCTGGACTTCTTTTTCTAAAAAGTACCTCTTTGTATGACAACCTCCAGAATAGCCAGTGTCCATGCTCTCGGGGGAGTTCTGTAAGTTGCAATCCAAAAAAGTAATCTCCCCATGCTTTCAGAGAATCAGGCATGACTCTTCTACCCACTTCTTTCAAGATTGGGCTGTTCTCCATGTTTCATATTCAGAACTGTTTAGGAGAAAATCCTCTGATTTTAATGAAATAGAGTTGACTGGAAAGAGAATTCAGTTTTATAAACTCTTACAGTTGCTAGAGTTTTCGATTAAGGAAAATAAGACCTTGATTCAAACTCTCCTTTAAATAGAGTTAACTGGAAATAGAATTCAGTTTTACAAATACTTTTACAGTTGCTAGAGTTTTCGCTTAAGGAAAAGAAGACCTTGATTCAAACTTTCCTTAGCAATGAAGCTCCTAGAGGACTTCAGGTCTGTCTAGATTCCATAACAGAAAAATTATGGAGATAAAAAATGAGGATCAAATTGTGCATTCTCCCATGGATGAAGGGTGGCATAAAAATATGTTATACTAATGGATTTTGATAACTGAATTTGGAGAGTGCTTTTAAAAAGAGACACCTTGGTATAGCGGTTTGAGTGTTGGACTAGGAGTTTGGGAGACTAGGGTTCAAATTCCTGCTCAGCCATGGAAATCTACTGGGTGACCTTGGACAAGTCAAACTATCTCAAATTTTTAGAAAGGTAATGGGAAACCAGGGGAGAAAAACACCCGTATGATGGGATCACCATAAGTCGGAGTTGACTTGAAGCACATAACAAACAACAAACCTAGACATAAGTAACTATTACTGGTAAATCATACATTACAAGTTCTATTGATTTGCTACTCCCAAATAGAGCAGGTCTACTGTATCACTGTATCAATTCCACTGATTTAATGGGCCCACTCTATTTGGGAATAGCAGTTGGATTTAAGCCATTGACTTTTCTTATTGTTGTGTGACTTGGCTGACACACAAATTTCCTAGGCCAGGCTAAATGGGGGTGTATCTGAATTGGAGCTCTCGATTCATACCCCACAGGGTGAGGCCAATGGATGATGGATTCTCAAGGACTATAAAATGCAAAAACATAGAAAGGGAATCAATGTGCAAAGGCGTGGTCCATCTCCTATACCAATGGCCATGAGAGCTATATAAGAAAAAGGAATATTTATTTTCCTAGCTATTCCTAGCCTTAAATCACCAGTATCTTACAGGCCTGATTCAATGTGAATTATCCCTTTCTATGCTACTGGACAGTGTTAATGCTTGGTCATCATATTATATTAACAAGGCATCTGAAATGCATCTGCCTAATGGCCATGGTCAATATAGACAGTTATTGAGATGAAGCCAGGGCTTGGAAAAGTGACTTTGCTTGGGACTACAACTTCCATAATCCTCATTCCAACATAACCTATTTTTCCACTGCTTTTTTTCTGTCATGGCTGTAGTGTCCATGGTACTTTTTCTCCTGCTGTCACTGGTGACGCTAAGGAACTTATCGCATGGACAAAAAGCCCAACTACACCCCAATGGGATGCAGCCAGGTTGCAGGATGCAGGCAGGAATTATCGCACGTAATTCACCACCGATTCTGCTGGGTGAGTTTAGCCCAGGTCCCAGGCATGCTTCAGAGGCTGGGAGCTTTCTGACTTTGAAAGGCAGCCTCTGAAACATGCCTGGGACCTGTGCTGCAGCCAGGCTGCACTTGCCTAGCGAAATCAGCAGCAAATTACATGCGATAATTCCTGCCTGCATCCTGCAACCTGGCTTCATCCCATTGGGCTGCAGTTGGATTTTATTGTCCATGTGATAAGCTCCCAACAGATGCCCAAAAATATTTTAGGAATGCTGATTATTTATTTCTATTCTAGCCAAGTTTATTTATTTCTACTTTAGCTGAGCCTGCCCACAGCAGGCAAGGCAGAAAGCAGCTGGCTCCAGCATCCCTTGCATGAATAATAATAATAATAATAATAATAAAACAGAAAAATGTCTGTCTGTCTATTGCATTTGGATCTTGCCCCTCAGAGGATGCACAATGGACAAAGCATTTAAAACATAATGTACATAACTAAGAACCAATTAAAATGCCCCCAAACTCCTCTTTGAAAACAATTTAAAACTAGTCTGTTTTAAAAAGTTTTAAAAACATGAAAAAAATCTTAAAAATAGAACTTAATTTCTTCTTCAAACAGAAGAATGCAGCTACACAGTACAAATAATGCAGTTTGGCACCACTTTAATTGCCATGGTTCCATTCTACTGAATCCTGGAACCTATGATTTTGGAAGACACTAGCACTTTTTGGCAAAGAAAGCTAAAGACGTTCTAAAACTACAAATCCCAGTATTCCATTGGATGGTGCTACAGCACTTAAAGCAGTGTCAAACTGAATCATTTCAACAGTGTAGATACACCAACAGATAATGTCACCACCTGAAAGTAGATGATATTGTGTTTCTGAATGCTGTAAGGAGGTTCCTGCTGCTGTTCTGCTCTTAAGAGAGACAAGGCTCTTTTCTAGCTCTTTGACTGGCGAGTCCTTGGTGCCTTTCATGACACTGTTCTCAACTTTGGCATGCTATTTTAGAAACTTTGAACAGCTTGCATCACCTGAAATAAAACTGGTAGCAATGTTTACATTGGCTCGGTGTGTCATCTGAGCAAAATGTAAGTAGTTCTGAACAAGGATTGTTATTATTAGGATCTCAGTTGGGACCTGATGTACTGCTGTGGCATAATAATGGCTGCTTGCCAGCCAGAAATAAGCTATTTCCACTAAATAGATAAAAAGGATGGATATATATATGAGAGGCTGCCTGCTATTCAGCATTTTTATGTTTGAAAGACACATTTTCTCTACTGTTTGATTTTTAAACTTTGTGGTAGTATTCACAATTTGCAGTAAATTAGCGCTCTATTGTTCCCATTATTCACTGAACTCTTTTGTTTGGTGTTCCAAGCAAGACACAGGCAATGGTTTATAAATACATCTTTATATTAAAGTTGTGAAACTGTCAAAGATAGCAGTGCAAGATTAGTTTGATATTGCAGCTAGCAACTCCTTCCCCTTTTGTTGCTTTAGACTTTTGTGATTTGAAGATCAATTTTAATTCTCATCACAGAAGGGAGAGTTGCCTGATGGTTAGCATGAGACTCTAAGTTTCTTGGGATTAATGGCAGCTAGTTGCTAGGTCAGGGTGGTTGCTTTGTTTTTGATTTTGGTTTTACATGTATCATGACAGCAGGTGTGCCCCTTTTAGACTTTCTGTAGCCAGACACATATGACTCTACTTTCTATGATATGCTAAAAAAACAACAACAGGTAAAAAGGGAACATTGGGGGAGGAAAAAAAACCCAAGAACTACAACAAAAGGGCATAACTGGAGGGGAAAGAAAAAGGAGTGAATATTTCAAGTAGAGTAATCAAAATGGCATGGCAGAAGCTGATCAATAACCAGTTCCACACCCACCCACCTACCCAGCATCTAGTAGAGAAAAGAAGCTCAGGTTTCTTTATCAATATATATATATATATATATATATATATATAGAGAGAGAGAGAGAGAGAGAGAGAGAGCTTAGGCTGAATCTGCACTGCAGAAATAATCCAGTTTGACACAGCTTTAACTGCTATGGCTCAATGCTGTGGAATTCTGGGAACTTTAGTTTTGTGAGACATTTAACTTTCTCTGTCAGGTGTTAGAACAAATCCCAGAATTCCACAGCATTGGACCATGACAGTTAAAGTGGACTCAGACTGGATTATTTCTGCAGTGCAGATGTAGCCAAAGACAGAGTGAAAGAAAAGAAAAGAAAATGGTTGCAGGTTAGAGTGATGAGGGAAAAGAGTAGATGTGACAAAAAGAAGCAAAAGAGGAGTCATAATAATTTATTGTTGTTGTTATCTGCCCTTGAGTTGATCTTGATCCATGGCGACCCTCTGGATGAGTCATCTCCAAGACTCTCTGTTCTCTGTTGTTCTGCTTAGGTCCTGTAAACTCATACCCATGATCTCCTTAATAGAGTTTATCCATCTAGCATGTGGTCTTCCTTTCTTTCTACTTCCTTCCACCTTTTTTAGCATTATTGCTTTTCCAGCGAGTCCTTCCTTCTCATGATGTCCCCAAAGTATGACAGCCTCAGTTTTGTCATCTTGGCTTCCAGGGAGATCTCTGGCTTGATCTGTCTCTAGGACCCATTTGTTTGTCCATGGGATCCTCACATTATGTTACAGCACTCTTCTCTAGCACCACATCTCAAATGCACTGATTTTCTTCCAATCTGCTTTCTTCATTGTCCAGTTCTCACATCCATACACATAATGTTAATGAACAATTAGTGAGTTTAGTGAGTTGATACCGCTAACAATAAAGCAAGGTTTGGATTCAAATTCTCTTGAGTGAGTCTTCCTGGCCAGTAAAAAACTTGTAGTAGATTTCACAGGTAGCACCATGTTCCAAGCACTGGTGAACCAAACCAATGGCCTCCCCACACCTGGGGTCAACTGCTGTGGGGTTGGGGCTTCCAGGGGTGGTGCTTCCAGGGCCTTCAAGGGTGACATGTGCTCCCTCTCTCCGTGCCAGCCTGTCCTTTTCCTCATGAAGAAAAGGACTGGACAGTTTGGGTGAAAGGAGCATGTTCACGGATGGCACAGGGGCTTACCTGAAGCCACATCGTTCTTAATGGTGGCACATGCCGCCATAGGGGACACCAGGTACTGTTCCTAATGGCAGCATGGCCACGTGTCTGCACCATCATTGCAGACCATGGCGGCTTACCATGTGTAGATGCTTACATCTGCAGATGGTAAGCCCATGTATAACAAGGCCCCACTGTAATTATGTTTTCACATTATATTACATTGAGAGTACTACTTGTTTCCTTCAGTATATCATTTTATAAGTCAATTTCTTTCACTGAAAGATGGAGTTCACCCTTTCCTCAGTGGTAATTTAACTATCCAAATCATAATACACTGCATCCAGTTCCCTAACTGAAATATTCACCTTGGTAATATTTTCTTGATTTTGTACCAGCCCTTTCAACTCCTATGCATCTATTCATGTTTTTAGTCCCTTTTAATCAAAGGTAATGCATATCTCTCAGGTCATAGTTCTACACAAATCATCTACTGTAGCTGCTAATGAATGTTACTGCCCTTAGCAGAACTTCATTATTTTGAATGAGTACACAGAAACAAACACAATATATTCTGCAAATCACAGAAAATAAGAGTTCACGATAGGTGAAATTTGCTGAAGAGATCTCATTTCCCTCACTCAAATAAAAAGTACTTTCTACTTAGAAGCATTTCCACACTCTGTAGAAAATGAATCGGACATTCCTCTTCTGATATGCATAAATCCATTGCATACTTAAAATCAGGAGTTGCTTTATAATGGGGCTAATAATTGTCAGTTTGATCTTTCTCCTCTCTTGCATGCAGCATTATGTACACACACATGGGAGGGATTTTCAGAAATGGTAATAGATTCCTCTTCTTACATTGGCTCTCAACTATGAGAGCCATAGTTGGCTCTCAACAACTATGTGCTGGGATACATGAGGCAAGTGCTTCAATGAAAGTCATCAGTACCATCACAGAGATGACATTTAGTACATTTAGAGTAAAAAAAGCAAGTCATAATTTCTTGGACATAAAACCAATACCTCACTACACTGTTATAGTGCTATTATTCCACTTTTTCTTCTAAGTCTGCCTCCTGTGGAATCCTGGAATTTGAATTTAAGGGAAGGGCATTTAGAATTCTCAGCCAGTGAGCTCTTAGGCTTCAGTAAACTACAAAGCCCAAAATGCCACAGGAGGCAGCCATAGCAGCTAGTGAAATGATAGCACTATAACAGTGTAGTGCAGTATTGGTTTTTATTTCCAGGAATTGCACAAAATAGTTTTCATGTCTGTCATTGAGAAAGAGAGGGATCAGTGGCTCTCACTATTAGTGTCTCTCACTATCATATCACCTCTTAATCTTCTCTTTTTCCAGGCTAAACATAGCCAGTTCTCTAAGTGTCTCCTCATAAGGCATGATTTCCAGACCTTTCACCATTTTGATCTACCTCCTCTGGACACACTCCAGCTTCTCAACATCCTTTTTGAACTGTGGTGCCCAGAGCTGGACACAGTATTCCAGGTAAGGCCTGACCAAAGCAGAACACAGTGGTGCTATTACTTCCCTAGACCTAGACACTATACTTCTATTGATGCAGCCTAAAATCACATTTTTTTAGCTACTGCATCACACTGTTGACTCATGTTCAACTTGTAGTAGTCTACTAGGACTCCTAGATCCTTTTCACATGTACTGTTGTCAAGCCAGGTGGCTCCCATCCTATATCTATGCATTTCATTTTTTCTGCCTTAGTGCAGGATCTTACATTTCTCCATGATGAAATTTGTTTTGTTAGTTTGGCCTAGCTTTCTAATCTATTAAGGTAATTTTAAATTTGGATCCTGTCTCCTGGGGTATTAATAATCTTTCCTAACTTGCTGTCATCTGCAAATTTGATCAGTGACATCACCAGGCTTGGTGACATCTTGTGCAGTTGGGAGCTTTCCCCTCCCACTGCCTTACTTACCTGCCACCCTTGCTGTGATGGAGGCAGGGGGGTTAGGGGGCAAATGAGTAGGGGAACTGTGAGAGTCAAGTGCTTCAGGGAGGGGCAGAGGAGCTGCTGCTGCTGGGGGGGGAGGGGAGGGAGTGTCTGTGGCAGCCATCCCATGTTCCAACTTGGGACAGATGAGGGAAGGGGCAGGCAAGTGCCTATTGGGTGGACTCGCAAAATCCAGAGGTGATAGACACCTGTTTTCCAGTGCTGGTGGGGCGGTTGCTTAAGGGATCTCCCCAGAAGTCCCATGGGTGGCCCTCGACTTCGGGGAGGGCTCCCATTCCCAGGTGGGGTGCACTGCTTCAAGGGGCAGTGGGGAAGGAGTTCTGTTGGGAAGAGGCTCTCACTGATGCTTCTGACCTCTTGCTTTTTATACCCAGAAGACAGAAGAGGGGAGCAGTTAAAGAATGTCCTCCTTGAAGTCAGCAGTGATCCTGATGAATGACTCCAGATGAATCCCAATACCCCACTTTCCAGACACTTTTTCATCTAGGTCAACCCAACATAGATGGGGAGATACACATTTGTGTACTGAATCTAGGGTAAAGGGACTGGGGCCTAAACCTAGCAGGGGTGATTCAGATTCATGGGTGTGGGTACAATGGGGCTTCCCAGGGGAGAAGGAGAAGCTGCACCATCTCCCCCACCACAAAGCTAGTTCTTCCCCAACCTCACCTGAACTGAGGAGACCCCCCCCCCCAATAAAGCAGCAGCCCCCTCCCCCAGAGGCACCTTTGGCCTAGGCTGGTGGGTGGAAGGGAAGAGATCCAAGGCAGTGGTGAAGCCACAAGCAGTGCACTCACCCCTGTGCCACAGTGGAAGGAGGACCTCTGGGGTTTCACCTGGTGGAGTCCACCCCCCTGCACTCCCGGTGAGACCACTAAAGCATTTTCTCTGTTTCTTCATCCAAGTCACTGATAAAGATTTCAAATAGCACTAGGACACCTCACTGACCACTTTTCTTCAGGATGAAGAGGAGCTATTGTTGAGCACCCTTTGGGTTCGGCCCATAAACCAATTACAAATCCACTTAACAGTGGCATTGTCTGGTCCACATTTTATTAGCTTGTTTGCAAGAATATCATGTAGGACTCAAGATATGCTACAGCCACAGTATTCTCTTCATCCACCAAACTGGTAATTTTATATATAAAAAAGAGATATGATTAGTCTGGCATGATTTATTTTTGAGAAGCCCATGTTGACTTTTTGCGATTATGGCATTCCTTTCTAAATGCTTACAGACTCTCTGTTTGAAGATCTGTTCTAGAATCTTTCCTGGTATTGATGTCAGACTGAGAGGTAATTGTTTGAGCCTTCTTTTTTTTACCTTTTTTGAAGTTGGGAAAAATA
Organism: Sceloporus undulatus; assembly: GCF_019175285.1. Taxonomy (NCBI): domain Eukaryota; kingdom Metazoa; phylum Chordata; class Lepidosauria; order Squamata; family Phrynosomatidae; genus Sceloporus; species Sceloporus undulatus. The sequence continues at coordinate 128,022,484 of NC_056526.1, read as the reverse complement.
TTTGTCCTCCTGCAGTCTGCTGGGACTTCTCCTGTTCTCCAGGAATTCTAAAAGATTATTGCCAGTGGCTCTATCTACAATTCTATGATTCTTCCAGTTTCTTTAATACCCTTGTATATAGTTAATCTGGTCCTTCTGTTTTAAAGAAAATGGGGCGGCCAACCTATTTAAAAATGAGAATTGCCATTCCTGGAGACGGAGTCTTCTATGTGTGGCAGTTATTCCTCCACTCCAAAAAGTTTGGGGAGCCATGGGCCACAAGACATCTGTGGGTTCCCCAGGGCTGCACTTTGCCCACCCTTGGGATAGATCCTGCTGTATGCATAAATAAATAAAAATTGTAGATAGATGGAGGTAATGACACTGACATACTTTCAATGACCTCTTCTAAAGATCTTTTGACAAAGTATTCTTTGCTGTTGACACTGGATTTCTGCTTGAAAGGATTGGGTCAATTTGTATTCCCCTACCAGGTCTACAAACTGAGAGCCCTGTCCTAGGAGTAAACCAGTGAGTATGGATGTTTTCCTTCTCAGTAGCATGGCCCAGCCATCATGAAATTTGTATCACTTGCATTAGCACTGGACATATTCCTAGGCAGACTGATGCATAATTTATAAGACCAACAGCTATTTTAGCTATGAAATAATTTCTACAAGAAGGGCAGAATGTTGCATTGACACAGAGATCGAAATGTCTGTTAAGAAAAAAGATAGAGAGGAAAAAAAGAGATTATATTTTTAGAACTAGCAAACCAACTTTCTTGCTTGTCTCTCCATTTGTTATTGGTCTATTATAGGCTTATTTTTTAAAGGAAGAAGAACTATAATGTCATTTTTCACTGGCTGATCTTCGTTCCTTACCCCCTCCCCTCATCATTTGTCAAGGTTAGACATGAAGGCATCCTTACTAATTTCATAGACCAGATATTCCTAAATATCCAGAATAAGTAAACTGAGTGTTAGCATAATTGTGACTCAGTGCAAGTAATTTCTTGCAAGTAGCCTAAGGTGGCTATTGTCCCACTGATACTCACATTTGGTATCTTAAGATCCACTGATTTTATGATTTTTGACAGTGGAGTTTATTTGTAGTCAACATCATGGCTGTGATAGGAAGAGTATAACTGGAGGAGTGAAACATTAATTTTAGGGAAATGAATGGGGAAAGGCTTGGCAAATATAAATCTCCTCCTCTTTAGTTACATCTCACAAAGCTAAAGTGAAGTTTCTTCTGATTTTATTTCAGTTATTTATAATAAAATGTTTAATTCTTTAGGCTGTACAGATATTGAATACTACAAATAAAGGCTAGTAATTAAGAAACATTTATACTTCTGCACAACAAATATTTTCTCTATGCAGTCCTGAAGTGCAAAGAATTTCAACGCTGTTCTCCTTTTCCTTGTCTCAAGTGTCAGGATGCCCTTATTCATCTAGATGTGAATACTGATGAAAAATCTTCACATCTCTAATGGGGACTGAAAAGTATTACCTCTTAAATGAGGGCTACAGGCTTATACTACTTAGTAAACTAGATGTGTTCTTGGTCATTACTTCTTTATCAAAAAAATTGGTACCAGAAGCAGAAATAACATGGAAAGAATAAGGACAAATTCTTATGCCCCCAAAAGAAGAGCAGTTCCTGCAAACTTTATATTCAAAATTAAGGAGCTTATCAGATGAAGAAATAAGCTGGTTTACCTCTTTCACATTCAGTTCAGGATCCGGGATGCCCCTGGATGTTATCAGACCTAAATCGCCACTGATCTATCCATGATGCCACCACCCAAATGCATCCTGGGTTGAAGCCCAGGATAATAATATGGGAGCCAGTGAAGGGATGCCAACAAAGGAGAGATATGGTCAGAGTGGTGGGCAGATGTGATAATGCATGCAACTGAATGCTGGACAGAAATTAAAGGACGGAAGTGAGAAAGAGGAAGCCCAGCCAGGAGGATGTTACAGTAATCAAGTTGTGATACCAGTAGAGCATGGACCAGAATCTTGGCAGTAGAGGCAGAGAGATATGGTCGGATAAATTCACAATAAGCTTGTTAAAAAGCCTCAAAACCAGACTTAAAAAAAAAATAATTTAAAACCAGTCAGTTAACAGCCAGAGGAGGTTTATCATCATCATCATCATCATCATCATCATCATCATCATCATCATCATCATCATCATCATCATCATCATCATCATGCTTTATTTATATAGTGCTGTAGATTTAAGGACTGAAGGTTATGCAAAACAGCACAGTTTTAGCTATCCACTGGAAACTCAAAAGGGATGGAACCAGTCTGACATATCTAGGGAAAACCCAACAGGTTGGTGCGCCCACAAAGTTAACTTCATAGGGTGGTGGGAAATGTAAAATTGCCTGTACTAATTATCAAATTCAGATTATGTTAAACAATGTTGTTTGGGAAGGCACCCTGAAACAGAACTTTCCCTCATCTCCAAAATGTAACTGAGAGTGATCCACGATCATTTCTGACTGCTCACATGGTGCCTGCAAAGTCTTGTTGCAGTCCTCTGGATTCTCCAGATGAGCTTGAAATTCCTTGCTGCAACCTTCTGGACAATAGAACATGTGCACCTCTATTAGAAGTTTCTTTTCTGGAAAACACCTCTCACGCCATTCTTGAGAGTAATGAATCAAGAAAGAGGACATCTCTGGCATGAAAGCTGCCAAGCACATGGCAGCACACATGGTTGAGAACAACATCTGACAGTGTGAGTAGGTGGTCTGGGAATACTGTGTGGGAGAGTGTCATTACAAAAAGTGGTAAAATACGATGCAAATATGTTAAACAAGAAGGGGGAAAAATAAGATTGCTCCAAAATACGTTACTCCTTGTAACTGTTTGGTATCACAAGCCAAGAGCATGATCTGAGGATATATTTTTACACATAGCAGTGTGCAATTTAAAAGCATAATAATTATATTTGAATATCCAAACCAGGTGCCTTCAGCATACTTTCTTTGCAGCTCATCTTGCTCTAGTTAATCAGGCAAGTAATCCTCATGGGTTTGGATGCTCATACAGGAAAACTTGTTTACAGCATAGTGAATTTTAAAAGAAAAAAAACACTTTCCTTTTTTCATCAAAGTTAATCTTCAGAGCTAATTGTGATGTCTACTCCCCCCTTTTCTCATTTCATAAAAAATACCTCAATATGACATTGAATGTCTACCGAGTATTTAGTTGAATTAGGTTAAACCCTAATTTGATGATTGTTATCAAGTGCTGTTATTAACTATAGAATTCTACAACTGAAGGGTCATTGACAGAGCACATAAAAGTTGCTTTTTTTGGACTGCGACTCCCAGAATTTCCAGATAGCGTGGGCAGTGTTCATGCTGGCTAGGGATACTGAGAGTGATAGATCCCAAAAGTAATATTTCCAAGCTCTGCTTACTGATAGTCTAGCCCCTCTATGCGTAAGAATATTTGCAGTTCATTTTTCAATATGAGCAGCTTTGATTTTCAAATGTCACCAAGGAAGGTGATTAACTGTTCAATCATAAACTGTTTATGATCTGAGAAGACGACTTGTCAAAGGTCATAGTCAGATTGGGATTATTTCTATCTAGTATGTGGACATAAGAACTGCCCTGTTGGGAGAAAGTAAATTTGAAGTAGTAGAGTGCAACTAATAATGGAACTGGAAACATATGAATAATGCATGGCAATAACAGTGCTCCCTTGTTGATTGTCCCCTTGTGTTTGGCTTTCAGAAGCAAAAGTGGGACCAAGGAAAATGCTGCAATCTATCCTCATTTTCAACAGGAGTGTTTCTATTCAGAATTTTAGGCAGTCAGCCATGCCCACTGCAAGGATATTCCATTCCAACTCATTCTGTTCCACTCCCTACTTCTGAGCTGCCCATTTTATTGTCCAATGAACAGTCAATATTCAAAGGCTACTCACCATGCACCATCCTCATGTTTGCATACATTTTTACATGTGCTGCTTTTTAACACATGTTAACTGATAATGTATTACTCTTACTTCTGAAAATCTAAAGGCTTTCCCTTAAAATGTTGCTATCTCCATCTTAATTAATTAACCAAGCCCCTCCTTTCTCCTGGCATTACATCCAAGGCACCTTTACAAAATTAGAAGTTTAATTAAAAACGTATTTTATTTTACAGAAGTTTAAAAAGTCTCAATTGTTTTTGGATTCCTTGGTCTTCACACTACTGACTAAGTGGAGAAGGATTTGAGCTATTTTTATAGATTCTAAGTGATCACAAGTAGGAATGGAAGACACAAGTATACACCATCCCACAATAACAAGATGTTTGTTTGTGATACTCTTTTTGGCCATTTTCTGTGTGGTATATAGAATAGAGAGCCAGTGTGGTGTAGTGGGTTGAGCATGGGACTATGATTCTGGAGATCAGGGTTCAATTCCCTGCTTGACCATGGAAACCCACTGAGTGATCTTCGGCGAGTAATACACTATCAGTCCCTATACTGTAGATTGCTGGTAAAATGAAGGACCCGGAGCAATGGATGCAAGCTGCAGGAAAAGAGATTCCACCTCAACATTAGGAAGAATTTCCTGACAGTAAGGGCTGTTCGACAGTGGAACACACTTCCTAGGAGTGTAGTGGAGTCTCCCTCCTTGGAGGTCTTCAAACGGAGGCTGGATGGCCATCTGTCGGGGATGTTTTGATCTGGATTTCCTGCATGGCAGGGGGTTGGACTGGATGGCCCTTGCAGTCTCTTCCAACTCTATGATTCTATGATTCTATGAATTCCCTGACCTAAATCCTACTGGTTACTTCTAGGTAGAGTAAAGCCATTAAAGAAATAGTTGAGTGGTGAGTAAAGACGTTGAATAATCCCATTCAATTATTGGGTACTCCTTCTTTGGAAGAGCATGTGTGTTGTTTTAATTTTATTCATTTTCAGAAGATAGATTCTTAAAAATGTCTGTTCTTATAAGAAAATTGTATGAGGAAAAAATATTAAAATTTTAAAATAGCTGAGTTTTTCGTTTTGAAGTGTGTGGGTGCTCGCATGTGTTTGCATGTACAGTGGACCCTTGTTATACGCTGGGGTTTGGTTCCAAGATCCCCCGCGTATAACAAAAACCGTGTATGCTCAAGTCCCATTAAATATAATGACGTAGCAAAATGGTGTCCCTTATAAAAAATGGAAAATCAAGGTAAATTTATACTTTTTTGGAACATTTTCAAACCGTGTATGCTTAAATCCGTGTATAAAAAATCCGTGTATAAGAAGGGCCGACTGTATTTTCATTTTTAGTTGGCCCTGAAGGGAAAAGTTCTGTTTTAGAAGTGGAATTTGGAAATGGTTTGAATATATTTTGGCCCTTGAGAGCAGTTTCTGTAAAAGAGGGTTTTTTCCCACTTCCATAAGGCCTCAATTCATACTAATTAGAGTAGGCCCCTTGAATCAACAGGATTTACCTAAATGTTGACTTAGCATTCAACAATTGATTGGGTCTACTCTTGTTGGGACTAGCCAACAGAATCCAAGCCTAGGTAGGTTTCACTTTCACATACCAATCACTAAGTACCAGAGGTAATGAGATGAAAAAATACTGTATGGCAGTAATGTATTTAAAACTTTCACTCTAAGTCAAGTCTGAAGTCAGTGCCTTCAAGTCTCAAGTAGTCTCAAGTCTGGGAGGCACTTTTAACAGACCTCACCCCCCCCCCACAAAGTGGGGCGTGTTTCTCGAAGGGGAATATCAAACACATTAGGCAATGGGCTTGAGGTCTGTTTGACACCCTAACTCTGTTGCACATTGGGGGAGCCTTCTAACATTTTTTGAAAGCCTTAGAAATATCCTTCCCTTCAATCCCATTGCCTAACGAATCTTTGAGAAATGCACCCCATGCTCTGGGGACAAGTCTTGACTGCTGCTTGGAGTGAATGACACCAGCATGTCGGTCACTAAAAATATATAAGTCTTGAGTTAGTGTGTTGCCAAGTTGAGTCCAAGTCGAGTTATTGAAGTTACTTGAGTCTGACATGAGTCCAAGGCCCTTTCCAAATGGGCCTTTTAGTACGTACTGTGTATGTACTAGGGTTGCCCGGGGGCATCTCTTTCAGGCACCCACAATCCTAGTACGTACACAGTACGTACAAAATGGCAGCGCCCATTCTACATGGGCGCCGCCATTAGGACGTCACGGCTGCGCTGTCTCCAAATGGAGCGGCACGGATGTGACGTCCTGGCGCTGTGGAAGGGCCTGTGGCGCCCTTTCCATGGTGCAAGAAGGAGCTCTGAAATGGAGCTCCTTCCTTCATTTGTGTCAGTGGCGCAGCCTTTACACGGCTGCGCCAGTGACACAAAAGAGAAAGGGTCCCTTTCTCTTTTCCCCGCCGCTGTCGAGGTGTCCTTGGGGCTTGAAGCCCCAAGGATACCCCTTTCCAGGCTGCAGGAAGTGGCCTTTTGACATTTCCCGCGGCCTGGAAAAGTGGCGGATCGGGGCCTCAGGGCTGCCGCTGTGGTACCTGAGGCCCCGATCCATCAGGGAAAGGGGCGGGTACAGGCCACCCCAAAGGGGCCGTCTGTAACGCACCCCAATCAATCAACTCGAGTCTGCATTGAGTCTGCTGTATGGCTGCATCTACACTGCAGATTCAATGCAGTTTGACATTGCTTTAGTTGCCATTGCTCAATGTAATGGAATTCTGGGATCTGTAGTTTTGTGAGATATTTAACCTTCTCAGTCAGAAAGCTCTGGTTCCACAACACACCACAAATCCCCAGATTCCATTGGATGGAATCATGACAGTTAAAATAGTGTCAAGCTGCATTAATTTTGCAGTATGGCAGCAGATGGAGAGATGTTAGAAAACAACAGTAAATTACTGAGATAGAAGCTTTGAGTCTGTTAAGGTCCACTCCTATGGTCCCTAGTTGGTTGTCTTAAAGCTATAGAGTTTTTCAGCTCTTCCTCCAAGACACAATCTCACAAGAGTCCTCCTTGCAGCTGTGGAAAGGTTGACAGCCCATTGCTGCTTCAATGACAGAACTTCATTCTTCAAAATGACAACAAAAAGGGCAAAAAAATAAAATGAGAAAAAGAAGGCAGGAGGCATACTGGAGGTTTGCTGGTATGTGTGGAGAAGCTATGGTTTTGCATGGTCTGCAGCTTTCCTGTTTTCCAGACACCAACACTATGGCTCTGAAATAGCCCAAAAATATTTCCCCCTCTTAAAAAAAAGCTGTAAGAGGCAAAAAGTGTGTGTTTATGAAGGGAGGAGCTATATCTCCCATTTCCTGAAAAATACAAAGAACTGTGGCTTCTTCATCTTAGTTTTTCCCTCTTCCACAGGATTACCTAGCACACATTATTATTTATGAAAATATGATGTATTTATGAAGATGTATTTAACTTGTACATGCATTTTCTTATCTTTTTTTTGTTTGTTTGCCAAGGGGAGGGGAAGAAGTTTCTAAAATAGGCATGTAGCCTTATTTGAACGTAATCTATTTTTGTCTAGCACAATGATAACAATGAAGGGACATAATGTACTTTCTCTGATTACTGATGGTGAATTTAAAAGGAATAAATGAGAGAGAGGAATGTCTCCTTAATATACACTTTTAAAAGAACAGTGACACATTTATTTTCTTCTATATGGTTCTGCAAAGCATGGACATATAAATCAAGGGCTGCCAACATGTGGTCCTTCAAATGACACACATTTTATATGAAAGGAAGAGTGAAATGCTAAGAATGAGGAGTGCATTTACATTGTCGAAATAATGCAGATTGACTCCACTTTAAATGCTGTAGGTCCATCCTATGGAACTCTGGGCTTTGTCGTTTCAGAAGGTCTTTAGTCTTCTCTGGCAAAGAGCACTAATGCTTCACAAAACTACAAATATCAGGATTCTGTGGGATAGAACCATGGCAGTTAAAGTGGTGTCAAACTGCATTATTTCTAGAGTGTAGATGCACCATGAATAACTACAGCACAGGAGGACTTCAGTATTAGTAGGGTAGCCATAGTCTAATTCAAGGCAGTTTCATTTGCAATATTATGCAATTGATGTATTCATTATGCAAATCATAGAGTGGGCCAAGCAGCCTCTGTTAACTTCTTGCTCAAAAAATCACTCCTTTCAAAGTTGCTTTATAGATAGGAAACAGAAAATAGGTTTTTCTCAGATTCTTTGCATGGAATGCATGATTCATTGGCCACATGGGGTTCTGAAAGGGGCTTTTCCATCTAGTAATGTGCTCCCCCCCCACCTCTGGCAGAGAAAGATGCAGATCTGTACACTATGAGTGGTAGATAGGGCAGTGTGGTGCAGAGGTTAGGCTTTAGTATTAAAAAGCAGGTAGTTACATTTCTACTGGGAGAAAGAGATACTTGCTGCATTATAATTACTTCTATGTTACCTCCCCAGTCAGGATCATTTGTTCTTGATTAACTTGTCACCTTGTTATTTTGCTACATGGTATGTGTGTGATGCTGCTTATATTAGGGCCCACACAGACAGGTCAAAATAAAGCTGCTTTGGGTCACTTTGGAGGTATGCTGTTTAAATGACACACACATCTTAAGAGGACAGAAGCTGCGCCAAAGCTGCACTCCAGTCCTTAGGAATGGAGCGTGGCTTTGGTGCAGCTTCTGGCCTCTTGGGACGCATGCATCATTTAAACAACATACCTCCAAAGTGACCCGAAGGAGCTTTATTTTGTCCTGTCTGCACAGGCTCTTAGTTAACCAGTCTGTTTTCTACTCTCAAGAAGAATTCTTTACCCAAAACAATGACATGGGATCACATCTCCTGTGGAACAGCCACTTAAAATAAGTTCCTCTGGTAGTGCCTTCTTTCTTGGCAGGGCATTAGAGAGCCAACAGTTGTTCCAAACAAATAAATCGTAAACTTCCCACGGGGCCCTATTGGGCACACATGTCTCTTGGGCTGCGTTTTATTAATCTCCGGTGGAGAGTAATCCCATCAGTTCAATAAGTTTACTCTAGTTGAGACTAGCAATAGGTTTAGGCCCTTGTGTAGGTCTCTGATGTTATGCCAATTCAATAGGAGATTAGTAAAATCATCATAATCATTATCACTATCATCTTTATATCCTGCCTTTCCCCCCAAACCAGAACTCAAGGTGGATTGCAAACTAAAATAAATATAATGTAAAACATACCAAGAAGCAACATTAAAAGGGCATACATTTTAAAGTATATGGTTGAAATTCAGTATGAGGCTTACGTCTAGGTCATTGGACTAGGTCTGCAAGAAATAGAATTGAGCAGAATTACAGTGTACAAGTGGCTGCCATGACTACACAGAGGAGCCAGTGAAGTGATCATTCCACTGTTGGGTCCAGTCCAGTGGACTCTGAGATACTGCCTTCACCTGCACTGAGATACTCTCGCTGGTGCATTGATACAAATCTTCACAATTCACTTGGCAGGTTCTATAGCATTTTCACTATGCAACTAAATGCAGTCATCCCTACATATCCACTGATTCTTTATCCAGGGATTCAACCATCCATAGTTTGAAAATATTCCAAAAAGATATAAATTCCAAAAGGCCTTGATTTTGCAGTGTTATATAAAACCATTTCACTACACCATTGTATTTAATGGTACTTGAGATTTTGGTGTCCATGGGGTGGGGAGTCCTGGAACCAAACCAGGACCCACTGTATGTGTAAAATTATGCAATTTAAATCCAAAACACACTGCAGAAATAATCCCGTTTGAGACTGCTTTAACTGCTCTGGCTCAATGCTAGGGAATTCTGGGAAATGTAGTTTTGTGAAATATCTAGCCTTCTCTGTTAGAGAGCTCTGGTGCCACAATAAACTACAATTCCCAGAATTTCCTAGCACTGAGCCAGGAAAGTTAAAGCAGTCTTGAACCGGATTATTTCTGCAGTGTATTTTGGATCATAGACTGCAATATTGAATTGTTGTCTACAATTATAATTGGGCCTTACTTTCTAGTAAGCTGTCTTCAATGCCAGTTTTGGAGGGGAAATGGGATCTAAATAGAAGTAAGCATCATTTATCATTGTCTGATAAAAAAGCAATTTAAAGAAGAAAACTGAACAATGAAAACACTATAACATCCTCTTAAAAGAAATAATCAGAATCCTGGAAGGGAGTTACTGATGCATAGGCACCATAGTTATAGTGGTACACAATGAATTCCATCCCGATCCCCTTATTCCCACTTCCTGGCAAGCTGCCACTGTGATCGATGGGGGTCTGTTCCCTTGTTACTTGGGAAGCAGGTAGCTGACATTTCTGACCTATGCTTCTGAATGATCTCTGGTACAATAAGGCAGAAGTAGGACTTCTGTCACAATTCCTCTGTGTACCAAAGATCATTCCTATGGGGAATGGGACTATCAGAAATGCTTCCTGATTGAGAGGGGAACAGGCTCCCACTGGTTGCAGCATCTGCTCTCTCATGAGTGGGGATTGGGGGACTTTCACAGTCTTTAAATATTCCTTAAAAGAGGGGCTACATAGGGAGCACCAATATGAAACAGTCATAAGTGTGTGACTCTAGGCTATGCGTTCCTAACTGCCCCCAAAATATTCCAGCCCCTTTCTGTACAACCCTTCAATTGCTGAAAGTTTTCTGGAAAAGCCTTTGTCTGCTGGTAGAACAGTGAGGGCTTGGATAGAAACTGATACATCACTCTGCAATTATACATCTATAAGACCCTTAAAATATAAAGGCAAACATCCATAAGGGACTTCATTGACTTAACATAATGAAAGGGAAAAGGGTTCACTTCACTTCAGTATGAGTAAGGGGGAAAAACCCACCCATACTAGAGTTACCTACTGTATTTTGAAAGAATTCTGCTGCCATCAGGGAGCAGGTTTAGCCTTTGTCGGGGTGGCTTAACACTTTATCTTTCACTCAGAATAGAGTTACAGTGAAGGGAAAATCTGCTCTCCTGATGATGAGTGGTCCAAACTAAATTAATAGGGAGGCCACAGGGGCTCACACCTCCTAGTAGTCCTAGTATCTACAAATACTGATTTTTAATATAATGACAAACCTTTGCTCATTCCTAACCATTTGCTAGAATTCTGTGCTGCACTGTCAGTTCTCTTTGCTTACTTGCCATGTTTATTAAGTAGGCTTGTAGCCTGCCTTTCGACTGACTGGTTCTCAAGAGGTGGCATGCAAGAGGTTGCAGTTGCACAGATGTGCTCTCCAAAGCCATTTAACATCTATGAATGCCCTTCTCTTCTGGATGATGCCTGGAATCTTGTTGGTCCTCCTCTTATTATATTATTTTTTCTAGGATACAGAGGATTGACCTCCTAATCCCTTACTCCTGACTGTTGGAAGACAGTAGAATTCTAGCCAGCAAAGCCCCCAAAGTTTTCCCCAGCTGGATGTACTTTTTGGCAGGGGAGGTTCCTGTCTGTCTGTCTATCTATTTGCTATCCTCTGTGTATTATACAAATGATTACTAGTCATGTAAATAGTAAAAAAAAAATATCCCTCAAACATTATAATACTGCAGTATCAGGTTCAGAAGGATTGAATTATTCTGAAACATATTAATGCACTTAAGGGGAAAGTGGAAAATATGGAATATCTTTGAATATCTCATCATCATAAATACATTATTCATGAACAGAGTAAGTCATTTTTACATCTGTGATAGCATTTTTCTGTTTTTGTCCCCGTAAAAAACCCACAGAAGCTAGGAAATGTTGCCTGTATTTCTGCACCTTTGAAAAACAGAGCATATTCAGTTGCACAGTGAAGAAGTGTTAAAGACAAATGCCCCTCTCCAGATAGCAGTTGGTGTTTGTCAGTTCCTAGCTAGATGAGAAATAGCATATGCAAAGTCTCAAGCAACCACTCTACCAGTGATTTCCCCTGCTATTTAACCTAGCTGGGCATGCAATATTGTAGCCAGCAATTCAAAGTGGGAAGCTTGAGGTCCCAGTAGAGGAACTAGTTGTAGAGAAGAACTAATCACTGTTAAGTTCCAAAACTTTCAAAGTTAGTTATAATTTTATGTTTATTTTTTTAAATAATTCTTTCTTTTCTCATTATTCAAACATAACTGAACTGATATGTATGTATGTATGTATCACAAGAGAACTCTACAACTCAGTGCCTATTGTCACAAAACACACCTATGTAATAAGGTCCCCTCCAATGATAAAAATACCGTGGGCCCTTGGTATCCACTGGGGTTTAATTCCAGGATCCCCTGTGGATACCAACATCCATGGATACTCAAGTCCCATTAAATACAATGACACAATACGATGGTGCCCCTTGTATAAAATGGCCAAATCAAGGCTTGCTTTTTAGAATTTATATATTTTAAAAATATTTTCAAACTGTGGATGCTTGAATCTATCTGTGAATAAAAAAATCATGGATATGGAGGGCTGACCATAATTAAAATAGTTAAAATTACAACACAAAATCTGATGTTACATTACAGTTGTAATGTAGCTTTGCTTATTGTATGAAAAATAATAGAGAAGCTATTACAGATAGTTTGTAATAACAATTTTCAAGTTGTCCCATTTTTTACAAGTCTACAGCTGTCATCACTTGGCAAATGCTAACTACTCAAGGCAGTAATTCTGATTTGTTGGGAGTAAAAGATTTTTCTATCAGGATGGAGATGGATGCCCAAGCACTGACCAGTGAAGGTTCTGAAAGCTCATGAATCTCCTCACCCAAATATAAGTGTGGAGAATATGCTGCCAGTCATTAACCAACAATAGTAAGTGAATGGAGAATGAAGAGTCCAGGGAATGCTGAAGATTACAGATTCTACAGAAGGATAGGCTTCTTAAATTCTCATCCATCAATCACAAAAGAGGATTGACAAGTAGAATTTATTGCGGAGTAGGCAGGGGTGAGAATTTGATTTGATTAATTTTGATCAGATTATCCCCAAATCTACAAATCCTGGAAGTGTAATTCATTTAAGCACAGGCCTTTTAAAAACACAATATCACATTAGTCACCCTCCACTATCAGCAGAATTAGAGATGGCAGCAAAGAGGCAGGCGTTGCACACCTGGAGAGTTAAGGGTTTCAGTATAGTTAATGGAGAGATACAAATTAGTTTCAGAAGGAACATCCTGGTTCTTACCCTACATAATTAACAGACCTGTCAGGCTCACAGAGGCTATTGGAGCTAAAAGAAATAAGAGGAAGAGCATCCTCATCAAGTGACATTGGACTCTCCTGTGTTTTACCTGAAGGGGCTAGAATGACAAGAAACTGGAATATCCAACTGCTATTTAAGCAAAGTTGGGTCACCAGATTATTTCTCAGAGGCCTGATGAGACTCATTGGTGAGCAACTTGTTTCCATCATACTTAACCATTCTAAGAAATGTTGTTTTGTGCCTTCAAATCATTTCTGACTTATGACCACCCTGGTGAATCTATCACTGGGTTTTCTTGGCAAGATTTGTTCAGAAGAGATTTGTCTGAGGCTGAGAGTTGGTTTCCATGGTCAAGCTGGATTTCAAACCCTGTTCTCCAGAGTTGTAATCCAACACTCAAACCACTATACCATGCTGGCTCTTTTCTAAGAAATATGACATTAAATATTGGTGTTTTGTTTTCTTTTTTCTTTCCCATTTCCATTATTTTTCCCTCTGTGTTGTCTCTTTATAAGGGGGCAAGGACTGTATCCTTTTAAACCCACACTGTTAACCTTTCTGGCTGACTACATACAACTATGTACATAGTAGATGAACGTCTGTACGCTGGATCACTGTTAAATTCACAAGAGCTATGACAGTGAGAATAGGGAAGATGTGGTAGATGGGAGATTCATGCATAAAGATGAAGCCATTGTCTCAGTGGATTTATTAACTAGGCAAGCCCCATTTCTATCTTTGATTTTTAAAAAATAAGTGGCCTCCAGCTTCAGAGATCAATGCAGAAGGTGGAACTATGTTATAAAAATACTTGAGAGATAATTGCAGAAGCCATGCATATATTAAGTGCTAAACAGAAAAGTATAATCATTCCGTATAAAGTATGACTATGTTAATATTTTAATCTGTCAATCAGTCACTGAAGGCTGATTTGTATTATGCCTCTGAATTAAATTAGAGATTTAAAGAACTGACAGGCAAAGAGACATCTCAGTTGTAGGTAAATGGTTGCATTTATCTGATCAGACTTGATATTTTAAGTGCTTGCTTCTAAAGAGTAAAAAAATCCTCAAAATGGGTGTTGTGGTTCAAATGGCATTTCAATGATCAGGGAGTCATTATTTGAATATGCACAAAAGATGATTGATGAAAGAAAGAATGTAAAATAAAAATAAAATATTCATACAAATTCAAAGTTAAAGTCTGCCTGAAAATCTTTTTTGACAGTTTGAATTTTGATGGATCAATTGTATGTCATATAGACCTTTAGACTATAATATAGGTGATTATTGAACTCTTCAATTCATTATTTTTCACTGATAGTAGCATTGCCATGTATTTAGGCCCTTCTCTGGCTATGAGTTGACATCCAGCATCTGAAGCTTTTCTAGGCTTTTAAGTAAGATGTGCAAAAGCCTTCACTGGAGAAACATCTGTAAGGACCAGGGTTTTGTTTACAGGCAATAGAACTGTATCAGATTAGAGATGGGGCTTAAAGGCCTTTTCGTACAATCACAGAATTTTAGAGTTGGACTTGGAAGGTATCCCTGGAAGTAAATCTTGTAAATCTGCTTAGCAGAGGTACAGATTACAAACACAGTATCTGTAATAGGTGGCTGCCTGCCATTTGTTCAAGTGCCTCCAGCAAAGGAGACTCCACTGTCTTTTGAGAAACACTTTTCTTATGTGAAAAGCATCCACAAAAATGCCCTGTTGGGTACCCCAGGTTAATTTTTCAAAAACAAAAAAGGAAGAATCTCACATCACTGGTCTAGATCCTTTATGTAGTCCTGACAAGAGGAGACACATTGAAACAATTGCTGAATAGTAAATCAACACTTTTTCAAATCCCATTGAACCAATGGGTCTGCTCTAGTTGGGACTAGCAATTGGATTTAGCCCAAAGGTGAGAACTCTGTAGCTGTCCAGATATTGTTCAGTTCAGTTGGCCACTGAATGGGTAGGGAAAGGATGTACGATAATCTCACAGTCTGTATGGATGTTCACACAACTATGGGGCACTTTGTGGAGACATGTAGGTTTAGCCCTTTCGGCTGCTCTGCTGCCCATTGTGGGCATGTGTCCAGCTGTTGCTACCTTCAACCAAGATTTTCCTGCTCTCCTGCTGTTCCCATCTAGTGTGGCAAAGGGCTCAGCCTTCTCTCCAAGTCTACATGTGTGGCAGAATCCACATTATAAATTGCAGGGATGCATTTCTGGAATGGGTGCTAGCAGCAGGAATGTGGCTACAACATGGGATTAGCTTGTGTGACCTCACAAGTTCTCTGCAACATGTGTTCCATGTGTGTGATGAGCTATATGAACCCCACTTCTGTATCTCCTGTCCAGCAATTTTACCTGTTTCACATAGCATCTCTTGGCCATAGCTGTTAGAGGCCTCCATGTCTGTGGGGCAGTGCATCCACACTGTGCTTTAGCCCAAGCTCTAAAGGATCTATCCAAGGTGCTGAACTAACCTCTTTGGGGAATAGGATTAACACCTTGGATTGTTCTTTCAAAGTTCAGATTAAACCCAGTGTAGATTTACCAACCTGCTGACATGGAAGTGAACAGCTGCTAAGTCGTCTTCGGTATGATCCAGTACTGTGCTTTAGTCTCAAAACCTGCAAAAGTTGCCAAATGCTCATAAACAAAACAGAGGACAAGAAGGTGCTTTTCCAAGAAGGAGGATATGATGGTGCCTCCTCATTCCATGGAAAGAAGGATGTTGCTAAAAGAACAGTGTCTCCGATCACACCTGAGGGAAAGAGTCCAGCTTATAGGATGCAGCGCAGACTGTCTGGGACATATAACAATACTCTGCCCGGCCTTGTCACCCTCATCCTCCAACACCATCTGCTGCCTGAAGTAGCTACCTCTTTATATCTAACTGCAGGGACAGTTCTGAGGGAAAATAAATTGCAGGAAGGCAGGTTCAGCATCCTTTTGCTCATATTCTTTTTGTGGATAATAACTATTCCCTCCCACACACATTATATGTGAAAAGGGCAAACACATGGAAAGAAACACGTGTCTGCCACCATCACATCTAGTTTAGTCCTAAATAGGCTTGGATAAAAAAAAAAGACAATGAGTTAAAAGCTTAAAATACATTCAAAGAGGGCTTCAAAAAAAGATGCGTTATTTTTAGTCATGTTTGTACTTCACTGTTATCTGTAGCCTTTAGCCTCTGTCGCAGTCCCCAAACTTTACACTTGCTTGGCAGGGCAGTAATTTTTGTGTCTGCCTTTCTGTCTTTCTGTTTGTATTTCTTGACCCAATTAAAATCTCTAGATGCTTTGGTATAAAAGAGATCAAAGTTAAATTTGGTATTCGAAGCATCAAGCTTTTCTTTTCTTTCCATATCAGTATTTGTGTGCATAAATTCTCTGCTGTCTAAAACTATTTTGCAGGAGTCCAGCTTGCTGATGCCTCTGCATTTGAAGATATTCCCTCTGTCAGTGTGAAAGCTAAAAATGCTTTGATGGTGCTTATTATTATAAGAAGCTCAGTAGAATGGGGAGTGAACTTACACTAACCAGAGAAATGTCCATTACTATGATGGGAGCATGTGTTTCAGAAGGAGGGCCACATCCTTATGTGGTAGACACCCCATGGGAAGTGGTGAGAGTGAAAGGAGGGCAGTATAGATAAGAGATTGATAAAAAGGAGCCCTGGTGGCGCAGTGGTTAAATGCCTGTACTGCAGCCACAACGTTGTGAGTTCGATCCCAGGGGCTCCAAGGTCCACTCAGCCTTGCATCCTTCTGTAGGTCGCTAAGATGTAAACCACTTAGGGAGTGCTTAGTTCACTGATAAGCGGTATGAAAATGTACTTGTTCTTGCTATTGCTATTGTTCAGGTTCAAGGATGTGTGTGGTTGTGTATGTCATCCATATAAATTAATGGCAACCATTCACTTGGTTGAGAGTAGGGAAAAATTCTTCACTAAAATTAGTCCTTGAAGGAAACAAAGAGTGATGTTAGCAATTTCTTTCTTGTTCTAGGAAAGTCTTAGAAAAGTGAGTAGTTTATAAATAGTATTAATGGGATGAAATTTATTCTGTCTAAAATTTGCATATTTTCCCTGCACAAACCCTAGCATTTTCTGTACAGGAAACAGGATTTTCTGCTCTGGTTGGGACTAACCAAAAGGCTCAGGGCAATGCAAACTACCATTGACCTAAAGTTAAGTTGAATATCATGACTACACCTCAAGTCTGTTTTCTCAATCTTGGTGGGAAGGTCTCCCCCCTCTCCTCCCCAAAAAACCCCTTTAAAATAATTAATTGAGTCTTTGTCAAGCCATTGGTAGATCTAGATGCCAGGAATTCAGATGAGACTTTCCCAACCCTACCTGGGAACTTCTGGGAATGCATCTAGAAATTTTGCATACAATGCCAAGATACTCAGTGTTAGATGCACAGGGGGGAAAAAGTACTAGGGGTGGGGATGGGATTCCTGGTCTTCCTTCTTTTACTACCCCACCACTATAAAAAGCTTTATGGGGGGGGGGAAGCCCTCAAACATGTTCTAGAGTGTGTGGGGACATTCCCACCATTCTTTTAGCATCCTTTTGGACCTTTTACACCCAGAAGAGGTCTTTTTAACAAGAGGAAGTGAGGTTTCAGAAAAGATCTCTTTTGTGCCTAAATTAGCTTAGCAAGTTAAAACATGTGCAAAATTTACCCCATGTCCATGAGAGGGCATCTGGGGCCAAATGATTTTGCCCATTGGGAGGCCGTAGGGGAGGTACAGAAATGGCACCTTAACCCGTATGTGGCGCACAGGTTATAGTTTGCCCACCTCTGTTTTAGAGAGTGTTTAAAAGGACCTGTGTTACATGCTTAGTGTTTGTGTTGCTTTTTCAAATGCAATGTACTGGTACTGTATAACAACAATAAAAATGAGTAATAATGAAAAAGCTCTAGGTTTCTTTTTCTTATTGGTAATGGAAATTGAGAGACAGTGACACAGCCAAAAGAGAACTCATTAAATGGTGATTCACATTTAGTCTTACGTGCCAATTGAGATGCGCAAAATATTTGTGCATTAGCTCTCTAAGGTCTGAGGCAAAATATTTTATTTAGGACCATAGATTATAGTCCAGAGGATGTTTACCCCCCCCCCTCCAATGGATGTGCTTTGGAAATTGATTTAATTATAAAAATCAATCCTGGACAGTGCATTTTGCCATGGTCATTTGCTGCCTGGAAAGGAACCAAAAAAGATTTAAATGTGCTGTAACCTCTTTGCGTCTGTCTTGGTCCAGGGTTTATGAGAGAGATGTGTGAAAGACTGATTGTTGCAGATTTTAATTTCTTTTCTTCATTCTCTGGCTTGAATAGACTATTTTTTTCAAACCTGAGTTTGAACTGATGATTTGAACAAAAGGGAATCTAAGAATAGGATTCCAGTGTATTCATATTGCTTTTTCCTTTGGTTCATACAAACATACCTTCCCAAGTCTTTTTGTGGCCTAGTACAGACCGCCAGAAAACAGTTGTCTGCAGGTGCCCATTTTAACTCTGGAGGGACGCCACAGCCACTAGACCATGCGGCGTCCCTCTGGAGTTAAAAGAACCCAGTTTTTCCGGGTTCTTTCACCGGCGCCTGGGTTACATCGTGAGTGCACCAATGGCACACTTGTGACACAATGGACACGCTGCGATTTGCAGACTCTATGTATCCATTACGTGAAAATGGTGGCAGCCGTGTGGACGATGCCGCCATCAGGCCGCTGCCATTACATACTAGGGTCCTGGACCATGCAGTTGCTATGCTGTCCGGAACCACAGAACTGTGCTAGATAGCGGCATTTGGGTTATGTATGTAACAACTGAAATATGTTTATCACACTGCCAATATAAGGCACAAAATTACAAATCCCAGAATTCCATAGCATTGGCAGTTAAAGTGGTGTCCAACTATATTATTTCTACAGTGCAGATACAGCCAGAGTTCATTTGAAGGCATATAATAATATGAAAGTTTAGGGTAGTTTGTATATGCTTATTTGCAAAGCTATATTCAGAGTTCTATTTTTCAAAAATCCAGACATTGCCTGGAAAGAAGTATTTAAGGGAAGAGGGAAATTGTATTCACAGTTCAGCAGTGTAAAGCCCATTGTATGCAAATTGTAGTTAATTATATTTGTGACTTCTGTCACCTCAATTGTGTTCATTTGGTTAAAATAATATAGATATAAAATGGCTATGCAAGAATAGATACAAGAAAACAATTATTAAACAGTGTAGTCTATAAATTACACTGTTTGTACTCTAGTGAGGTTTATGATTTTGTGAGTTATATCTAACACATTTTCTGATTTGCACTAAAACACGGAGGGGACAAATGGGAAGGAGGCATCTCTTGAAGAGCCACTATGATCCCTCCCAGGCTATAATCGTTGCTTTACTGAACTCCTCATATTCAGAATAATGGGTCACCTGCACCCCAAATCATGCTATCCAGTGGCTATAGAAGAAAGCAGTGGCCATTCAAATACATGAAACATTCTCAGAGTGGCAAAACCACAGCAGAACAACTCTTCAGTTTTAATTCTTAAGGCCTCAGAAGACCTGTGAACTTGTCTGAAGCCACACCGGCAATTGCTGTCCAAGGTATTGATGGCTTCTTCCTATCTTAACTTTAATTGCTCGACACTGACTATGCCCCCAAAAGTATAAGGCCTTGGAAAACCTGTGCACATTGCTGAAGAAAGTACTCCTGTGCACTAGGTGAGAATGTGGCAGGTGTTGTCATTGTTTTTTTCCCCCACAATCCTCTGTCCAATGTCCTTCTGCCTGAGGTCCTTCAGACTCTGCTATATTTACTTGGAACTAGCCTTGTCTGTTATGACTATGGCTTTGCCATGAGATGACCTGATGAAACAATATTTCAGGCAAGCAATTGCCAGCCTTGCAAATTGTACCTGTCACCCCATGATATCCTGGACAGAACAGGATAGAAACATGAATAAGAGTGAGCAGAAAGATGAATGAAGCCTCTAATATTAGCATTGGCATTGATACTAATATCCCTCCTTCAAGTATCTCAAAGTGGTTATATGCTTCCTTCCCACCTTATCCACACAAGGACTCTGAAGCAGGTAGGTTTGTTGATTTGTTTGATTAATATCCTGTGTCTTGCTATGGGGACCAAAGCAGCTTACAATAATTTACATTTTTAGTTACAATATTATTTTACAAAAAATAAAAAATTAAATAACAATTCTATTAAGAAGCACATGGATAAAAACAGGTTAAAATACATTTTAAAATAATTGAAATCATAAAATTACACTTTCAAATGCCCTTCTGCCACAGGATGTAAGAATGAAAGGCCTGTCTAAATGGAAAGACCTTTGCTGTTGACATAAAGAGAACAGAGAGAGGAACCAGCTGGATCTTCCATGGAAGTAAGTGCCACAGCCATGGCGAACTTAATCTCCTGTGTCCTGACCAAACTTGTCTATGATGGTGGTAGGACTGAGAGAAAGCCCTCCTTCTAAGATCCTAAAATTCAGGGCCACTCAGGTAGGAAGATACAGTCTTCTAGACAGTTTGGATCCAAGCTTTAAGGATCATAATCAACATTTTGAATTCTGTCTGGAGTAGCCAGTGAAGCTATTTCAACAGTGAAGTTATATGATACCTGAAACTAGACCTAGTCAGCACCTTGGCCACAGTATTTTGGACTCATTAATGTGTCGGAATAGTTTCCAAAGGCATCCTCACATAGGCTGCATTTCTCTAATCCAAATAGAATGTAATCAAGATATGTATCACCATAGCCAGATCTATCATCAGCTGTGCAAACACTATTCTTGTCACTCCAAAATCTTGGCACCCAGGCTCAAATACAAGTGCAGGGGCACTGCCAAGAAACTCTGATACTTCGGGGGGGGGGGGTGTTCACTCAACACAAGCTGAATCCCTATTCTCTGGTCTGCCTTTCAACTGACCCCAAGCACCTATGTCTTGTCTAGATTAAGTTTCAACTTGTTCATGCTCATTCAGTCCATTGCTGATGAAAGAAAATGGTTCAGAACCAAGACAGCTTTTTCGTACAGAGGTGGAAAGGAGTGTTAGATCTTGGTGTCATCCACATATTGATGGCACAGAATCCCAAAACTCCAGACAAACTCTCCAAATGCTTTCATGGATATGAAAGGCTGATCAGGAACCCTTGGAACAGTGGGACCACCACTCACTCTAGAACCTTTCCCAAGAATGAGATTGGATACTGACTGATAATTGTCCAATATGGATTTTTTTTTTAAAAGCCTCTTTTATGCAAGATGGAAACCATGTCACTATGAGACAATTACTACTCCACTTGCTCACTCACTTAGCCCACCTCTGGTTGTTTTTAAGAGTCAGAAAGGGCATAGGTCCAGTATGAACTACTGTAGATCTAGCAGGTTAGGTTGGTGGTGTAGTTAGTAGGTTAGTCCCAATTAGAGCAGATCCACTGAATCAATTGTATTAACCTGAAGTTCAACACATTGTTTCTCAAATTTCTTTAACTCCTCCCAAAAAAAAAAAAAAAAAAAAAAATCTGATGTATGGTAACTTAAATACTCTGCTGCCTCTATCACCTCTGAATCATCTGAACATTTCCTTCCTTTCAATCTTATTTTTAGGCCTAGAAGGAGAAAATAGTCAGATTAAGCAAAATCTGATGAGTAGGATGGAAGGTCTAGCCACTCAAACCCCAAATTCTTCAAAACATCCATAATTTTGCCAGATTTTGGGAAGTGGTTTGGGTCAAGAACTTTTCACTATATCTGATATGAGTATCAGGAGCAGTACAAGTCATTTTCTGCATAGGCAAAGGCAAGAAGTTTCCTCCTTCTATTCTATATGTAGAAGTGCAGCAATCTGACAACACTATTTCAACACTAGTTACATGACATTATCCTCCATTATCCCTGAAGGCAGTAGGCTAGCTGAGGTAGTGCTGCATAGACTGTGTGACACAAAAAAAATCATGTCTTCCAGCATAGATGGATGGCTCTGGTTTAGGACTCCTGTCCACCACAAACTACTGCCTGGGGCAGTTGCTTCACTCTGATTAATGGTGGATCTGGCATTGATGACTGTCTTCTGTTATGAACAACTGAGACAGTTGTATTAGATATAAAAAAGGTTGTCTGTAGACTTTATTGGTTTAATTGGTTGGATTATAATAAATATAAATCCTAAAAGCATTATGTGTTATATAAAGAACAGTGAAATTGAATGAACTGATTCAAAAGAAAAACAAATGTCAATTCTAGTATATTAGCAAACATAAATTTTTGTGTAGCAGCAAAAGTACTAAAACCTATAGATGTAGATCTATACAGAGGCACTGGAAAAAGCTTAGATAAGTAAACACACATGGCAAGTAACAATAGAAAATATACTAAATGCTATAGATACAATTACTGAGTATTTTGAGGCCAGATAAAGTGATAGAAATATGTAAATATACCATACTCAACAGTAAACATATATATAAAATACAGTTCCTGGCACCCCAGCAGCTCTGATTTCTGATTGCAGACCGCTGGCACTGGAGGGGAATTCAGCATTCTCCTTCATCATTAAGGCATTCTTTTAAAACACCCAAATAATAGTACAGAACTCATCATTGATTACTAAGCTCAAGCAAGTGAAAACCTCATCTGCAGTCATTGTTCTCTGAAAATGCTCAACTAAAAATTCAAAACAGCCTGAGAGTCAGAGTACTGATTCAAAAAATGACAACGGAAATCCAAACTCAGATTACCAATCTAGAGCTATATTGCCTCTTTCAATAATATTAAGGCATCCTAATCATTCCAGTTCTACTGATGTAGAACAAACAACAACTATAAAATAAATCCATACCATGGGCCTTGCAGCACTTTTGAGACTAACACACACATTTTGTTTATTTTGGATCCTAGACCAAGTGTTCTGATATTCAAATACTTATGCTCCTTGAGGTTTTCACTGCATATAAAAAGTGCAAAAGATGACATGATGAGATAAACCACTCTCATTCCAGTACAATTAAACCAACACAGCCGTGAACATCAGAGTACTCCATATGTAAAAGTACCTAATTGTAACTCACTCTTCTTGTAGAAATCTACACTGCAATGAATCAGCGTGTCTGTTTTTTCTGGATTTAATATGTAGAGGTTTCTTTTCCTGAAATATGGCTGGCCATATGTTGCTGGATGCTGTAGAGCATTCTTTTGAAGGAAATGAATACTCCAAATCACCAACTGCATGATCAAAACAATGATGAGTCCCACCACACTGCTGTTGAGGCACTAAATTGTTTTAGTCTTCTGCCTCATATAAATGACTTTAAATAGATATCTTCTAGAGAAAAGTTGTTGACATAAATGGACCTGGGAATTATAATAATGTACATATGATGAAGTTCTTTTTAATTCTTTAATTTAGTTCTTTTTAATTGAAGTAACTGGCCATATGGTAAATTCTGGCATAAATTAAATGGATGGAATGTAGAAAAATATAATAGAGTAATAATCTGCTGGTTTAGAAATGACAAAGATAAATGGCCTTTTTGTCAATGAACCTATATGGTAAAAAATGACAGGGTATTTTTGCCAAGCTGACATGTGCACTTGATAATACTATGAGCAGTTATGCTGTGTGTGGGGTGGGATGGATGGGGGAGGCGGCTGATCAAATTGGTCTCATGAGCATAAGATAAGAATATCTTTCCAAGAATATGTTGTTTCCTGAGAGAATGGATTAGATGTTGGATTATAAATAATGTTGTCCTCCAAAAAAATAAAGAAATCAGCTTTCAAGGGAAGAAAGGAATTGTACATGGCAACCCTCTAGTTTCATAGTAGATCTAGTTGGCTAATCTCATTTTTGGAAAGGATAATATCCACTAGTTCTAAAAGAATATGCATGGGAGGTGATAAATTGTCACATGAATTTAAGACAGACTCAATTATCCCACATGCTTTGACACGTGGAGTGATGGTATATATGGAATTAACATCCATAGTAACAATGATGACATCCTCTGGAATTTTTATGCCTTCCATTTTATTTATAACTCTTTAGTATCTCTGAGAGAGAGAGAAGAAAATTGGTATGGATTCACCTGATTAATTTCTGTCAAAACCAACCATATAAAGTCCATGATTCCTTGAAATGCTGTCCACCATCGTCTGTTTCCAGCTAGAAGTTCAACTCTTTCCATTTCAAGTAGTTTGGAAAGTTTTGAAGGACTGCTTTGTGTTTTTAAAAAAGAAAGAAAGACAGATCCCAGTAGCCTCTGCACCAGTGCTTTCAACATAATTTGAATTGAAATTGTTAAGTTTCCTTAATACTCTTTGCATTGCGATTGTTGCCTGTCATTTTGTTGAAACAAAGACAGGAAATGTAATGTAAGCACCTCAAGTGTAACCAATGCTGCCCAGACAGTACTGAATAGTACTAAAAGGGCTTCCTATTTTTCCCATCATCATCACAGGAATCTTATCTGCAGTATCTTAGAGAACCCTCTCCCATTTCAGTTATCAAGATCAGTGCCTCAAAGAGTTTTCCCTTGTTTTCTAAACCCTTAAAAATCTTGATAAATTGTGAAAAGTCATTTTTGTCTTCTAAGGAGCTTACCATTCTGAATTTTGTTATTGAACTGTCCACACGATTGTCACTGAACTGTCCACTTAGGCAACCACCTCAATCCTCATATGTTGAAATTTTTCACTTCGAGTAATCCCCATACATTGGAATTTTGACTTGAAGGTCAGCACTACAGCTTGGATGATCACAAAATCCAATCTATAAATTTTTGAGGCATCTAGTATAGTGTTCTGATAAGTTCTGGCTGCCATGGATGGGTGGATGCATGGATGAATGGATGGAAAGCTAGATAGACATTCTGTTTTATTATTATAGATATCCTGCTTTCTGTTAGGAAAGGCTACTGGGGTGGCCTACAGATCAATAAAAAATAAGGTAGTCCTATTCATGGGCTCACTATCTTCAGAAGAAGAAGAAGAAGAAGAAGAACAAAAAAGACAAGAGTTGGGAAGGTAAAAGAATAGCAAGAGGGTTGGGGGGTTAAGAGTGGCAATAAGTGGGAATAATATGGCTCTTTCTGACCAAAGTTTTGAAATCCCCAGTACATTTAAAAGATAATAATAAATTTTCCAAATACAAATACAAAACAAAATAAACAGAAAAGAAAGGGGAAAGCCATAAAGGAATCATGTAAAACTAAAATCTAATTGAGCAAAAAAATAATACATTGAACACTTTTCTTCTTTTATTTTTCACTGAACAAACACAAAATAAATCTATTAGTGGCTTGGCTAGTTTCTTTATAATTATTACTTGTAATACTTTATATTCTAATTTGTGTTTAATTCCTTCCATAGTCTAAAGAATGACTATTTTGTATATCAAATTATGCACTAAATTTAAAAATATCTTTGCTTTTGTTGTTGTTGCATGCCTTCAAATCATTTGTCAAATCAAATCAACCCTAAGGCAATCCTATTGCAGGATTTTCTTGGCAAGTTACTTCAGAGGGGGTTTGCCATTGCCATCTCCTGAGGCTGAGAGAGTGTAACTTGCCCAGGGTCACCCAGTGTTGTTTTTTGTTTTTGTTTTTGCTTTACCTTTCATTAATGTAAAATGCTGTGTCAATTGTTTTACCATTTCTGTTTGCAGCAATTTTCAACTATATTATGAGCTGCCTTTAATATAAACACTATTAATCCTTTTTTCAATTTGTTCTTCTCAAACTTATTTCATTTTGTTCCTCTCAAACTATTAATATTGGCACTATTAGTTTTGCAATAATAGCTTGATGTGTGGCATTTGCCCTTTCTGTAAATATCTTGTTTCCAAAACTGTGACAGAGCAGTACACAATCACTATAAAATAGATGAATGAAACTTACAAGTTGCAGTTTCTTCAGCACTTGAACCCTTTGTCTTGTTTATCCTTGTCAGATAGAGTGGCATAGTATAATTTTAAAAGAATTCTTTTTAAGGCTTACTGATATAGTTTTCCTTGATTGAATCATTCATAATTTGTTCCAGATAAATGTTCTGTTCCAGATAAATGTTTTTTGTTATTCCAATATATTATTCTCATGCAGTTCTAAATCAATTTGACGTACTTGTAAAATCTGAGTTAAATGTAAATATATTTTAAAACTCAATCCTTTTCTGTTCCCACAGAATATGTTTGAAGTCCATTACATTCCTGGTCATACTTTGCTTCATTGTAGG
>NC_056526.1:127993426-127996065 GCF_019175285.1 Sceloporus undulatus | reverse complement strand
AATAATAATAATAATAATAATAATAATAATAATAATAATAATAATAATAATATTTCCAACTTCTCCTCAAGACTTGAGGTGGGTACAGCATGTTAAAATACAAAACATAATTAAAAAACCATAAAACCACAGTTAACATACAATACTAAAAAATCATTAAAATACACTCATATGAGTTTACATACAAATTAAAAATTCATGATTCAAAATTAACCAGATAGGTCTGCTGAAAGCGGTATGCTGTTTTAAATGCAGCCAATATTTTTAACTATCATATCTCTTCCAGCAGGACATTCCACAGTCGGAGGACAGCAGACAAAAAAGTAATGTAGGAAAGCTTTGCCAGTCCTGGCTGGTTGGAGCAAACATTTCTGAGAGGACATGAATGTATAGGGTAGATTGTGTGTGAGAAGGTGATCCTGTAGGTAACCTGGAACTAAACAATGTAGGCAATATAATTATGGAAAAATAACCTAAAGAGATTCAAATTATTTCTGCTTCCTGACATTTTTTCTTTAAATGTTGGTACAGAAAAATGGGTGGCATTTTTATGAACCAAAAAAACCAAAACAAAATCAAAACAAAACAAAAACCTGTTAGTATAAGATTCCTTTTCTTTTCAATTAACCTATTACTCTCTTTTATTTTGATATGAAAAATGTGGACAAACTACATACTATAATTTAGGATTAATTGGTTCCTCACCCCCATTGTAAAGTGACATTTAAAAAGACTATCTGTCCAATCGAAATCTCTTATTTTTCCTTATTCCGTTTTTTAACCAATTAATTGTAGGTATTTCTTGGTTGCTTTAATACTCTTGGATAGTTTCTTTGAGGTTCTAATATGATGAGCCTTAACTGATTTGCTTCATAATTACCTCAATTTAACATACTCTTTCTATGGCATAAATATTTACATGCAGACCTACACTATTCCCACATTCATATATATGATTGATTTCTGCATGAATGGGATTCATGTATGTGTTGAAACTGACTGCTGGAGTGGTTCAGTGATTTGAGCAATGAAAGGCAGATTGGGGCCATGGCAACTGCATGCCATAGCTTCAATCTGCCTTGAAGAGCTGCCTGAAAAAGGAGCAGAAAAAAGCTGGCTTTGCATCTGCACCATGGCTGGAAGCTGGCTTCATGATGCTCTGACGGCATGCAGCATGTAAATGCTGCACCATCAGAGTGTCATGAAGCCACCCCCATGTAAGTGGTCAGGCAACTTCAAGGCATCTTCCAGGTGGCTTAACTAGTCAGTCTGTTCCAGCTCTTAGCCATGGAAACCCAGTTGAGTGACCTTGGGCAAGTCACCCTTAGCCTCAGAGGGAGGCAAATATAAATCCCACCCTAAACAAATCTTGCCAAGGAAACTGCATGGTAGGCTCATCTTAGGGTCGCCATAAGTTGGAAATGATTTGAAGACACACAGCAAATTGATTACTAAGATAGAAATATTTATTTGGTAATGTATTTTGTTTTTTCAGTATTTAGGATCAAAGTGGTCTGGGCTTCCAGATCTCTGGGCCTGACTAATTTGTTCCCTCCTCAAGTATTTCCAAGGTTCAGGGAAGTTTAGGATAACCTCATCTATGGACCATTTCACTTAACCCATCCAGTCCTTAAACAACCACAATACAAGTTTATGCCAGAGCAGCAGGTAAAAGTAGGTGCTTAAGTTGAATTTTCCATACTTCTTGCCTCATGAATATATATACAGTATAAGCATCATAACTATTTATCAAATTTTTAGACTTTCATGGTTTTAGCACAGCAGCCTGAGGTTTCTACACAACTCTTAAAATTCCAGAATCCAACTGTTGGTAATATAATTGGGGGAAAAAAAGATAAATGTAGAATGTCTATATGGAGGCTATATATCATGGTGTTTGTGTGTGTAAATTGTTTTTCTACACCCTCAATAGACCTCTGATGTCCATCTAGCTCTGGTATTATGGACAGAGGTAGCACAGAAAGCTTTTGTGTGGGTGGCTTCTATCTTTATAGAAAAACAACAACCTTAACCTGTTCTAATTTTAAGACATGGTGAGGAAAAAATATGTCTGTGAAATTCTCTGGAGGTACAGATGGCAAATGATCACACTTCTGTTTTGGCTTGATGGAGAGAGTGTCTTAACAAGTGCAGAAAGCCAGTGGCAAAATAGCTTCTCACAGCTATTGTGAAAATGGTTTCCTCATATTCAGTCCCCTTCACATCAGAACCAGTCTGCAAATGTGAGGGCTCTCCCAGCAAGCATGGTACCCGAACTGACAGAACAGGTACAGTGCATTTAATGCTTTTATTAGCTTATAAGTGCACCTCTCAGGGGGAGGGAAAATTGGACAGTTATACTTTAACCAAGATAATTGTGGGCAACAATATGAAGCAGAACAGGATTAACACATAATTAGGAATCTTAAAATCAGAAAATAGAAAGGGCTAAAAGGTAATCTGGACCTGCTTTTCCCTATCTGGAGCACTTCAGATGTGTTGGGCTACAGCTCCTATAATTTACAAACAACATGATAATGGACAAGCTGGGTGAGGAGGATGATAATTGTAGGTCAACATATCTGAGGGACTGCATGTTGGCAAAGTCTTTTCTAGACCAGTCACCCAACACTCCAATC
>NC_056526.1:127947782-127993416 GCF_019175285.1 Sceloporus undulatus | reverse complement strand
CTATCTATCTATCTATCTATCTATCTATCTATCTATCTATCTATCTATCTATCCTCATATATTCTCTCTCTCTCTCTCTCAGAGATTTTGTGTAATTTTGAGTCTTTTATTATATAACAGTGAAAGGAGGCATCTCTCATGTTCTCACTCTTCTTTGTCTGCACTTGAACTTTGAAAACCAAACTTTCGGAGCCAGTCCTTATCTTGTGGTTGAAGCTGTGGTTCATCAAATTCCATTCCACATATTGTGTAACTGTATTGAATTAATCACCTTTGAATCTTGTGAATGGGATTATGTGGAAACATAGAACCATCCCCTGAGGATGTTTTAAGCATGATACGTGAAGCATAGAAGCAAAGAAGCACAGAGTTGTAAGGGACTGCAAGGTCCAACTAATCTAACCCCTTGCCTTGCAGTTAAAACACTCCTGAAAGATGTCCATTCCTCCTCTATTTAAAGACCTCCAAAGAAGGAGAGTCTATAACCTTCCAAGGCAATATATTTCACTGCTAAACAGCTCTTACAACAAAGACATTCCTCCTAACCGAATCCCTTTTCTTGTCATTTGAATCCATTGGTTCATGTTGTAGCCTCTGGAGCAGCATAAAACCAGCTCATTCCATGACATCTTTTCAGGTATCTCGCTATTATATCACCTGACATCCTTTCCTTCTCCAAGCTAAATATACCCTAGCTAAACATACTCTAAGCCTTTCCTCATAGGGCTTGGTTTTCAGAACTTTTACCATCCTGGTTGCCCTCTTCTGAACACATTCTAACTCATCAATATTATTTTTGGGATGTGGTGTCCAGATATCTATGTTTAAGGTAATCCAATAAGCTTACTGTAATATATGTAGTTTATGGCACAACACAGTTAAATAAATTCATTTATAACAGGGGTGGACAACTTTTTCTATTCTAAAGAACACGTTTTCTCCTCCCCCCCCCCCCCAGCATGATCCCATCCCCACAACAGAATTTTTCAAAGAAAGAAGAAATAGACCCAAGAAGAAACATTTTAAGCAGAAACAAGGTGTATGCTACCAGAACTTTGCTGGTAGGAAGCACTTTTTTGCTAGTATAATCTGCCTGTGAAAGAAGGCATGACAACATTACATGTTTTCAATAAAATTTAGTTTTTCAGTAGAAGTAAGAAAGATTGGGGAACCCTGCATATGCTGACTTGGATCCATAGTGAAGGGTGCCACATGTGGTACATAAGCTATGTGTTGCTCCTGAGCCACACTTTTTTGTGTGTATCCATCTTGATTCATTTCTTTTCCATTTGTAGTTAGTTTTTTAAAAGTCATAGATTTCATTCAATTCAGATTTCTATCCAGCTGTTAGATCTTGTTCTTTATATGCATACTTGCTCAAAGCATCATTCTATCTCAAAGTTGTTATGATATTACTTTCCCCCACTTCTAAGCTTTATTCATATATGGAAATGTTAGTGCCTCTGGAAATAGCAGCAATCCTATATATGTGAGAAGGAAAATCTTGGGCTCTTTCTAGATTTCTGAAGGGAAGTCTTTATCTTTTCATCCTTGTCCTAAAAGGGAATCAGTAAATGATTTCTTGAAGACTTGCCTCAGAAGTTAAAATCATAATAATGTGAAAAGTAAGAGTGACTTCTAATTGCTACTATCATGTGGAACGTTCCTCACTTCATTCATTTTGAACAATTAAATGATGAGCAAGTTCCTTGTTAACATCCCCCCTGTAGGTACCCAGAGAACTGAACAACGAAATTCATTATCTGTGCTCAGAATCTTCTGAAGGTATAGACCTGTGCAACACTGGGTCCTATGGTTGATAGACAGTGTAATGATTTTGGATTGGCTAAAGACCCAAATCTCCTGCTTTCACCATCCCATTGAAGTTGTATCTCCTGCTGGCAGTTCTTCAGAACCCAATTCTAGAGACCAGAACAAAGCCACAATCCCTCATTCCTTTCTGTTTGAGAGACTGTCTAGTTTTTCACTTTCTCACTTTGCATAGAAAAAAGAAGTCCAGATTTT
Source organism: Sceloporus undulatus (assembly GCF_019175285.1). Classification (NCBI taxonomy): domain Eukaryota; kingdom Metazoa; phylum Chordata; class Lepidosauria; order Squamata; family Phrynosomatidae; genus Sceloporus; species Sceloporus undulatus. Next base: position 127,991,391 of record NC_056526.1, on the reverse strand, counting down.
TTCCCCAAACATGCTCCCTCTTTTTCCGTGGTGCTCACCATTCTCCCACATTCCCAGCCATAACCTTGCATGACACTAGGCCTGTGGAAAGGTGGGGAATTGTAAAGAGTCAGGGTGCTGGTTGCTTTCTTCCTCCCCACAGATTTCCACAGGTTGGATGTCACTGGTGTACCTACTACTCTTGACATAACTAATTCATCTGGAAAAAAGACTTTTTCTACCCTGCAAACACCCAACAAAACTCAGTAATGCAGAACACCCCATGAGATGGATTAGGCCTACATCGTGAAGGTTCCCCCTCCTCTGGTCTGTGGCACAGAAGAACATGCAATATGTCAGGCACGTGGCCAAAACATTTACCATATAGGGCTGCCAGGTTTTAGAGCCTCAGGAAATGGTTGCACTTCTCTGGGTCTCCATATAAGGAGTAAACTATCAGGTTGAAGAGTGGTGGAGGAGCAAAAAGGTGGATTCTTATATGTGTTGTTGTTGAGTATCTTTAACTTATGGTGACACTAATGTGACTGTATCACAGCATTTTCTTGGCAAGATTTGTTCAGAGGGGGGTTATCCTTGTCTTCCTCTGTGTGACTTGCCTAAGGTCACCCAGGTGCGTTACAGACCGCCCAAAAGGTATCCTTGAAAAGAATATCCATACGCTAGTAACCTGGCTTCTCCAAAGTTCAGCTCATATTGGGGCTTGCCCATAGACAGAGTGGTACTCTTTAAAGAGGGTGGGATCTTTCTTCAGTTCACTATCTGATTTTTGCATCACATAGAAATGTCTGGATATCTATATTGTGGGCAAACCTGGGGAACAGTCAGTGGACTACTTGGAAGAAACTGGAAAAACTTTTCATTCTGTGTATTCTCCCAACTCTGAAACAATTTACTGGGCCAGTAAAAATTTTTTCTTGAATAAACCTGCCCAGTAAATGGTCCAAGAGTTCCATACACAGAATTTTCCTGTTTTTCATTCTAAATAGCTCCTGAAGAAGGCCTAAACAACTGTGATTGTATTTGTTTCTTTTATATGTAAAATAAGCAAGGCTAGCATCCTGTACCATTACAGCTCACTCTTTTGGACATTGGGTAGGTCAGAATTCTATTTTGAAATATAATGGCAAAATCCCCACCCCCAAACCAGTCTTATAAGCTGTGCAGTCCTCCTCCACCATGGCCATTTTCAGATTGTTAGAAGGTTAGGGGCCCGTTCGGGTGAAGGAAAGGGAAGCCGGGGGGAAGAGAACTGGGCATGCGACCCAGGCCTTTCCTCCCTGGGCCTTTCCTTTGCCCGAAGGGGCTCTGAGGGGCCTATTTGGACAGAGGAAAGGGAAGCCGGGAGGGAAGAGGACTGGCCACGTGACCCAGGCCTCTCCTCCCTGGGCCTTTCCTCCGCCCAAATAGGCTCCGTGGGGCTCTTTCAGGTGGAGGAAAGGCAAGCCGGGGGAAGAAGACTGGGCGTGCAGCCAGTCTTCCCCACAGACCTGTCCTGGCTCCCAGCTATCTCTCTGGAGATAGCTGGAGGCCGGAAAAGGTCTCTAGGTAGAAGCCCCTGGCATGTGACTGTTGCTCCTCCTGCCTTCTCCCTTTTCCTGGCATCCAGCTGTCTGGGAGAGGCTGGGAGAGGGCTGGGAGAAGGAGCTAGATGCGCACACCTCTGGCTCCTTCTCCTGAGCACCATTTTCTGGCTTCCTGCTGTCTTAGAGAGACAGCAGGAGGCCTGAAAATGGCAGGGAGGAGGCAAAACGGGCACGTGCGTGCCTCTTCCACCTTCTCCTTCACCTCATGCCTGGCAAAATGGCGTTGCATGCCACCCATGACATGCGTGCCTTAAGTTTGCCATCACGGGGATATATAATTGGGAGCCATAACCATGGAGACATAGCTGCATGAGACACATATGTATCTGGATGAAGTATCAAAAGACCCCCATCTTTTGAGCATCTTGAGACATATCTCCAGCTTTTTTTTTTTTTTTAATAAAGATGGAGGGTAAAAAATTTTTGGCTTGTTTTTGATGAATTTATCAAAAGTTCACATTCAGGCTTGAAAATTAGGTTTAGGAAATAGCAATCTGAGAGAAAGCAGAACTAACAGATTTTTCCATTCCTCTTTGTATGTCATAAAAGAATGAATCTCACAGAATCGGACTTTGCTTATTTGCATGTTTGTTATGGCCATGGAGTTGTTATGGTGACATTTGCTATGGAAGTTGAGAGGAGGCAGCTTTCAAAGGTTATACACAAAGGGATTAAAAGCTGTTCTGCTGTTGGATCTAACAGTACAATCTAATATTAAAGGGAAGCATTTTCTCTGTGAAGGATAATGTTTCTGAAAGGGCTGATCTTGAGGCTGGATGCTTAGGAGAGATAAAAATAGACAAATCAAAATGATTTCCCCACGTTTTAATCTTTTTTTATTGTAAAAATGAACTTCTGATCTTGGTGATTACATCTTGCTATAGAAGTCAACAAGAACACATTAATTATCTGTAGTATTTCGGGCCATGAGGCTTGAGTAGGTGACTCTACTATCCCCAGTTAAGTGGCACATACTGGCCACAATCTGACTGTTGAACAATATTTTCTGATAGAAGGAAAGGAAGAAATGGAGTTGGCAAGAGACAATAAGTATTGGCTGTATCAATTCAGGGTGACTCTGCCATTAGGCAAAGTAAAGTGACTGCCAAGCATTTGGTTTGTACTGTGGTGGAAGGACAGGAGATATGTGGTTATTTTTATTGTGAGGAACGGGGAGAGTTACTTGTATGTTTTTCTGCTTCAGTTACCATGATCACTTTGCTGGACATATATGCATTTTCCAGCATTAAATGAAATTGGATGGTAGTGTCACTTGCCGCTCCATCTAAAGCAACAAAATAGCTTGTGTCTGATTGTGCCTGCTTTAAATCTTTATTGCAATGATTCCTTCGAGATTTAATAATTAAATTGGCCTTGTAAATTAGGCATTCTTTCAGAATAACCTGGAATTAACTTTTCCATCCAATAGTTTAATTTTCCTGCATCATTTGACTAATCTGTATGATACTATATCTACACCAGGTCGAAAATACAGGTATACCTCAGTTCATAATAATAATAATAATAATTTGTTTTATTTATATACCGCTATTCCAAAGATCATAGCGGTGAACAGCAAGTAAGCTAATTAGCAAGTAAGCTAATTTGCCCCCAACAGTCTGGGTACTCATTTTAGCGACCTCGGAAGGATGCAAGCCTGAGTCGAGCTTGGGCCCTTTTGCTGGTCTTGAACTCGCAACCTTGTGGTCTTGAGCAAATGGCTGCAGTACAGGCATTTAACCACTGCGCCACCAGGGCTCATGAAGTAGATATGTTCCTAGTTCCTAGGAACTACTTCTTTAGCAGAAAATTTGGTACCAGAGGTGGAAGTAATGTGGAAAGAATATAGGTAGTTTCCTGCACTACAAAGGAAGAAGAGGAGTTTAATATGTTTCTGCAACTTTTTATTCAATATGGACATTAAAAAAAATAACCAGGTCAGGTAAAGCTTGCAAAAGTAAACAAAAATATTTTAAGTTTTCTAGAGACCAGCTGAAGGCTTCTTCCAAAATGCATTTAGGAATTATTTTTTTCATCAGCCAGTGATTATTTTTTTATGATTTCCATTATAGGGACTAAACTTACAGAACTGTGCTTATTTAAATGCTTGGGGTAGCTGGTGAGACAGGTTTATCTGCTTTTCCTCTTACTGTCTGTGTTGCTGTGTGTTATGCTCAGTAAAGGATTCTGTGGTCAGCTGCTGTTTATCTTGCCTGTTGTAGACAGAAAAACATAGTTACAATGTGTTTGGCTACATACAATCCTGCTCTTTTCCAGTAGCAGCTTTATTGCCTTGTTTGCTGCAGGCACCTTGCTGCAACCTGACACCAAGAGTTTCTCTTTTTCCAGTTCTCCTTCACTATCCTCCCAATACCGATGCTGCCAAGGACTTGTCTGCATGGGCCAAAAGACCAATTACCCCTTGTTCTTCTGTCATCCTGTTTGGACAATACACAGCCCAAACTTAGTTCTGGGGTGGATAATCTGGACTATAGCTGGCATATCTCTCATCACAACTGTGGCATAACATGTTTAAAAACAGAATAAAATAATTTACCTGTTGCTCTGGATCTTCTGGGCAGATCTTCAGCCCTCTGGTGGCTTTCTGCATGAGCGCCTTGCTGAATTGCCCAGTGCATCCACTGCCATTACAGATTGCTCATTCTGAGATCAGAACAAAGGGCATTGCTGGGCACCTTATTCTGATGTCAGAGGTAAGTGACCTGTGGCTGGTGACAGATCCACCAGACTGCCCAGTGCAGACAGCCATGGCGATGCAGAAACGGAGGCTAAGGTAACTGAGTGATGGTGGGTGGGAATAGGGCAGCTATGAAGCCAAGCTGCTCAAGGCTGCCCCTGGGGTATCCTGGCCAGTGCAGACAAGGCCCAAGAAACTTCAGCTAGAGAGAGGACAAGAGAAAAATGGTCCTGGGCAGGTATAAAAAGTCTTTGTGAAAAGGACCTTCTTTGTCAGAGGTTTTGGCCTTGAGCAGATAGGACAAAAGAAGTGACCAGAGGCTACTCTCACCCTGTTCTCTACCCATTGGGTGCAGGACCATGGAGATCAGACACCATGGTCCTGAGGCTGTCTGTCATCGTGGTCTGCAATGGACCACCAGCAAGAAGCACTTCTTTTGTGCTCCTTTTTGCACCAGGTTTGGGTCACCTTATGGTGTGGCTTAAACCCAATCCAGGGGCATGCCTCATCTGAATGCCATGCCCTTGGATTGGGGCAAAGCCAGTGCTTTTGGCCCATCTGTTTCAGGCCCTGGTTAACTTACATATGGATGTACTCAGAGGCAATTTTCAGAACATTTTGAGCAGTGTCTGTCACTATGAAATCTGTTGAATTTCATTTTGCAAAAACATTAATGGGCTAGCTTAGACATTACAGATTTGGATGACTCAAAAGTGAGAGATACCTCTTGGGGGTGTCACTCCTCCATGTACCAATCAGTGTTTAGAAAAAAAATATTTTGACTACAATACTCAGATTCCATCTTGTCTGGGGATTCTGGCAGTTGTAATCCAATATTTGTATTGATTTTCTTGCTTATCACTTGTGATAAGGTAAAATCAATTATTTGGCCATTTTTGTAATTTCCCATCTAAATTGTATAGTGATTCTACTTTAAGTAGAGTGCCTTAAAGAAGTAATCATGACTCTTGGTGGCATTGTAACCACTTGATGTACTTAGGAAATTCAACACTGTGAAGGTATAAAATATTTTTATTGTGGTACACAAACTAGCACTTGGCTGCATAAATACTATTCTCTTTGCGTCACAAACCTAAATTATCTCTGGTGCAACACATTTCCTCTACCTGGGTGCAATTCCGTTGCTATGCCATTTTAGATTAAATACATCTGTTCCTGGAAAGTCCTAGAGTTTGTTGAAAAGCATATTGAGACAAACAGCATTGTAAAAACCATGGGCTTTTACCCTGTGAGTTTTCTGAGGCAAATCACACTCTCTCAGCCTCAGAGGATGGCAAAGGCAAACCCTCTCTTAACAAATCCTGCCAAGAAAACTCTTTGCCCCTCCTCCTTTCTTTCCTTTTTTTCTCTTTCTGCCTGGCTCTTCCTTTGATCACCTGCTCTCCCTCACTGCCTCTTTTTCTGTGCCAACTAGCATTCACTACCTCTTCCTTTTCCCTTCTCATGCAGACTTTTTTCCATGCCTGCTAGCCTTCTCTGCCTCTTCCTTTGCTCTCTCGCTCTCCCTCGCTGCAGTGATGTAGCCAAGGTGTGGGTTCTGGACCCCTCCTTCCGCCTAGGTGGCCACCAAAAGGAAGAATGGGTGGGATGGTGGAAGAGGGCACCTAAGGTGCTCTGGACCCCCTCTTCCTAAAATCCTGGCTACGTCCGTGTTTGCTGTCTCTTTCTCTGTGCCACCTAGCCTTCCCTGGCTCTTCCTTTGCCCCTCCCTCTTTTTCCCATGGCCAGGTTGCATGTGAAGGGAAAGAGCCCACACTTTTGCTTTCTCTCTCTCTAGTTTGTTTTTGTCCCTTCTTCTCGTCCCCTTTGGAAAGCTCTCAATTAATTAAATCCGTGAATATTAAACCTGTGAATGAGGAGGTGTAACTGTAAAATGATTCGCCATCCCTGTTCTAGAAGATCCAACACAGGAGGGAGTCCTGAAGAAACAGATGAATTTGACCTGCATAGCCACACCTTGTCCACCCTAACCCTAACCCTAACTCAGGGGTGGGGAAGCCATGGCATTCCAGATTCTGATGAACTACCATTTCCTTCACGCGTCACCATGTAGCACGTGGCATCACCATAAAGAGCCTGGCTGAAATTTCCTTCAGCTTGGCTGGTGGTGAGGCATGGCGGGAATGGTAGTTCATCAGAAGCTGGAGAACCAGAGGTTCCCCACTCCTGCCCTAACCTGTTTAATACTTTGGTAAGGTACATCAGCCTTCAGCAAATTCAGAAAGACTTTATTCAGCAAGCAGAGTAGATCATAGTACATAGGTATTGTCAGGACAAAGGAAATTCCAGTTACACCAATGTATTTTGAGTTCAAACAATTCACCTGTTACAAAAGGTCTCACCCCAATTGTAGCAGTGGAAACCATATTATTTTCCCAGGTCTGGACCCTCCTTATTTTCCCTCTCTTTCAAGCTACAGAGTCCCATAAGAATGAACTTGGCATTTGGCAACTCATATTTGCTCTCCACATATCTGCTCATTGTCCCAGACCACTCCTGGTACACACTCTTTATTTCACCCAGCTTCACCAACAGGATATCATAACCCATCATCTTGCATTTACACATATATGTTCAAACACAGCAAATAGGCATGGCAGGACCATGATCCTGACACCTTTCCTTAAGAAGTAGAAAAGATAATTATTTCAAAATTTGTGTCATCTCCCATATGTCCTGTCTCTGGAGACTGGTTCATTTCTATTCACACTCCTACATAATGCAGTTTAATTTGTGTCCCTTAAAATACACATTCACATGACCGTGAAGTTACCTACTGACATGTTTGTATTAATTTTTTAATTTTGTAGCATGTAATACAAGGAAGACACTGATGCTGACATTCATCAAGGGGGGGGGGGAGATCATTTTGCAACTTGAAAATAATAATAACTTTATTACAGCCATTTGGCCAGCACAATTACAAAATTCCAATTTAAAACATAACTTAGTTTTATACCATAGGTTCATGTACAGGCAGATAGGAGAGTATAAACAAATGATAGTTTATAAAAAGTAAGGATAAAAAGTAAGGCTAGTACTGCACGTTCAGGTAAACACACAACAATGAGTAGGCTGCCAGCACCTCACAAACAACTCTATCATATTGTGTAATAGAGCACCACATTCAAGACATATTAGTTCAAAACCACAGTCATATCCCCCATCCAAGCAAAAGTTAAACTACAAAGTGTCATTAATCAGATGCAACTGGTTGGGTTAACTTCATTAGACTTTAGTCCCCAACTAGGTTAGTTTGATGCTTGTAAAAAGCAGCTTGAAAAAAACAACACACCACTGCCCTCTCGGAGGAAGAAGGAAAGATTATTTTACTTCAAAGCATTTCTATGAAGTCTTTTGTGGCACATTGATTTGGAAAACCCTGTGACTCACACAGGGCCTGATCCAAATCCCATTTGAGTCAATCAGATCCTTCCTAAACCTGTAACAGCTTCAAAGCTGCTACACGAGATTTTTTTCTTTGTAGGTTAGTACTGACCTCCATTTTCCCTTCCTTTTTATATCGAGCTTTAGCAACCCTTCATTGATGAAATGCCACAGCTGTAGAAAAACAGTATTAATAGTCAGAGTCCTACTCAGGAAGGATAGGAAGCATACTCCACATGACCTGGGATACACGTAACTAATTAATCACAAGCATTTACATTTTGACTTATTATGTGGTAAAATAACCATAAGAAAAACTCTTTAAACACACTTAGCAATTTTAATCTTGAATATATGAAAAATGGTGAAGTCTAAAATGGCACCCCCATTTACTATTTGCCTGTTTGTTTGCTTTTAAAAGTCACTATATTTGTATCCTCAATAGAAATGGAAAGAATATTTGGAAATACAAGCATATTTCATTTAACAACATCTGACAAAAAGCTCCTTTTTACAGTCTATGTACACCTGACCAGCCCCCTTTCTTTCTTATATTTTGTCTAGCTGGAAGGTTTCTTTTCAGCAGCATTGTCACTGGAATGATGATGAAGGAGGGATAAAAAAACTCACTTTGTGTCAGTGTCAGGCTGAAGCAGTGTATTTAGAATAGACAATGGAATAAAGCTTGAGCTGGGAAAGCAAAGCATTCTACTACAGTCACCCCTCCAAGTCCGCGGACTTGAGATATGTGGACTTGGAAATCCATGGAGGGGTGACCACCATTAACGGCAATGGACTATGGGGCTTGAATATGCGTGATATTTGGAACTCACGGGGGTGAGTGTTTCCGGAATGGTTAATGTCCTAAAATAGTCCTTCCTTCCTGATGAATTTCCCTTTATTAATTATTTTATCAGCTCCCTCCTCCTGGCTATTTTGCCTGCAATAATCCCACTTTAGGGCTTAATGGGGGCTTTTCCTAGAGTTTCCATTTTGCCGTTTTCTTGTTTTGGCATAGGACACAGACATTTTTCTACATCAAGTGAATTAGGAAATAGTGCCCTGCCTTTTACTCATGCCAAGGCCATCCATATTATTTTAGCACAGTGGTTTTCAAATATTGACCTTCCGGGTTTTTTTGTACTGCAGTTTCTAGCATCCCTGGCCTGGTTCTGCTGACTGGGGCTTCTGGAAGCTGAAGTCCACCTAGCCAAGCGAAGCTAGATAACACTATGTGGAAATGAGGCAGAAATTCTGACAATCACATCTCCCCATTCCTGGTGGTAAAAAAAAAATCCCCAGTAGTAACAAAATAAGTGACAATTTATTTTCCTTTCATGAAACCCCAAATGTGTTGCCTTAAGTGGTCACCCCACTGACTAACGGTAGGGCTGGCCCTGTCTTTCCTTGGCACAAGCAAAGTTCATAGTAAGAGACAGATGACACCAACAGACACAACTCAGGCATGGTATAATGAATGGGATTCTTGGGAATAATCCTGTCCTAATTCAATATGCTGTGGTTTCATGAGAAAATGACTTTAACTCACCTAGTGAATGTCTGAAGCAGCTGTAAATTGATTGTAATGAGTTCCAGCCACAATGTTTTTTCTGTACAGTAGAGAAGCACATCTTCTAAACGAAGCATCCCAAGATCTCTGTAGTGTCAGCTTGTATTGCGCCACAGCTCTTGGATGATGTACAGCTTTTTACAATTCAAGTGTTGTTACTTGAAATGGAATAATGTGAAATGGAAATAGTTTTGCAACTTGAAATGGAATAATGTAAATAGCACTGGTTTGTCCAATGGAATACCAAGCCTCATACCCTAAAACTCTAACTTATACAGAATATCCAGTTTTCATGCTCTACACTGCTGACCTCACTTTCCTCCTTTCTTGAAGGATGTTGTTGCAAATTGTTTTTACTGATCACTCCTTCACACAAAATATTGATTACTACAAATTGGCAACCTCTACAAACAATATTTATCACAATGTCTTCAGCCTGACACCTTCCAGGAATACCTGAGTGGAATTTGATTATCTTTTTCTGAATGGCAGTCTGAGTTGCACAAGTTTGCTCTTTTTGAGTATCCCAACTATGCAAGGCTTGTGGAATAAGTACTAATTTATTCCTTGTCAGCTTCTTTCAGATTTTGCATTTGGCTTGTGTCAGGACACTGGAAAAATTCAGACTCAGGCTAATCCAGTGCCATTGTATATTAAACAGAGAGGGGATGCTTGGTGCCAGTTGGAATGCTTCGTTGCTAAAAGTAATGTGATAGCAGGCTACAGTACTAAGTTTCTTTTCCAGGTGGAGACTATTGTGCAAAGAGCCGGAGAGTCCCACAGCATTGACTCTGACACTTATGGAAACTGTGCTGTGGAAGGTAACTGAACAAGGAATTGATAGTTTCTTAAGGAAATGCTGTAGAGTAATAGTATTTACAAGTTGGACAAAACAACAGGAATAAAAATGGAAACACCAAGACTGTAAGTATACTACTAGGCATCTCCTTTTTCTGACCCACCTACACAATCTGGCCTCACAAAGGATGTGTGATTCACCATTTATCCCTCTCATATCTCTTTTGGCTGGTACACTAAAATGCTCATGCCCTTTATGTGAGAAGGAGAGAATTAATTTAAATGTAGAATTTACAAGCATCTAAGGAGGCAAATAATCTGTTTATCAGAATCTTAATACAAATTGGTCCTATACTTCCCAGTAATGCAGTTTGTTGGGAGTTTCCAGGAACTAAAATACCTGTAAAGCCATAAACTTTCCCCTCTTCAGTTGAAATGTCCAGCAGTTAGCAACAGATGAGCAGCAGTAAATTATCCTATATACATTTGCTTTATTCTGTTTGTTTTCAGCAATGCAACAATTACCACTGGAACAGACTACAGATAAGACAACACACCTATCGGTATGCATGTGTACACACACAAACATGCATGTTAATGAATGGGAATCTCTGTATGTATTCTGTGAATGATCCAAAACACACTGGAGAAATAATCCAGTTTGAGACTGCTTTAACTGCCCTAGCTCAATACTAGTGAATTTTGGGAATTGCAGTTTATTATGGCATCAGAGCTCTCTGACAGCGAAGGCTAAATGTCTCAGAAACCTACAGTTTCCAGAATTCCCCTGCACTGAGCCAGGACAGTTAAAGTAGTCTCCAACTGGATTATTTCTCCAGTTTGCATGAGTTCCTATTCCTAACTACAACATACACAACCAAGACATTTACTTCCATAATGCAACAATCGTTCTGCTCATGCTGAAGAGAGATAAGTGAGAGCTCTAGTAGAAAAGAACCTATGCAATTTAACAGAAATACAAAACAAAGTTGAAGAAGGACTATATTTAAGGAGACACTTTGGTGGGTTACAAACCGCCAAAAAATACGTATGGAATACGTATTAGGGTTATGAAGGGGTGGTGCTTCCGCACCCCCCTAACCCTAGTACGTATTCCATACGTACAACATGGCAGCGTCCCTTCCACATGGGGCCTGCCATGTTTACGTATCGGACGCTGTGTGTCCGCACGTGTCGCGGTGTCTATGACATCGCGAGTCCGCCCCTGGCGCCTCGCGACATCATAGAGGTGCTGCTTAAAGAAGCTCTGTTTTGGAGCTTCTTTTTCGGTCCGTGTGGGAGCCGCGCGGTATGGCTGCTGCGGCTCCCGCACGGAGCAAACGGCAGCGGCGGCAGACTGCCTCAAAGCGGCGGTTTATAACCCACCTTTGTTGCCTGAGGCAAGGCAATCCTCACTCACTTAAGTCAAGGAATTTAACTATTATTATTGACTAGAAATAGTCAAAAGAATTCCCATACTTTGGATCAAACAGTGATCAGAGTGGAGACTGCAATGAAGAAATCAGACTGGAGAAATCAGTCAGTTCCACACTAGGACTGGGAAAGGCAGCTGTGAACGAACTATACAAGATCCTAAAATGCAGAGACATAATACTGAAGACTAAAGTTAGCATCATCCAAACCATTGTATTCCTCATCACCATGTACACATGTGTGAACTGGACAGCAAAGAAAGCTGGTAGGGGAAAAAATCAACTTATTTGAAATGTGGTGCTGGAGAAAAGTGCTAAAGATACCGTGAATGGTCAAACAGACAGACAGGTCATAGTGAGAGGAACAAATACCTAAAGGGCAAAGGACAGTTGGGCAGTTTAATCATTACAGCATAACATGGCTAAGGCAATCTGATAGAGAGGAACAATGGGATTGTGAAGGATTAACCAGAACTGTGGAAACTTGCCAGGAAGGCAGGAAGACAGGAATTAGTCAATGAACTAGTTCTGGAAATTATTAAGAAAGCTAACTTGGAAATATGCTGTTTAAACTATGCTTGCATTTTTGAATGTATAAAAGGTTTGAAGAAAGACAATTGGGTGTGACAGTCTTGGAATTGCCATGTAGGCAGCTGTCACCCCGTACGGAGATTAAAGGTGTGCTTATTTTGAGCTACAGTTGGACTCTGAACTTTCTTTGTTGCTGGGTGCTCCAAGGACCCTTCCGACATAGGTTGGGAGGGCTTGCTCCCCTCCCCCTTCAATAGAACAGATCAAGCATGAACTTTCCCTGGAAACCAGGTTGACTAAATTGAGGTTGTTGTAGTTTGGACACACTGTAAAAAGGAAAGACTCATTAGAAAAGGCAATGATGCTAGGAAAAGTGGAAGGCAGCAGAAAGAGAGGAAGACCACATGCCAGATGGCTAGACTGAATGAGGGAAACCACATGCCTGAGACTGCAGAACCTGAGCAGAGAAGCAGATGATAGGGGGTCATGGAGATGTCTCATCTCTCATTTACCATTAGCCAAAGTCGACTTGAGGACAGCCAACAACAACAACAATGCAGCAGTAGTAGTACCTAAAGCCAGACAAGTATTTTGGCCATTGAGGCAAACAAACATACAAAGACCTCTCTCATCTCTGATGGTAAAAATACAAAATAGGTTGAGACCTTCCTATCCAAAATCCTGAAGTCGAAAACACTCCAAAATCCAAAACTTTTTAAATGGATGGCTGAGGCAGTGATACTTTTGCTTTTTGGTGTTTCAATGTATAAAATCTGCGACGTGAGGAACCAACCTCACTTTGCCTAATGGTAGGACCAGTCTTGGTCTCTAGGAAACATGCAAGACTTCTTCTCTTGTTTCCAGCTGGGACTTTGGATTCATCTGTCTACGTACTGCTATCCCATGTAAAGATACAAGATCTTGGCCCCTGGGGAAGGGCTTTTATGGCCTTCCAATGTAAGTCATTGTGCTTTTATAAATGCTTTGCACATTGTCAATTCTTATTAATAGGGAAATCTGTTTTTCTCAGACACCAAACCTCCTTTTAGTCTAAGAAGCCAAGTTTCCCCCAGAGAGACTTGATACATTCTGCTCATTGTTAATGCAAATATAATTGTATTTCTTAATTTAAAGGATTTCTACCCTGCTTTGTAGTCAAATGTATTTTCAAGGTGACCTGATAATGGAAAGCCACAAACAAAATTAAAATGTATGTTGAAAATCTAAATCCATAGAAAGTAAATACATGCAATTAAGGAAAAGAAAATAGAACTAGCTCTGAAACAATAAAGACCTTTAAAACCTGAATGTATAAGAAACACTTATAGAATGTATATAGAAACCTAAATATATAAGGTTAACTAGGAACTTGAAGTTGATTGAACTAGGTATCAGGTAAGCTATCTCAAGAAGAAGGTTCCAGCATTGGGGCATCGCTTAAAATTACTATAATTTTAGGTTGTTTGTTTATTTAGATTTTAGCAAACAAAGCCCTATCAGCAGATCACTTGAGAAGAAAGAGTTTGCCCATGTGAATCCAATACAGTTGAAGTCCCAATCCATTATTTATTTGCATGCCTGATTTATAAAGATATAAGAGATGCCTTATTGAAAGAGCTAGGAATGGTACCAAACATATCTGATTTGTATTTGATCAATTTTTTACTAGGGGACACTATACTACACATTTCGGAAAAGGTAGCTTGCTTTGCATTAATTTTAAGGAGGAAGTTTTGTAAAGATGACGGTTAGGTTTTAGGATAGATTTCAACCTATAAAAACTTGTTTTTGAATGATCTTAGCTTTGTGAAGTAATATTATGTATTTCCAGTGTATCTGATTTCTGTGTTTATTCAGTTTGATTTGAGCCTATAAGGTTAATGTTTTTAGATGGTTTTAGCTATGTAATGTAATGTACCACTTTTATAATGCATCCGATGTTCATGTTTTGTGTTGGATTCTTTTTTTGTAATCGCTTATGCTATACAAATAAATTTACTTACTTACTTAACAAGGCCCAGGACACCTGCTTGTTGACCAATGGCCCTTTTCAAAACATAATTCTGAAAAGTTATACTAGAGAAGGACTTCTTAGCCCTTTTTTCCACCTATTACCCTGAACAGTATCATTCTCTTCCCAAGGAGCATTTCCTTTGAACATCTTAAATTCATCTTGCATCTGCTTTCACCTCACTTTTGCTTTTGGTATTCATCCCCAGCACTTCAGCTGTTCTACAAGTAACATTTCCTTGTTGCTTTCTACATGCCTGGCAAGCTGGACTTCAGACACCTTTCATTCTGTTTAACAATCCTGTCACAAATATAAAGCAATTAGGATACAGTATTTTATTGACCTTCCCCCAAGTAAGGTATGTCTTCAAATGGTCAGGCTTAAATAGCTTCTCTGGCTGCATATCAATTTTTTAAAAGAGTTTAGCTGAAATCTGTCCTTAGCTGTATTTTCCCTTATGCAACAAATAACTCCATGCCAGCTTTTCTAGGGACTATTTAAATAAAGAACCAGCACATGGCACAGAACATAGCAACCCACAATAAGCTACTGTCAACACAATTTCATAGCATCTCTCCTTGCTCTTGTTCCAATTTGAATTCAGCCTTCATAACATTGGTGACCAAAACAGATCAGATAAATGAGGTGTTTCAATTCAAGATGGTGAACCTCTAGCTCCCCAGATATTGTGGGAACCAGTTCCTGCCAGCCAGAAAGCCAATGGTTAAGAATGATGTGGGGTGTATTTCAACAACAAATGAAGGGTCACAGATTCTGTGCTGTAATATTTGATAGACTGACTACCCAAAACTACATGTGTGCATTGGCCCAAGACTTTTAAAAAATATTGATACAACAGTATGTTTGATTACAAGGCTATGCTGTTGTTTGCTTATACCTTTGTATCTGAAACAACAGAATGAAAGAGATACTAGCAATTTGTCTGAATGCTAGGGGTGGGAAGAATGTTTGCAAATATTCAAAAATGGATGAAAAAATGTGTTTCTTGAGTATCACAGAACTTTAATGACAAGAAACCTAGTCCCATGAGAATCTTCGCAGTTTAGGATTTCTTCTTTGCAGAATTTGCACGTGATTGTTTTGTATAGGAAACATATGCTTTGTGCAGGAAAATAATGGCTGGAATCTACTATCATGGTTAAAGATGCATAATCTAGAATTATGCATATATAAATGAGTTGTATTCATGGTCCCTACGTATTCACAGTTGTGGCAATGTTGACATGATCATAAAAGTTCCCCATTCATGTTTTACCTGGCTGCAGCCATTGCAAGCAACAGAAGTCAGTTCTACTGTAAATTGTGGTGCAGCGTACTGATGCTTCTCACCCCCTCCAGCCAGTGATCTCCAGTAGGAGGAGGAAATGTGACAGGGATTCTGCTTCTGATTGTCATGATAGACATCACTGAAAGGATGAGGTGGAAATATCAGTATGCTGCACACTGATCAACAGGAGAATAGACTTTCACCACTCGCAGCATTTGCTGCTCACTAAAGCAGAAGTGTGTGTGTGTGGGGGGGGGGGGGGGGCCAGGGGATGCTAAGATTTTCCTTGATTAAAAAAATGATGTTTTCTGTGCAAAAAGTCACATGAAAATTTTGTGCAAAATAAGTCCCTAACTGAAAAATAAAGCCTGAGCGTCGTGTTAAACCCCAGCATTACATAGGACTGATGTCATAGGTCAGTATTATTGCAGTGAGAGCAGGTTTGTTTCTGGGCTGTAATACTTTAGATGCCAGATTCATTCTAAGATTTTAAAACTGAGTGTATGCTATCTGCACTGGAAGGCTATGTGTTGAATATGCATTATGCATCTTTCCTATTCTGTCGATCACTGAGAAGTTAGATATTTCAGGAACAGGAGATAAGACCTCCTCCCCAAGCATATTGGCATGAGGGAAAAGGAAGAGATTTTGCTTATTCACTTGTCTTCTAGCCTTATAACATTGCAAAAGAAAGATGAGAGGCAGCAAGACAGAAGTGGCTTTCTGCTTACCTTCCTGCATGACATAGTAGTACTTCCAGTCTCACTCCAGAGTGAGCCGGTCATAAGTGTGGCTTTTGTCAAATGAATTTTTTCCAACAGGACAAAAGCCATAGTTTTACAATCATCTCCTTCAGCAATAGAATGGAAGTATTCTGTGGGCATGTGCAAAAGTAAACAGAAAAGCCACTTCTATCTTGCTGCCTCTCCCCTTTCTATTGTAATGCAATAAAGCCCTTATTCCTTAAATACTGGGAGCAAAGAAGTTGCCAGTTGTGTAGTATCTCTGATTTGCTAACAGTTGGAAACCATCCAGAGTTGTCCTAACAGTTTGCAAACAGTAGAAAAAGTTATTTTGTTTCTCAGTGCTAAACATTCAAGTCCTGAGATGTCATTAGGACTGGGATTTTTTTTTTAATTTGAACTCTTTAGAACATGATCATGGCATAGTGAAGTGTAATAGTTCTGCAGCCAGAACTAGACTACATGTTAACCTCCTAGGTTCACTGTTTAGCCACAGCATCCTCCCTCCATGGCCACATAGAGGCTGGTGGGGATCAGAGGACCATAAGGCTTTGCCTCATTAATCAGAAAAAAGTGGTTGACATCTTCTGTTAAGATCTGCTGGAATCCTCTGAAGATTTTATCAGATGATGCCACTGGTTTGTGTTTGGCTATGTAGCAAGTACTATAAACAGTGCTACTCAAAGTGGTGTCTATGAACTGGTGCCGGTTTCTGAGCCATCTGCTGCTGCTACTAGTATAATTTCCTGTAAAGAAAGAAGCAACCGTATTTATTTTAATTATTTACTTCAAGGATTTATATCCCTCCTTTCTCCCACAATGGGAATCAAGGCAGTAGCCAATGGGCACAATTATGGTGGTGGTTGTGGCACACTCAGAAAAACAAAATTGCTGGTCTCCCACATCAATTAGTTTAAGAAGCATTGCTATATACTATGAGTACCAGCGTGACAGAGTGGTTTGAGTGCTGGATTATAACTCTGGATAGGTTTGCCTTAGGGTCTCAATAAGTTAGAAACAACTTGAAAGCACACGACATATACACATGTTATAAAATATTCCTCCTGTCACCAAGTTCTCAGTACACTGCTCTTGGAAATCTCTTTGTTATCTATTCTGTTTCTGCACTGATCAAGAACAGAAAGTTGGATTAGTGCAATGTGAGCAGTGGGAAGAAGCTCTTCTGAGTGATCCTCCACCATAACTCTCAGACAGGTACACCTCTGAATCTGTCATTCCTGTCAATCCTTCTTTTTTCCTCATTATTACTATTGATAAATAGCTTCTAAAATGCAAACCTCTATTATTATTATTATTATTATTATTATTATTATTATTATTATTATTAACCTTTATTTATAAAGCACTGTAAATTTACACAGCGCTGTACATACAATCTTTTTAATTGGACGGTTCCCTGCCCTCAGGCTTACAATCTAAAAAGACACGACACAAAAGGAGAAGGGAGTGGTGGTGGGGAAGGGATCTTTCTAGTAGGATAATACATATAATACATATTTCATCACCCCTCATTGCAAATTCTGCCATGAAGGTAGGTCCTGTAAGAGGAAAATCCCTTCACTCTTGGAAGCCTGTATCCCATCACCATCCTGGTTTTGTCCCACCTTCTACCAGAAAAAAAAACTGGTCTGCTCCCCAGGGAAAAAAATTGCACGGCAAATTAATGTTTCTATTGGTGCCAGTATTTGCACAACATATTTCTCCATATATCTTAAAAGAAAATGAGATTTGGGGCTGTGAACATGGAAAAAAATATTCCCCCAAAGAATCGGTGTTAGACAGTTGTAACAAAATGACCCAAAGGAGGTCAAGTGGGAAATAGAACTTAGTTGGGGTTCTACTTCTAGCCTTCCAAATATGCTTTATCCTGCACTCCAAACTGAAATTCATAACTGAAATACATCAAACTGCACTTATTCACCTTCATGCCTTCTTTCCCCTCCAGAGGAGCTCTTTGAAAGATTTCTTAGACAGCCCTGTTTAATTTTTTGAATTTAAAGTTTGATTTCACCACAAGAGGGGCTATTTCATACAGATTTGTGTCTGCTGATCTTCATTTCAGAATACAAGGGTTTTTTTTAAAAAAACAAAAAAACAAAATGACCTTTTAAAAATACCATGGTGCTTCAGCACATATATATTGAAAGACATCTTTAAAAGCTAAAAATAAAATTTACAAAACTATTTGACTCCATTTTTCTCTTCTGTTCTGGCATATAGTTAAAAGCACTAACAGCATGGCTTCATTCGTATTCACTTTATTACATATTCATACACAGCGTGCAGATAACATGCCTATAGGGAAGGCAGAATTCTTTAAAAGAAGTGGTGATAGGGCAGACACAAAAACACCTTTCCTTGTTCAAACATATATCCATGTTTGCCTACCGTTTTCATTTATAGATCTATGAATATATTTTTTTCTTTCTTTAATAGATCAAAATCTGATAGTTAACCTTATCAGCACATTACTGCTCCTGCTGTTCATTACCTGTGTTATACCAAAGGAAAACCAGAGGAGGGTGGGGAGGAATCCAAACAGATAATCAAAAGAGTGTTAATAGGATAATAAGTAATACTGTGAGAAAATGGGGAATAAAACACTTTTTAAATTATCTGGAATCCACCATAGATGTGTATATAGATTATGTGTGGAATTGTCCTCACCTTATCCTAGTACCCCTTTAAATAAACTGTTCCAGAGGGCAATCTGGAGATGCCTTAGGGGCAACTCCAAAAGCTACAGGGATATGTCACAAACACTAATGTCACTGCCAACCTAAAGAACCAGGATAAAAATCAATAGTTTTACAGGGCCACGTGGAATCTTATTGGCTCTTTTTGTCACCTGACCCCTGTTGGAGTTAGTAGCACCCCTACTGTCTTCTCACTATCCACAGTGGTAGCACTGAAGCAGAAGATAGTTGATTTCTTTATTAGTTAGCTACATTTATATTCCTCCAGTGAGCAATAAGCATCATACATGGCTCTCCTCCACCACATTTTCTCTTCCACACAGCCCTTTCTGGAGGGGCCCAAGTTAACCCGGTCACTTTTACAGTTCAGTAGGACCTTCAATCTGGCTCTCCTGATAAACACTTCCCCATACTGGCTTAGCAGATAGCTCTGTAGTGTGGATCCAGAGCAAAGCGACTAGCACTTGGCATTTGAACCCACAGTACCTAACAATGCCAGGAAAGAAAGAAAAAACAATATATTTCTTCTTACTCTGGCCAATGATGTGAAATGTGAGTGAAGACAAAATTCAAGATGGGTATGGATGGCCTTTCTTGGACCCATAGAAAGTGAACTGGCATAGTACTGTTTTTAGTGAGATATTCCTTCTGAGCACAACTTTCCTCCCACCCAGCTGGAGAACTGCAGTGTAGTGCTGACTCAGGACCAACCCAAGACTTCAATTGCTTGAAGCAAAAAATGGTGCCTCCACCCATTCAAGTTGAGGAACATGGTGTTTAGCACCAGCCAAGTAATTCTGGCACATGAGGCAGAACTTCCCACAAGCGTCATTCCCCATCTTTGGCAAGAAAAATCCAAAAATTCTAAAGCAAATAATTAAGATTTTGCAGCATTTTCATGACGCTCAAATATGCTGATTGGGGTGGTTGCCTTGCCCCCTCCTCATGCTAAGGATGGGCCTAGCTGACCTTAGCAACAATCTATCAGTAGAGATTTAAAAACAAAACACCCTGCTTGAAAACTGTATGTTTCCTTCAAAGAAGTGCTCTTTTGGGGGAAACTATTTGAAATCATGACAGGCTTACCACAATATTATAACAGGGTCAGTGTAACAGCCAGCAACATTCTAATTGAGAATGTATGATATGACAGCTCCTTAATAAAAGCAAATATAGTAAGACATGTCACACTTGTTAACAGAAGGCAGAGAAGACTTGAGTTTAAATAACCTGCAATTCACAGGTCAGTTGAAGTAACATTGTATTGTTGCTAACATTCCTCACATAGAACTGGCAGACCATCAAACATGTTACAGATTTACAGCTTTATCTGTCAGTACATATTCTTGAAAGTAGCATCCATATTTGGAGGTCTACTTAAAGTTTGTGGCCCTACCCCCCAAGAGTAGGTGTGTGTGTGTGTGTGTGTGTGTGTGTGTGTGTGAATGAATGATACTCTGTCGTGTAAAGGAGGAAAGGAACTGAAAATCCTTTCCTCCACCCATTGTTCCCCATTACACTCTGTTGCTTTATACAGTTTCTTTCCTACTGGAACTGAATTGAACTGGTCATTTAAAGAGGTGGGAAGAGATTGGGGTGAAGCAGTAGGTTTAATTCTCTTCCCTCACGTAAAGAATAGACTGCCTCTAATTTAAGTATGAATAGAGCAGACACATATGTACCCCATCACCTCCAGTTTTTCCCTACTTTGGAAAATGTGGAAGGTAATTAAAGGGACATGGTGGCTCAGTGGTTAAGACACTGGCTCTGATGATCACAAAGTCAGCAGATCAGCAGTTCAAGACCCAAGTGCTTCTGTGAACCTAGCAGTTCGAAAGCATGTAAAAGTAAAAGTAGATAAATAGGTACCACTTTGGTGGGAAGGTAATAGCATTCTGTGCAGTCATGGTGGCCAAATGATGCTTTCCTGGGACATAAGTACTATGTGCATGTATATAGCGACATTGAAGTCAATGACATGACTCAATATGCAACTCAGGGGCTCTCCAGACCACTCCTTTCCTGGCCAGATTGGGGCTGTGGCAATCTCATGCCGCAGCCCTGATCCGGCCTTTGGAGGGTGCAAAAAGGAGTGGCAAATAGCAGCTCCTTTTTGTGCTCTCCAAAAGGTGTCATAGCTGTGGCAGCATGGCTGTATGGCTCCCCTTCTGCACTGTGTCATCTGGAGGCAGCGTTGGAGGGGCGTCATGATGCCGTGCGCCATCTGGAGGCAGAGTCAGGGCATGCGTCATCAGGATGCTGCGCTCTGACTGCACCCACAGGCCGGCCTTTTGGGCCCATCTGAATAGGGCCTGAGTACCTAAATTGGACTTGGGTATCAAATGAGGTATGTTTCTGTGCGAGTTATTACCAGCTGCAAGAACAAACAAGCCATTTATCGTTTTGTTAGGTTGTCCAAACAGAGTGAAGTAGTGGTGGTTATATATAACTTCTGCTGCAGCATTTTAAGGCAGTGTGGTCTGCAGTCATAGCCACACTAAAATTATGGTTTTCTTACTGTATGACATTGAGTCCACTAGGCCATTAGTTGGCAGACTCAAGGTCCTCAGGAGTGAGAATCCTCCTCAGAAGTAAGAAGCCTCTCCATGACCAGTTAACCTTGGGTTTGATCCAAATGCTCACAGCTCATTTCTGGTGGGATTATGGAGGGCCAAGGTATTATTTACAATCTTTCTACTGCTTTGTAATTCAACTGCTTGGGAAACCTTGTTGATTCCTTACTCCAAATGTGTGTACCTGCATGTGTATGTGTGTATGTATGTATTCGTGCATCTCTCTCATTCTTTCAGTCCACATCTGCACTATAGAAATAATCCAGTTTGACACCACTTTAACTGACATAGTTTTGTGAGACATTTAGCCTTCTCTGTTAGAAAGCTGTGGTGCCACAACAAACTACAGTTGCTAGAATTCCATAGCACTGAACCCTGATCTTGCTCTGTCTCAAAGTATGGATATGTGTGCAGAGACAGTATGAAATTGATTGGTATGCCAATCTTTGTTTATCAGTGCCTAATGGAAGACCAGAAGGCCCATGATTATTCCTACTGTATAGAATCAGTTCTGGTCATTCAGTGATATCCTGTACAGACCAAAGGATTCCTTCATCCACTACAGTCTCAAGAGATTGGTAAATTAGCTCCTTTACAATCCTCAAATATCTTGGGACATAATTTTTTAACCTGTCTGGATGTTCTCACTACCTGTCAGTTGTGACAAATAAGGCAGTCAGCCAATTCTACCTCATTCTCCCAAAATCAGTATGGTGCACATGAAAAAATAAATCCAAGAGGCAATCAAGGGACACCAGTTTAGTTTTTCCCCTCAAACAACTAGCACAGACTGACACTGAACTGAAGGAGGGTGAGAGGGGAATGTATTTTTGACAGGGTGCAAAGGGTCTTTCACCCAGAAATTATCCAGAAAGAAGGATTCTGTCCATTTAAAAATTGAGTAATAATAATGATCATGATAATAATAATAATAATTTATTTGTATTCCACTTTTTCACAAGGAATCAAAGTGGATTACAACAGTATAATTAAAACCAAAGTGTGTGGGGTGGATTGTATGGGAGTAGGCACTCCCACAAGTAATCAGGACCCAAGCCATTTAGGGCTTTAAAGGTTAGAACCAACACTTTGTATCTTGCCTGGAAACTGATAGGCAGCCAGTGGAGAGATTTTAGAACCGGTGTAATATGGGCAGTTTTGGATGTGTCCGTGACCAGCCTGGTAAAGATCTACATATTTGTAACTGCAACTCAATGTAAGAAATCATAAGAAAGAATTTGACTCATAAGTAAAACTGAATATTTCTGACTTTTCTTCTCATATTACAATGTTTTTTTCACTTTCTCACATTGATTTTACTTGTCTGAAGCTTTAAAAAATTGTACAATCCCATTTTATTTGTGCTTTATATCGTATTGCACACACAGAGAGATACAGATTGATTTCTTCTCAGCTTAATTTTGATTCTCTCATTTGATTGCACTTTGCGAGCACACATATCTAGCGGAAAGAACAAAACATTTGCCACAACAGATGTGTTGCTTTCCCCTATGACAATTCCATATTCAAATTCATTCAAAAATAAAGCAGTGCCATTATGTAGGCTACCTTGAATCTGTGATATTTAAGTTGCTCAAAGGAATGTCAAGATCACTAACAGTATGAAAGCAGCAGTTGTTCTGACAGCTGAAGCATGAACTGAATCTGTCGTGCAAAATTAGCCTAATATGGTCAAATGGCTTTTGCTTTTTAACCATAGACAGCCAACAGAGAGAAACATGTTTTTCTACCATTTGAGTATCAAAAGAGGCTCATTCAGAAATTATTTAACATTTCATTTTGTTATCAGAGAGGAGCTGTTTGTTGAGGTGCAGATCCTGAAAATACTGTGACAAAAAGGCAGTTTAAATGACCAAGATGTATTCCTTTCTTTTTGCATTTTTGGGGGCTTATTTTATTTATTTATTTATTTTAGGTTTTGCATTATATCACATACTCAGTTAGATGAAACAAAAGATTTCTAATCCTTCCAGTGTTACAGAAAATGTAAAAAAATGGAACCACTTCTGTTTAATGCCAATGAGACAAAATGACCCAAAGGCTCATTTTCTTTTCTTCCCAATTCACTTTCTATTGTAATAGCTTAGCCTTTAGTTAGTTTGTTTTCACAAGACCCTCCAGTTATGAAAGGACATGAGTCATTTTTCTATATTGAGCAAATGCCATGACACAGATATAGCTTGAATATGCACAAATCAAGTAAACAACCAATAACCTTTTGAAATCTGAACTGAAATTTCCCCTTGCTTAACTTTGGTTGGCTCTATCCTCCCCCCTCCTTCATTTTTGACAGTGAGAGGTCACTTGAGACATCTTTAATGGAACCTTTAACGTAAATTATCTTAGTCCATTGGTTTATTATAGTTGAGGGCATTGGTTTAATATTGAACAACATCTACCCAAGAGGTTTATCGGTAGTCAGTTGAATCCAATGACATCCCTCACCTTTGTTTTGCCAAAGGCAAGGAGATTCTTTTCCGTGATTTGGAAGCAATGCAAAGTACCCATTGTGGTTGCAAAAGCCTCATGATTTATTATACACTCAGTAGGCCATACAAAGGAATATGCATAAATTATATCAAGCAACTTCCTCTGTTCAACGGCTGGGAGCCCTGAAAAGATAGCAATGGAGTGGACCCCTTCTCTAGGCACAATTGTGTGGTAGCTCAGGCCTGAAAGGTCTATGCTGAAGCTCTGACCTTATGCCAATTTCTTAGGAGTTTTATAGCTCCAAGATAATGTCACTTTTAAGATCAGACCCCTCCCATCCCATGCCATCGATCAGATTGTTGTTTTCACAGGTGTTAGCCATGGGCTCAACACCACTTCAAAGACTGCAATCTTTAGATTTCTCCTTATGCTCTTCCATATGATGGTACTTCTAGGGGTTCCTCCCTCTGCTTTCCCACTTATACACAATCTCTAGGAGATTATCACATTACAAAAAAACCATCTTATCCACGATGGGATACAGTCACATTTCAGATTGTAAACAAGTTTTACTGCGTTTAAAAATGTTGCTGCTGCCGCCAAGCAACTGCAACTCGCATGCAGCCTGGCTGATTTTCAAACATGGGAAGCCCCCTTCTTTGAAAACCGGCCAGATAAACACAGCTGGAACCTGGGCTGCATGCAAGTTGCAGTTGCCTGGTGGCAGCGGCAACATTTTTGAATGCAATAAAACCCGCCTGTCATCCGAAATGTGACTGTATCCTGTTGGGGATAATATGGGTTTTTTTTGTTTTGTTTTGTTTGGTAATGTGATAATCTCCTAGGTCAGCTTGCTACCTCTTCTCAATGTTTAGATTCCTCTCTGTGCTCTCCCCAAAACATATTGTCTTTTACAGATATTAGCAAATATACAAGAACAATTATTTAGCAGAATCAAAGTAAAGTTTGGCTCAAGGAAATTAAAAGAAGCTCCGTTTTGGTAGCATGGAGAACATTGACAGGCCACTACACCTCCTCGAGATACAATATGACTTCTACGGTTGCCCATACACCCTTAAAGTATATTCACAATACACAGTTGTAGTAGTTCCATTGTTGACCTAAAAAGCATTATTAGGGCCTACCATGACAAGTCCTAAGCAGTTCGCATAAACTTTTAACTTGGTCCTACCCAGCACCATCATATATTATCCTAGGATTTGTAATTTGGGGAGATACTTAGAATTCTGAATAAAGAGAGCTCTAGTGCACTCCCCTGAACTATACAACTGTTGCTTCCTAGCAGGGAATTGTAAATAACTCTCCAAACTACAAATCCGAGAATTCTGTAGGCTGTGGAAAGTACAGTGATATTGAGTTGAAACAACTGTGTAGCATACCTATATGCAGATGGAAAGCTCTTTGATCTAGTGGAGGTTGTTTATTTATTTATGCATTTTTCTTGCTGATTCTCCCATGCACTGGACCTTAGGGGAAGGAGGAATAAGTGAAAATGCCCTTCCTTTCCCCCTCCTTATTCCTGTTTTGGAAAATTCCAGTGAATCAAGGAATCTGCCTTAGTGGAGAGACACCGCTAGATAATTTTCAGGCTCTTTCTTGAAAATGTGTGATAACTTTAACAGAAAATAGATACAGCATTTGAACTCCCTCCACTTCACTACTATAGTTCAATCACACACACACACACACACACACACACACACACACACACACACAAAATAAAAATAAAAAATCTGGAATATTTGTTTATTTTTATTTTATTTATTTATTATATATTTTTAATATTAAAAAATATTTCTCTCTCCATTAATCCAGGGGAAGATCCCCACCAACACACATTAAACAACAAGATCTTTAAGAGGAATACCATCTGTTGACTAAAACATTCAATATGCAATAAAGCTCTTTTTAATGATAAGCGGAAGTATACGATACCTTAAGCTGTAAAGTGAGGTGGGCCTCCAGCAGTCAAGTTTTTTTTAAAAAGGAGCATCATATAGCTGCGGCAACACGGCTATGGTGCTCTTCTGAGGGTGCAAAAAGTTGCTGTTTTTTGCAGTGCCTCTTTCAGGGTGCAAAAAGCAGCTGTTTTTTGCTGCTCCTTTTTGTGCCCTTGAAAAGCTGGATCGGGGTTGCAGTGTGAGGTTGCCACAGCCCTGATCTGGTTAACTGAAAAAAAAAGCTCCCAACTGAAAGAAAGAAGTTGGTAGCATGAGCTTTTGTAGACTTGAGCCTATTTCTTCAGATGCATGTTTACATGTTTACGAAAGCTCCTGCTACCAACTTCTTTCTTTGCTACAAGATCCCTTTGTGTACTGATAAAACGTTTAAACAAAAGTTTAAAAATGATTCAACATCAATTCTATTAAATATGTGTTTTTAATAGAATTGATGTTGAATCATTTTTAAACTTTTGTTTAAACGTTTATTTTAAATCTCATAGGCTGCCTTGGGTCCCTGAGCAGGAGACAAATGGCATACAAATTGAATGAATGACTAATGAATAATATTATTATGAAGACTGGACACTCTCACTATTGAGTTTTTTAAAAACCCAGTTTTTACATACCAGTTAAATAGGTGTTTAGAAATTACGTTACCAATTGCCTGTTTCCTTTTTTTGAGGAATGCCTTTTGCTCAACAGGCTGGCCATTGTGAAATCCATAGGAATAAAAATATCTTCCTCTGCTGACAGAAGAACAACTGGGAGCGAGGAGTAGCTCTTTGGAAGCAGCCACCAAAAAAGTCCTCTCTATCATTTGCAGTAAATGTCCATGTGAGTGTAGATGGACTTGCAAAAAAAAATTCTCCAATGCTTTTGTACATGGGCAGGCTCATAAGGAATATAATATGGTTCCTCACCAAGGATCACTAACTGGCTGAACAGACCAGAAAAAGAGCCGGCTTCAGGGTGGTGTGGGGCTGTAGCTTCTGCATGCTGCACACCCTGACTCTGCCCCCCATCACACCATCCGCCTGACCAGACAGTTGGCAGCAACAGAACATTCCTGCTGTGTGGTGATTAGACACTGCATGCCACAGAAATGCATAAGAGCCACTGGTGTGGTGAAAGGGGCAGCTTTTTTCCATCCCAAAAAGAATGGATGGTGGGCAGCATTTTGCTGCTTCTTTTGGGGCTGGAAAAATGGGGCCACAGTGTGAAGTTGCCACATCCCTGATCTGGTGCTCAAAGGGGCGGCCAGGAGCCACTCTTTCAGGGTGGTCTGCTTCACCCTCAAGTAATTTGAATTAAGAAATATGATGTAGAATTTAGTATATGCACTGTGCTCTGAGAAGCTGACTTTCTGTTCTCTCCTAATAAAGGCAAGGATGTGATGCTGTCATTCCAGCTTCTAAAAGAATTTTATGGAAATTATCAAATCTTACATAAAGTCTTTTTGTCACACAATAGCCCAGGAACATGAATTAAGTGGTACATTCACTCTCTCTCTCCTGAGGGTGGCTGTGTTATTTTTCTTCAGCTGTATTTGGCAAGCAGAAATACACAGTTTTTCTAATTATAAAGCCAACAGTGTTATTTCAATAATTTCTGAAGATGTCAGACATAGTCAACATAAAATCTTATTCCACTGCCCTCCAGATACTAATATACCTTCACTGAAAATCTCAGCTGAAAACTAACAAATGTTGCTTTTGAATTTTTTGGCATTTCCACAGGAGAAATGGTATCTGATCATAAATTCATCGACTTTCTATTCAAATAGGACTGGAAAGGCTGAGGGTATGGGCATAGGGTGGAGAAAGCTTGTTTGTATGTTCTTTCAAATCAGCTGTCAAATTGTGCCAACCCCTGAATTTCATGGGATTTTATGAGGCAAGGAATACTCTGAGGTGGTTTTGCCATTTCCTTCCCCTGAAATATAGCCCACAGCACCTGATATTCCTTGATGATCTCCTATTCAAGTACTAACCAAAGCTGACCCTGCTTATCTTCCAAGATAAGACGTGATCTGTTAGGGTATTTAGGCTTGTTGTTAATTGCTCTCAAGTCAACTTCAATTTATTTAATTCACCAAATTAAATTATACTTTCCTTAGTTTCTTAATAAACAATTCTATACTTGCAATTTAACATGTTTCTCTCCAACACTTTTCATCAAGAGCCCTGGTGGTGCAGTGGGGAAATGCCTGTACTGCAGCCATTCACTCAAAACCACAAGGTTGCAAGTTCAAGACCAGCAAAAGGGCCCAAGCTCGACTCAGGCTTGCATCCTTCCGAGGTCGCTAAAATGAGTACCCAAACTGTTGGGGGCAAATTAGCTTACTTGCTAATTAGCTTACTTGCTGTTCACCGCTATGATCTTTGGAATAGCGGTATATATATATAAAAAAAATAAAATAAAATAAAAAAAAAACAAATTAAATTAATCAACACGTATATACTGCATAGTTCCTTCCTAGAATTATTTACACAAATCACTCAAGAGCATTTCTCATAATTGTACCTATTTCTTCTTTTAGAAATGTAATCAATGACTCCCATCCCTTTTAAAAATCTTCTATTGGTTTCTTGTTTATTAATTGAGTTAATTTATCCAATTCCATATAGTCATATAATTTTAGAGACCAGTCATTTATATCTGGTATTTCCTCATTTTTCCATCAGGAGGTGTAGATCATTCTCGCAACAGTTATTGTATAATACAATAGTTTCCCATGTTTTTTTCAAGTTCTTCATCACCAATCATATTTAATAGATACATTTTCGGGTCAGCACACCCCTCAATTTTTATAATTTTTTGGAGGCAAGAGTGAATCATCTGCCAGTATTGTTTTGCCCTTTTACATTTCCAACACCAGTGGGAAAAGGTACCAACCTCTATTTCACATTTCCAACAAGTATTTTTATATATTTTTAATCATTTTGGAAAGTCTGTATGGAGTTAGGTACCATTGGTATTTCATTATTATTATTATTATTATTATTATTATTATTATTATTATTATTATTTTGTTATACAATCTTTTACATATTATTCCACATATATTATGTAATAAATCACATTAATTATCCATTCTTTACTACCTTATCTAAACCTTATTCATATCAAACCATTTAATATTAATTAAACCAGTAATTAAAAACACATAAAATTATTATTAATATTTTCATTCTTCTTACTGTCTTCTTTTATCATATACTATTCATTATTCCACAAAGATATAATACTATTAATTTTATCACTAATTCATTTTTTTCTTTTTCTTTTCTTTTTTCCCCTTCCCCAAGTGCTCCCCATCACCGGAGACTAGTATCTTCCTATTACTCTACGCTCCAAAATTGTAACTCTTCTTTCAGAGTTAAAACACCTCCCTCTTTTACTAAAGCTTTTGTACAGATATTTACCATATTGCTTCAAAATCATTTCCTTTTTTAATCTTAATTCTGCAAGTTAGCTTATTGGTATTTCATTTTTATGAGATTTTCCTTCAAATCATATTTCATAGAGTATCCTATTCTTTTATTCTGGTTTTTCCCCATTGTGATAGCTGAATGTTTTGACCTAAGTCTTTGGCAGTTAACTTTTTAATTCTTTAATTCTTTTAATTTTTTTTAATTAATTTTTAATTGTTTTACACTTGACATACAATACCTTACATTACACCATGTGACCCACCATATACATATACACAGTGCCCATATAACACAATATATATATACATACAATAACAACTGGTGTCAGTTTTCATATAATACTTATATTACATATAATGCTAGCTTATCTTAAACAATACTATGAACAATATTAGCCTAATCTGCTCTTTTTCCTTTTCTTTATTCACAATACGTCTGTTTCGTATTTTCTTCTATTAATTTGATTACTTTTTAAAATGAGTAATTTATCAAGATATCCTTTTAAAGGCTTTTTTAGTTGACACCAAACATAAAACATAGTCTCTCCGACAATATATACTAAAATACATATAACATCAAGTTCACTTCCTACTACTTGGTTTCTCAATTACCTAAACTTTATATCTCAGTTCTATCTTTTGTTGTTATATCTAATCTTATCCTTCCGCTTCTATTGGTCTCGTAAATCCTCCATCTGTATTTCTTATTCTTGTTCTTTAAATTTGAAATATATTTATTTAATTTTTTGAGACCATGCTTAGCCTTCAAATCTTAATAACTTGATGAGTTCTTTTAACATGTCTAACTCATTAATTCTTTTAATAAGCAATGTATTCAAATTGACACTTAATTGTCTTCACTTTCCTACTCAAACTCGCATCTATTTTCAAACCATGGAGAGACACAGGATGAATAGAAAGTCTGGAGCAGCCAATGAGGATCTGGCTGACAAAAAGATGGGGGCTGATAAAAAAGGGTGGGGAGAAGTTGAGAGTGGGAGAGTGTGTCATGATCCTGAGAGATTAACAGCCAAGAAGGCTGGGGGTGACAGAAACTGCCTGTGGAACAGTTGGGATTAAGTTTCCAGAAAGGGAAGGATAAATTTAAAAGGGATAAGAGAACTCCTAGGAAACCAGTTTAAAATAACAGGTTCTGTGAGAAGTGGACAGCTAGTGAAGGCTCAGATCCACAATAGTTCTGACGAACTGTGAATTGTGTATAAAGTCTAATATTCACAGGGTTCATATTCCTATTGACTAGATTGTAGGGGAAAGTGTGCATAAACAAATACAGTCAGCCCTCCCTATAGGCAGGCTTTCCTTCCACAGCTTTGAGCTTATGTACAAGGCAAGCCCTGGCAAAAGTAATAGAGTGCATACTTGCGCCGCTGCGAGCACATGCCTCCATGAGCACGCACCCCATTATTTTCTATGGGGCTTGAGCATACACTCTTTTCCCCCTAAGTGGTGGTGGTGGTGGTGGTGGTGGTCCGGAATGGATCCCCCGCGTATGGAGAGGGCAGACTATATAGCAGCACTGAAATGTAACTGAAGATACTCAGAGAACCAAAACAGTGATAATTTTGTAACCAGTGAAGTAAAATAACATTTTGTAACCACAAGCTTTAAGAACCAGCTACCAAGAGAAATAACATAAACCAGTGATGGTGAACCTTTAAGAGAATGACTGCCCAAACTCAAAGGCTGAGTGTTACCCAGTGCTAGGGGGTGGGACCTCCGTGGTGAGATTTCTGGGGGGTAGGATTTCCAGGGTGGTACCTCTCCAGTTATAGCTGAAGGCCTGTGATTATGGGGGAAAGAATAGGCGCGAACCTGTTCCTCATTCCCCCCATCCTCCTGGTCCTTTAGTTGTCTTTAGAGGCAACTAACTGCATGGGAGGGTGGGGGAAGAGAAGGAATAGGCATGTGCTTGTTCCTACTCTTCCCCCACCCTCCCGTTTCTCCGCATGCCTTCAGAAATGGCTTCACATGCCAGAGAGAGCACATGTGCTATAAGTTTGCCACCACGTTTATATGCTCTTTGTGTAAATAAATTTTCTTTTTGTTCACAACAGAGTGGCCTGTTGTTATTTAGTAACAATAACAGAAACATGCTACTAAGTATCTGAAAACATTTATTCATAAAGAGGGATAAAGTGCAAGGTTGATCGTGGTAGGACTCAATCCATGCGAAGTAGACAGATGGTCACATGTCCAATAATGTTCATCCCCATGGACACTTGTACATGCTTTGGTAAAAACCATGATTCCTTTTTGTGTGGAGTTTGAGGAGATTTTTAGCTCCTGCCTTGCAAAAAGAAAACCCCAATTTCCTGCAAGTAGCAAGTGGAAGGATTGTATTCTATTCAAATAGAATGAGGAATATTTTAATTGTGTAAAGAAGCCTCTAATCTTTTTCTTATTTCTTCACTGCAGTCTCCATTCTGATTAATTTTTTGGAGCGAATTGTTGCCACACGTGTGTGGCTGCCACGGCAATGATCCGGGGGAGAAAGGGCAACCTCTGGCCACCCCTTTCTTCTCATCTGTAAAGCCTCTAAGATAATACCATAGAGAGCTGCCAAACTGAAAATTGGAGAGGGCTCCTGTACCTTAAATAGTTGTGTAGAAGAAGACATTTCAGCAGGTATTATTTGTCACACAACCAGGCATTCCCTCTTATACCTAATTCCCTCTTATACATAATCAGCAGCTATTTTCAGTTTTCACTTTGGCAAGCCAATGTGAAATTAACTTCAGTGGAACCATTTTGTGACTTTTCAAGGCCTTTGCTTTTCTCAGAAACCTTAACACTCTTATGCTTGTTTTATTAAGTTTCTCAAAGGAGAGATAACCTACTGCCTGTGAACAACTGTACAAAAATGTGCTGTTTAATGTTGCTACTGCTGTGTCAAAATGACTTACTCAGATAGGAAAATGTGTATCCATGATTTTCACACAGTGAAAACAAAGCTGCAGTAGAAGTGCCTGCAGGCAAAACCGGCTAACTTTAGAATACAAAACTGTCACCCATTTCTTCATCGTATGTGAATTACACTTTGGAATAACTCGGTCTGTCAGAAAACAGCAGCATCGAAGTCCCTTGAGAACCAGAAGTGTTCTTTAACATAACAACAATGCTATGTCTGGTGTTGGGGTAGAACTGCTGTTTTCAGTTAATGAATCCCAACTAACACAATGAAATAGCAGTGACTGAGGAAACACTAAAACCTGGGAGAAGTTGGGGAAAGCCAAAAACAAGCTCTCTAAATTCTGGCATATGATTTGGGGCATTCTTTCAGAACTTACCTTCATCTTATCCACCTTACCATTTGGACCACTGGATTTTAGTTGCTATCTTATGTGTTCAAGACTTATGCATCATTGTTCTTCTTAGCCTCTACAGAGTGCCTTTTCTTTTTTAAAGATTCTAGACATATGGGCAGAGGAAATAACCAGTTTGTACTGAGTAACTACTAGATAGAGATGAGAAATCTATGTACCTATGTTTAGTTGCAAATAACCACTGCCATTGGTGGGGGAAAGACTTGGAGCTGAGCATCAAGACATATACTATCATGCTCTCCTGGAGTTTGCTATACAGTGGTGCCTCGGGTTACGAAAGTAATTCGTTCCGCGGCCGCTTTCGTAACCCGAAAAGCCTTCGTAAGCCGAATTGCCATAGGCGCTAATGGGGAAAAGCCGCGATTCCGTGCGAAAAAGCCGAAAAAAGCACCAAAAGTTTTTTCGTAACCCGAAAAAACATTCGTAACCCGAAACAATAATTCCCTATGGGATTTTTTCGTATCCCGAAAATTTCGTAACCTGGGTATTTCGTATCCCGAGGTACCACTGTATTGTGAAAAGGAGAATCCAGACATAGTCAGACACACATTCTAGACTTTAGGAGAGCTGATTTTAGTAAACTTAGGGAAATACTGGGGGTGATCCTGTGGTCAGGAATACTAAAAGAGAAGGGAGTTCAGGATGGATGGGAGTTTTACAAAAGGGAGATACTGAAGGCACAATTTCAAACTGCTCCAACAAGGAGGAAAAATGGGAGGTGTTTCAAGAAACCAGTATGAATGACTAAAGAACTTACAACAGAGCTAAGTTTCAAACAGGGCATGTATAAGAAATGGAAAAGGGGGGAAATTACCAAAGAGGAATTCAAACAGATAGCGAGCACATGTAGGCATAAAGTCAGAAAAGCTAAAGTGTAGAATGAGCTCAGGCTTTTTAGAGAGGTTAAGAACAATAAAAAAGGCTTTTTATAGGTTCACAGCAAAAAGAAGAAAAAGGAAATGGTAGGGCTATTACATGGAGAAGGTGGTGAAATGCTAACGGGGGACAGAGAAAAAGCAGAACTACTCAACACCTTCTTTGTCTCAGTCTTCTCACAAAAGGAAAAGGGTGCTCAACCTGAGAAAAATGGAGCAGAGGACAGAATAATAGGGGAAATGCAGCACAGAATAAGTAAAGAGGTAGTACAGGAATACCTGGTTAATCTAAATGAATTTAAGTCTCTGGGACCAGATGAACTATAGCCAAGGTATTAAAAAAAAACTGGCAAATGTAATCTCCTCTGTCCACTATATGTGGCATAGCTGTACAGATTTCCAGCTCTATATAATAATGGCTGTCATCCTGTTAGTAAGCATACACAGATAGAATTCCAACTCATGCCTAGGCATATCTTCTTTCCTCCCTGGTCATTGTGGATGCTAACCAGAAGCCCTTGATAACACACATTCCTCTACGGTACCCTCTGTGGCCAGTGGAGATTGGAGTATAGATGAGAAATGTCTGGCTATGTGACTATAGCCTGACAAACAATGATGAAGGCATCTTTGGAGATCTCATGGGTGGGTGGTCCTTTGGAGGTCCTGGAACATGGCATTGTTGTGCATCTGGGGGTAGTTACATAGCCAGATGCTGCTCAGCTACCTCCTGTTCTCCAGTAGTCACTGCCATGCAGGCAGGGTACAAGAGGAAGTTGAGACCTGTGGAAAGAGTAGGGGAGAACTTTACAATACATCTCTTAATGCATGATCTCAGCCAATATATTCAGCCACCAAGGCCACCAGTAAAATCCACAACCCATATATATTTCTGCAGTCCTATTCTGGTGGTAAGTACAATCCTGATAGATTCCATGGACTAAACCAAATATTGGTTATGCACACTGCAAAATTATAGCACTTTGACAGCACTTTAACTACCATAACTCTAGCCTACAGAATCTTGAGATTTATAGTTTGGTGAAGCATGAGAGTTCCCTATCAGAGCAGGCAGAATACCTCACCAAACTACAAATCCCAGTTTTTTGTGGGTTTTTCAGGCTATGTGGCCATGATCTACAAAAAACTATGGATGCCGGCCATGAAAGCCTTCGACTTCACATTACAAATCCCAGGATTTCATGGGATAGAGTCATGATGTGATGTCAAACTGCTATACTTTTTCAGTGTGAATACATTCATATTTCACATAGTGTTTAGTGAACAATAAGCAGCTGTAGAAACGGTGTACTTTACAAACAAAGCACACCTTGCAAAACCTGTCATTTACAAATGAATGTACAATATGAATAAATTAAGTTTTCCATTTGCTTTTGAAGAATATCCATATTGGCAGACACTGAATGCTTCTAGGAAGCAAATGTAAAAGGGCTCCAATGAAATGTAGCCTAACTTGATATTTAGATTTGCAACTAAATCTAAATTTAATTTGCAGTTCTGTCAAGGGAACAATATATTGAATCTTTCAGATACCACAGCTATACCAGTAAATTTAATCTACAGTAGCAGTCTAGCAACTTGCTTGCTGAAACCTACATTCTTCAGTATAGCTCTATCTTCCAACAACTTATAAAGCCCCATGTAACTTGGATCCAGACTACTTGAAAGACTGTGGTGACCGCACGCCCCTGAACCCTAGGATGTACAGTTACCCACACGAGGTGCGCATCTATGATGCAAGTGCTGCGCAATATCCGTATGTCACTGCACTGCGCTTGGATCACTGATGCACCACAGTGCCCTAATGGCGCACTCATGGTGTCAGGTGTGCGCTCCTAAAAGAACCTGTTTTTTCTGGGTTCTTTTAGGTGCAGAGGGACACCACACAGTTTGGCTGCTATGGCATCCCTTGGAAGCAGAAAGGAGTGGCTGCAGACCACCCTTTCAGTGTGGTCTGTACAGCCCCTGTATCTCCTCACTTAAAGCAGCCCTTGTTTTGAGAACCTCAGGGAAAGGTTTTCTCTCAGCAGTGTCATGGACATGTTTCATGAGGATATAGGAAGCACAAAGGCCTTCTTAGTAGCTCTCAGGGTGTGGAACTCCCCACCACAATAAATTATTCTGGCCCCCTCTCAGCTCTTCTCTCACCAGCCGGCAAGGACTTAAACATGCATTGGGGGCATTGCCTGGTTGTTATAGAAGAGTTTTGAATGGGACCATGCTGTACTTTCCCCCTCATCTGTTGTGTTTCAAATGCTTTTATACACTTTTAAATTCAGTACTGTTTTAATCTGACACTTTTTTCAATTTCTCTCTCTCTTTAAAAAAAAACTATTATTTTTAATTATTTCATTTATTGAATTTATATGCTGTCTTTCTCCCAAAATGGGATTCAAGGTGGCCTGAACACCCAGCTAAAACATTAATATACAAAAGTTAAGAAGACATGAAACATCAATAGTATTTAAAATATGATGGAAGACAGCTAAAAACAATAAAAACAAATCATTGCCTTTAGCTATATTCTGTTTTAATCAATTCTGTAAAATGCCTAGAATCTTCTATTGGGACTAAGATGGTATACTAAACAAAAAAGGTAAGAAGGAAGGAAAGAAGGACAAAGGAGTTAATTTGTAGACTCTAAATTGCAGCAAATACATTTTTTTGCTTTTGCAGATGAATTTGTTGGAAGGACCCATATTCTGTCACCTTATCAAGACATGGAGGTGACTCAGTATTCTCAAAGACTATGGCTGCATTCCCACTGCAGAAATAAGTTTGACACCACTAACTGTCATGGTTAAATGATATGGAATTCTGGGATTTGTAGTTTTGCAATGTATTTACCCTTCTCTGCAGCTTTGGTGCTACAACAGACTACAAATCTCAGAATTCCATAGCATTGAGCCATGGCAGTGAAAGTGGTGTCAAACTGGATTATTTCTGCAGTACAGATGTAGCCTATGCTATTGGAACAGACACTCTGGCAGGTTCTATAAAGCTGGTAAAGCATCACCTCAGTGGAGAAATGAGTATTTGATATCTGGTCAAGCTATGTAGGGAATGTTGTCAACAAGCTGCTGGATTAACAAATAGTTGAACACTGACGGTATAAAATAGCTGCAGTCTGTATCAGTGTTACAGATCACAACTATTTTCACTGAAACATTGGATCTTCATGGGGAACGTCTTTTCACAAACTTAGCGAATCTTACTGGAGAAGTTAAGTTACTTCTCTTAAGGATAAACATCCCATGCATGCTTAAATGGAAGTAAGCCTCTTTGAATTAACTGGGATTTGCTACTGCAGAAGTTAATAAGGTTAGAGCTCTCTCTCTTTGTGGCATTCACCAGCAACACTCACAAGATACTGAAATTACATTGGAACATTAGTCCTGTCCTTCAGATATCAGGTACTGACTGAAAATTATTGAAGAAAATCCAGAGGATAACAAAGTTAATTCTTCCAAAATGACTCCATATCCCTATGAATAATTAATAAGCACATGGATGCATAAAATTACCATATATAAAGGTAATTAGCAATCTGTGTCTCTGTAGATGTTGTTCAACTCCCTTGTCTCTGACCATTGCTCATGCTGGTTGGGACTAATAGGAGTTTGCATGTGACTTCTTGAGGACCACAGCTTTCCCATCCTTGCTCTATACTGAGATAGAGTTTACCTAGCATAGTTTACTGTGAATGGCAGTATGCACCAAATCTCAGGCTAAGTACCTTTCCAGTTCTGCTAGCTAAGCTCTCTTCAAATAGAGGTATCAGGGACCTGAGGTGGGACATTCTGTCTACATCTGACATGCTACCACTTCAGGTGTTTCTGGATTCCTCCAGATGATCACTACTCCTTGTAAATGTCAGGCTAATCTGTTTCTTGATTGCATACCTTATGAGTTGTTCACCACCGCAGATCCAGACATGCCATAAATATACCTTCTTAGCCCTACTTGAGGTTAATTGTGGTGTTTGAAGGATTTCCTTCTTGTCATATGCTTCCACATGCAAACTGTCATCACAGGGGGTATGGAACATTATTTTATTTGGACATTTAAAAAAAAATAACAGCAGAGAAATGCCCACTAAATCCCCAGGCTTTTCACCAGTCCATATGAGCCTTCCAAGAGCAAAGAAGTTTTCCTGTTGCCCAAAACTGGCATAATTTCCTTTGCAATTTCCCAGCAGTGTTGTATTCCCCAGCAGCACTACATTATGTTGGTCTGATCAAAATTAACAACTGAATCTAGACACGTCCATCCAGCATGTCTACAGTGCTGAGTTTGGTGAGAATTATTCCTAGGTAAGTGTGGCCAGGATTACAGCTTTACCGACCAGCCCCATGCAACTCCAGTCCCATTATGTTAATACTGAGCTTAATCCCAGTTAAATGGGCATAAGAAATGGACCCTTGATCACATAATTATGCCTGACTAGTTACAACAGAAGGGGGTGGGGTGCATTTGAATAAGCATCTGAATGCATGTTCTGTTGAATAAGATGCATTGGGTATGAATGATGGCTGCATCTTGATGTGTATATAAATCAAGATGACATGCATCTGCACTGCATTACTTACAATGGACTGAATATTTGAATGTGCATCTCAATGTGCACTTGTGACAGATCTGGGGTTTGGGAGAGAGGTAGGGAGGGTGAAAAATCTTTCATTACTGGCAGAACTGGAATTATTTTAGGGTGATTCTAGCCTGAACTGTTCAGGCTGTCCAAATGCTGAGGGCATGTCTAAACTGTGCTTTCTAATCCCTCCCTTCAGACCAGCTCTAGAAGTGTTATGCCCAAGATTGTAAGGGCAACCTGTTTATCCTGAGAGCGTGTAATGAGAACCTCTCCCTCCGTGGACCTATTCACAGCAAGGCTGAGAAAGACATTGAGACACCAAATTTGGTTTTAAACACCATGCATGTAACATTTATTGAATCACACAAGTAACACAAACATTGATTATCAAGAGCTCTTTCACTCACACATTCATACAATACTCACACACACTTTCCTTCCGCCGAACATTGATCAGTTGTTCTCAAAGGCTGGGGATGACACCGTTGCCGCGGTAGATGCCAACAAAATGGAGATGAAAGTCCAGGATCTTTATACTTTTCCTTCTCTCTCACTCTTGGCTGCTGGAATCTTGCAATATTGCAGCCCATTACTCAACTTCCTCTTCTGGGAGGACAGACAGGTTGTTCAGATCAGTCCGTGTTCAAAGCAACTCGTTCTGTTCAAAGTTCTCCATTGTCCTGTCAGTTCCTCATCATGGCGACTCAGGAGATAAGGTTCTTCCCGGTCATGGTTCGCCACACCTGGACGGCACCCCGCTTCAGCTTCCAAGTTTTAAACTTTCCTTGCCTCGGTTGCCAAATACCTTCGTCACATCAGTGCTTTGCGCGGAACCATCTTGTTTGTTCCTTTAGCTATGTTTAAAGCATAATTCCTTGGTTCTTCGGTTCTTCAGCTCTGGGTTTAAGTCAGAGCTCACTCATTCGTCTTACATACGAAACACAAGGAAAAGGAAAAGGGGAGGGAAAAGAAAGGAGAAGGTAAAAAAAGAAATGTCCCCAGAAGATTAAAAACTTACAGAACCTAGTAAACTCTCCTTAGGAGAAAGGGCTTAGCAGTCACACAGTCTAAAAAGCATTACAAAGAAAGTCTAACTAATCACACAGTATTTCTAGTTTTTCCCCCCTCAAAATAATTAAATCTATTAAAACTAATAATTAAATTAAAACTATTGTCATAATAAAATTGAAAAAAGTGGGGGAGGAGAAGGTGACAGTGATATACACAGCATTGGAAGGGTTTTTTAAAAAAATATTTTTAAAACAGTCTAACAGTGAGCTTCCAGCTTTTGACCTATCTCAATTGAGTTTTGGGGTTTCAGAGCATATGGAGTGTTCATTACAAAAGAGATGACACCAGAAACACCAATTTGGATGGTTCTATAAAGGTAAAAATATTCTGGCAACGTTTCAGTTATACGTTTTCAATTTTCAAAAAGCCCACAGCATTTTTACGTGCGCAGATTATTGTCTGTATCAACCTTGAAATACATTCTGCCTCTGCTGCAAATGGTCTAGGTGGACAATCAGACATTTATTTAGATTTTGAGTTATTGGGAATAAAAAGAGAATGAATAATAGATTTGTTCTCAGGGGGCTTGTCTACAGCTTCTACCATAAAGTACTCCTGATCTTCAAAATATCCCGCTGTATAACCACATGTGGCTAGATTGGGACTACTGTGTCCCATTCTCTCTTTACCTTCATACTAGCACATTTCACAAGAAACTGATATTTTTGTGAAGTTTACTGAGCTCCTCAGAATTGCCTGTTAAAAATCTAATTGGTTTACATAAATTCTAGGTATTTCTTTATTTTGCTTTCTAATTCTTGCACTGTTCATTTAAGTGCCATGAAAATCATGTGCTATTCCACTGAATACTTTGTTTATTAAATTGGA
The DNA here is from genome assembly GCF_019175285.1 of Sceloporus undulatus. Taxonomy (NCBI): domain Eukaryota; kingdom Metazoa; phylum Chordata; class Lepidosauria; order Squamata; family Phrynosomatidae; genus Sceloporus; species Sceloporus undulatus. The sequence goes on along the minus strand of NC_056526.1, from coordinate 127,951,460 downwards.
CAATCCCCTTCAGAGCACTTGCAAAAGTAAATTGATTGCTCTTATCCATCTCTCCCTATGCTGAGGCACAAAACACCAGTTTAAGCAAATATATCATGCAGCCTTGTATATGGACATTTAATCAGGACAGCTCTAAATATTTTAGAAAACAAACATAATGCACTTTCTCAGAACACTGAGCTTATATGATGCATTAGGCTTGAAATGTACTCTCATAATTATTATTAGTGCTTTGACTGCTACTTTAAGCAAAGCAAAACAGAACAAAAAGCAAGGAAAACAGGAAAAAATGCGGGAGTAGAAGTGAGCAATATGCCCTTTGCTCTGTGGAGAGGGAGAGTAAAATTACAGTTGAGCTCTCCCCACAGCCAGGCAAATGAGAAATGACTGATGGGATTGCTTTGCTTTCAAATCAGGTATCATACAGTGGTGGCATTACAACCCATCAAGTTATTCAATTAAATTCTTCACGAATGCATTTAATGGTCTTTAGGGAGGGGAATCACACTTAGCTGGAAATCTCAGTACTCTGTCACTCCCCATGGGAGACCATTATTTGTTTCTGCATATATATTTGCTATGTTCCCAAAGTATCTATTTCACAGAAGTCACTCATGCAGTAAATTCCAGAAGGGTCACTACATTAACACTTACAATACACAAAATCCTCAGATTTCAATATTCAAAATCAAGACATGTGCACATGTATATCAATCACTTTGCTGAACGTTCGTTTTTCAATGCGGTTAATATGGAGCTTTTTCTCCCCTGTAGTCCAACACTCCTGGGCAACATTCTTTCATGGTGCCTTTAAATCTGGTTGATTCTAGTGACCACATGCTTTAGAGAACTGGGCAGCAGGATGGCTTTGTGCCCTGGGGCCCTTCCATAATACCCAATTCTATCACTATGCTTCTTGTTGAGCTGTGGTGGCTGCATCCTATGGAATTTTAGGGTTTGCAGTTAGTGCATTCTAAATTTTGTTGCTATGTGCCTACAAGTCATTTTTGGCTTATGACAACCCTGTGCCTTCAATGGGTTCCTGAGGCAAAGAGTGTGTGACTTAAGCAAGGTCACCCAGTATGTTTCCATGGCTGAGCAGGGATTTGAACCCTGGTCTCCAGAGCCATAGAGCAAGACTCAAGCCAATATACCATGCTGGGTTGAAAATTCTAAATACTCCTCCCTAAACTACAAATCTCAGAACTCCATAAGATGGAAACATGGCACTTGAAGTTAAATCATAGCATTATAATTTTGCAGTGTGAAAAGGCTCCTGTTGTGTGCATGTGGGGAGAAGGAGTATAGTCTGTTTTCCTTTCTTTCTACTCTCAACCTATAGTGGTCATTCCCCAAGTGGGGATTGGGAAATCTTATCTTCCCCAATTTGGGGTGAGGCCACTTCCCACTTGGACCATGGCCTACCCTGCCCTATGCAACAGCTTGGGGGAAATCACTTATTTGGGTGACAGCTCCCAAAATCTTCTAGCCATAATAGCTGTATGTTAATTGGAGGATTCTGGGAACTGTAATACAAGAACTGCCCCATGCTTCTTTCTCCAAGTCTTAAAATGGGGCAGTGGCTGAAGCCTATTTCCAAAATTGGCTTCAGCACCATGGACAGCTTCTAACTTATTATGTATTACTTTTGGCTCTAAACATTTAATTTGAAATCTAAGATCTGTGGTACAGATATTCCTTTTCCCTCCCCAGGTGAGGTCTGATTCAACACAATTCAGACTCAGCTTCAATTCACAGTGAGAAGGTGAAGGAGAATAAGATGACACTAAAACAAAACAGTTCTACCTTTTATACTTTCACAGTAATATTGGGACATGCTTACATTAAGCTGTCTAACAGAGAAATCTCAGTGCATTCACTAAACAGCAAGATAATTTTATCCAGAAATAGGGTATCTTTGGCCCTCCAGATGGGTGTAATGGAGCTTGTAGCCTTAAACATCTGGAGGGCCAAATGTTACTCAGCTCTGGCATAACAGAAGCCAGACAAGTTTCACTGTTATAAAGCTGACATGAATTTACAGTGTAGGTAAAGTACTATCCCAGTCTAACAATATTTTATTCTAGCAAAATTTGAGGTGGGGGTTGGAACCTGTGGTCTCTTCCAACTCTAAGAGCCTGATCTATGAACTCTTATGTTCATACCTAGCTGTCATAAAGTTCACAGATGTGAAGATGGAAATTTCCCTGGACCACCTGGTATCTTCATTATACAGCTGAGCTTTCACTCCAAGATTCTAGTATCAAGAACTTACTCCATTAAGGCAGTAGTGGGCTACCTCTGGCTATCCAGATATTGCTGAATTATTTCTACCATACATGACCAGTGGCCAAGCTGGCTCTGATGGGTGGAAGCTGACACCACCTAAACCCCTCACCTATGAATTAGGTTGGAGTTCTGAGTTGCCATTGCATTTGTAATGTGCCGGGAACCTATTACCTCTTGACCTGGTCACCTTGTCATCTCATGACATATGAACGGTTGGAAACGACAATAAAATTACTTCCTATATTGCTGCGTAAGCCTTCTGGGTTTCTCCACTACCATTCTTACAAGTTTGACAGGTCTACTAATGAATCAGTCAAAAGATGACATTTATTACAAATGTAGTAACTGCTGGTAGTTTTTCATTTTTTGTGTATGTGTCCTATTAAATTTGAAATCCTTTGAAAAGTGCCTTTCCAGAATATATTTCTGTCAGTGACAGATGTGACAAAACAGTGGCAGCCATCTCAGGGATGATTTGGGGGTTATCCTTTTTGAGATGTGGTTAAAAATATATTCAGTATCTGTGCCACAGATCTTAGATTGTTCTGTTGGGAAATGTAACAGATAATATTAAATCAAGGAAAAGGAGAAGTCATCTTGGTCTACACTATTTCAAGAGATCTTTTTTCCATTGTGGCTAGCTCAAAATAAGACAGACAAAACAGCACAAGGATTATGAAATGAATCTCTTTGCTCTGTCCTTGTTCATCTACAGATGAATAGCAGGCTGATAGTGGAAAGACCACTTTTACTGCCTTGGCTCCATTCTATTGATTCTTGAACTTTGTATTCTATTGACGTATTTAGAATTCTCTTTACAAAGTGCTCCAGCTCAGTAGTTTGGAGAATGCACTTAAGCTTTCTAGCAGAGAATCATAAATGCCTCACTAAATGAAGAGTCCAAGGATACTGGAGGACGGATCTATCACGCAAAGTGGTAGCAAACTACTATAACTGTGTTGTGTTTTGTTGTGTATACACACTCTCTGGTAGGAATCAAGTGGCTCTCCAAATAATGTTAGACTGCTAGCCCCAGCAGGTCAAGCCAGCATATTCAATAGTAAGAGTTGCAGCCCCAACAACTTCTGGAAGTTTGAATGATTTCTATGCCTGTTCCATGCTTGTTTTTATCTGCCAGAAATGAACCTATTTTGTTACTAAGAACTAACTTTTCTCTGCAAACATTTCATGTCTTTCTAATGTTGCCCTAAAGTTCTGAGGCAAAAGTCATAAACAGGACCTCCAAGATTGGCTGAGATTTTACCTAGAAGGTTTATAGTTGACAAGAAAGCCAAGCCAAAATGCCAGAATATTTAGTACTGTCATAGTAATATGATGCTACTGGAAAGGGTGGTTAGATTTATGGTTTTCTGGAACTTTTTGAATATA
>NC_056526.1:127946257-127947772 GCF_019175285.1 Sceloporus undulatus | reverse complement strand
ATAATAATAATAATAATAATAATAATAATAATAATAATAATAATAATAATAATGATAATAATTTATTTATGTTTCCTCGCCTCTCCCGATAGATCGAAGCGGGGTTACAGGCTACTAAAAACAAGTACATACAATAATCTTATAAAATACAAAGAAGATATTAGTACATATAATAATCTTATAAAATATGAAGAAGATATTACAACAATAACATCAATCCATCAAATATCCAGGGGCAAGGCAGAATATCGCTGTCAAACAGGCATATTGGTCTTCACTCCTCGGGGGGGGGGGGAAGCTTGATGAAAGAGTATCATTTTAAGTCTCTTTTTAAATGTTTTCAAGGGGGTCGTGAGACGGAGCTCATCAGGAAGACTATTCCACAACCTCAGGGCCATTATTGTAAAGGCCTTTTGGGATGAGGAAACATATTTGGAAGATGGTGTTTCCAATAAGTTTTTATCAGATGTTCTAAGTGTGTGGGGTGGGTCATACGGGGAGATGTGGTCCCTCAAGCCATGTAGGGCTTCATAGGTAATAACCAACACGTTGTATTGTGCCCGGAAACGAATAGGCACCCAGTGAAGAGCTTTCAGCTTAGGTGTTATGTGGTCAAACCTAGATGCACCAGTGACCAATCTGGATGCCATATTTTGTACTAACTGAAGCTTCCGGACTTGATACAAGGGTAGCCCCATGTAGAGCGCATTACAGAAATCTAGGCGAGAGGTTACCAGAGCATGTACCACTGTTTCAAGGTCCCTTTGGCCCAGGTAGGGTCGCAGTTGGCGTATCAACCGAAGTTGATAGCAAGCACTTCTGACCGTCGCATCTACCTGAGATGTCAACTGCAGGGACGAGTCCAGAAGTACTCCTAAACTGCGAACTTCATCCTTCAGGGGAAGTGTGACCCTGTCCAGGGCAGGTTGGCAAATTTCCTTCCTTAGACCAGAGGAACCTATCACAAGTACTTCCGTTTTCTCTGGATTCAGTCTGAGTTTGTTTTCCCTCATCCAGCCCATTACCAACTCCAGACAGGCATTCAGAGGTGAGATGCCATCCTTAGTCACTGCATCAGTCGGAGACACAGAGAAGCATATTTGGGTGTCATCAGCATACTGGTAACACCGCACCCCGTGTCTCCGGATGAACTCTCCCAGCAGTTTCATGTAAATGTTAAACAAAGTGGGGGACAAAATAGCTCCTTGAGGGATGCCAGATGTCAGCTCCCTCTTAGAGGAGCAAGTGTCCGCCAACTGCATCACCTGGAATTTGCCTGAGAGGTAGGATCGGAACCACTGGAACACAGTGCCCCTGATACCCAATTCCCTCAGGTGTTCCAGAAGGATGCCGTGGTCAATGGTATCGAAAGCCGCTGAGATGTCCAAGAGCACCAACAAGGTCACACTTACCCGGTCAATGCTCAAACAGAGATCATCGACTAAGGCGACCATGGCAGACTCAACTCCATATCCCACTCTGAAGCCAGTTTGAAATGGGTCCAGATAATCTGTT
>NC_056526.1:127914383-127946247 GCF_019175285.1 Sceloporus undulatus | reverse complement strand
TAATAATAATAATAATAATAATAATAATAATAATAATAATAATAATAATAAATTTATTTGTATCCTGCCCCTCTGAGAACAATCAGGGCGGCTAACAAAGTTAAAAATACAAAACATATAAAATACCTGGTACCAAAACTGCTTGGAGTTGGAAGGCGATTGCTTATATGAATAAATACCTGGGGTAGCTAAAACAGACTGAGAAAATACATCTGGTGGTAGGAGGAGAAATCAGTTTAGTTGACACTTTAATATGACCTACCTAATTTATGTTTCCCAAAGTAAGCCATTAATTGTAGCACTGGCTGCATCTGCACTGCAGAAATAACCCAGTCTGTTACCACTTTAATTGCCATGGCTCAATGCTATGGAATTCTGAGAACTGTACTTCATTGTGGCACCAGAATGTCTCAGAAACTACACATCCCAGAAATCTATAGCACTGAGCCATGACAGTTAGTGCCATCAAACTGGATTATTTCTGCAGTGTGGATGCAATCACTGTTGACTTTTGTTATTTGCACTGCTCCAAATTTTCTAGTGCAGTTCAGCAAGCCTTTGAGTATATTAAAAATAATATCAAGGAAATCCATATTATATTATGGAAAGTTGCTTCCAAAATGCAAAATTGTATACAAAAATGTTTACATTGGGAGAAATGTGCCTTAAAATGTGTACAATTTTTCAGGTAGACTTTAACAAGATGCAGAAACAGAATTGAGCATATTTTAAGACTGAAAGAATGAAAACTGGGATAAACCAGGAGTGATAGATTCACCAACCCCTATGGGTATTAACACATCAATACTAGGTAGCTTGTAGAATAATTTGAATGTGCATTAGTGCCTCATGCCTGTTTGGTAATAAAATGAGTAGCTTGGGGATGGCAGGATGCCATGTAGGAAAGAGCTTGAGAGCCTGTGGCCATACTGATGTTGTTACCCTCCAACTCCTATCACCTGTGCCAATGGGCATGCATGCAGAGGCTGATTTGGAAATGGAGACCAGCAACATCTGGAGGGTTTAGTTTTTCCAGCTCTACTTCAAGAGTTGTTGTAGTTGTGCACCTTCAAGTCACTTTCAGCTTATGGCAACCCTGTGAACCCATCACAGGGTTTTCTCACCAAGATTAGTTCAGAGGGGAATTATCATTGCCTTCCTGTGAAGCTAAGGGGATGTGACTTAGACAAGATCTTCAAGTGGGTTTTCTTGGTGAGTGGAAATTTAACATTGGTTAACATCCTAGTCCAGCACTCAGACTGTTTTCTCTCTCTCTCTCACTCACTCAAACACACTCACACAGAGACACAGCATATCTTTTTGATTATAAGAAAAATATCAACCTATTTTCAAGGTCTCCTTTGTCTGAAATAATGCTAAAATCAATTATTTCAGAGTTTAGGAATGTAAAGACTTGGTTGTTGGATATTTTTGCATAACAATGTTTTCACCTCAGTTGCCAAAGAAACCACTTTTTGCAGACATCAACAGCTGTGAAACCGAAAAACTAATTTTTAAGTGTCAGATTCAGAGATGGATTTTTAAAGGTTGTGCTGGGAAATTCTAATCTTACTGCTCTGACTTGACAAGAAGTAGAAAGGAAGAGTTTTTTTTTAAAAAAACGTCTAATATTAAAGACAGTTTGACATGTCCCAGCAAGAAAGTTAAACAGAACCAAAAAATGGAATTAACACAGGACTACAGTGCCAGATCTCATGATTTAGTTATGATTGAACATACAATTAATCAGAAACAGAATCTATAACATAGTGATGCTGAGACAGCATGACATGAACTCAGCATCTCTGATCCTCCTATTTTTCCTTTTAATTTTCTTTTCCTTTTTCTCTTGTGTAAGGGACATGGAAACCTTAATCTTGAATTTGTTCCAGTTGTCTCAGTCCCACCTAGATTTTCTGTCTCTCCTGGGTTGCATCACATTGCAGAAGTAATGCAGTTTGGCACCGCTTTAACTACCATGGTTCAATGCTATGGCATTCTGGGATTTGTAGTTTTGTGAGATATTTAGCCTTCTCTGTCAGAGAGTTCTGGTGCCACAGCAAACTACAAATCCCAGGATTACATAGCATTGAGCCATGACAGTTAAAGTAGTGTAAACTTGGATTATTTCTGCAGTGTGGATGGAGCCAGTTTTGTACTGGGTTGCAAGAATATCTTTTCTTCCTGAACAGAAATAAGTATTTTTATCATGCATTTTTAAAACTCATTTTCTTAAGTTACACATTTTCCCATTGACTAGAATATAGAATATTACATATTTTCATTTTATTTTGTAATATATATATATATGTGTGTGTGTGTGTGTGTGTGTGTGTTAGCGTACATATTAATTTTTGTGCAGTTTGAAAAAAGAAAAAAGAAACAATATGGCTTGCATCCCCCTCCTCACCATGATAGCAAACTGTCAGATGGGCATATACTTTTCCTTATTTTTTCATATTTTTCTTTATTTTTTTCATAGAGGCAGATTGGATAAGTTCATTAAAAATTCCATTTAATACAAATTTATGCCATGTCTGTTCAAGCATACCTTTTTGTGTGTATGTGCCTGCAAATCACCTGTCAACCTACGGCAACCCCAATACTCAGAGGCTTTTTTGCCAGATCCTTCCTCTGAAATATAGCCTACAGTACCTGATATTCACTGGCAATATTCCATTCAAATATTAACCAATACTAACCCTGTTTAGCTCCATGATAAGATGGGATCTGATGCCTTTAGGCTGTAGTGTAAGGTTAAACAGATTACAGTTTAACAATGCATAATACAAAAGATAGTTTATTTCTATAGTGCTATAAATGTACACAGCGCTGTACATACAAATGATCAAATCAATAAAAATAAAGCCTGCCAATGGTGTACAATCTACAAAATACATATAAAACAATAGGTAATAATATAAAATAGAATTGGTTTAAATAAGCAGGCAACAATTAAAAACATAAACATCAACTATCCAATAAAAATCAGACAGATAATCACACAGTGCCTGGGAATGCTTCCCTGAACAGGATAGTCTTCAACTCAGATTTAAAAGTGGTCAAAGAAGTGATGGACTGTGTTCATGGGGAAAGAAGGTTCCAGGAGTGAGGGGCAGCAAGTGAGAAGGGACGAGTCCAGGAAGGGGTGGTGGAAATCCAAGGCTGGCACAGCAGACCTTGACTACTAGAATGGAGGGTACGAGTGGAAATGTACGTTGAAAGAGTTCAGATAAAGAGGGGCCAGCCCATGCAAGCACAGATAAAGACTGAAGGCTTGTTCAAATAAATAAAAAAGTATTTGCATACCAGCCAAAAGAAACTGAAAAAGCATCTAACTGTGTGAGAGAAAGCGTTTCACTGAGGGCAGCCACAAAGAAAAGTATCTGTGATGGTGGCAGAATAGAAGGAAAGCATTTCCCCTGGAGATCTTAAAATACAGACAGGCTTATATAGGAAGTTAGTATCTTTCTGATAGTCTGGACACAATTCATACAGGTCTTTATAGTTTAACTGTTACCCATGCTATGCAAAACACAAGCCATTCCTTGATGTCATTAATCGTCCGTTTTACTATATGGGGTCGGAAGTCAAGTGAGAGCTTCACAAATGAATAATCACAAAAAAGCCACCTTATAGTAATAGTTGTCACTGTAGACAAATACTACAAACAGATTTCCCTATATGTTGACTCACTATGCAACACTTGGGGCTTGTCTACATGGCAGATTTATCCCAAAATTTCCCTGGGCTTGCTGCATCCCACTTACATGGTGCAGGGTCAAAGCCCTGAATTGGGTCTGGACTGTCTTCAAGACACTTGCAGCAAATCTGTGGCTTCCTCCCACTAACCTGAATGTAAATAACACACCTTAAACTGTGGGATTTTGGCTCTCTTTGGAGCAACAATGGCAGCTGTCTTTTTGTCGACAGTCCCTTGAGCTGCCCAGCACTGCTGCTGTGAGTGAAAATTGTTCAGAGGTCCAAATGAGGAGGCCAGTTTTGATAGCTTGGCTGGATACCTTGTTTTGATCTCAGTAGCAGTGCTGGGTGATAAATGGAGGCAACATGAGAAGTCAGCCACCCATTGATCGCTGCAAGAGCTGATGACCTGCAGCAAAAGAGAGCATGTTTGAGGCAAATTTGGGGGAAATTTAGGGCCAGAATACTCTGGGGTCAGCCTGGAGCATTTTGGCAAGTGTAGACCCACCCTAGGTCTATTTTGGTTAGGACTAACAAACAGGATACCAGCAATGATCTTTGTGATTTCTTTCATTAAAAGAAAATCACTGTTAAAAGCATTATTTTAGCAATGGGAGCTTCCAGTTTCCATGTCAGGGGTGCACTGCATTTGTCTGGGTTTAAGTCTAGACTTTACAGGAACTACCCACGATACTATTTAAATACATAGCAATGTTAGTCTGAAAAACCAGTATGCAAAGGGATCTAGCTGATAGTGTCCATGTATCCACGGTGCTGAACATTTTCTTTTGGGGATAGGTCTTAACACCTTGGACATGGAAGTCATCATCTGCCACAATGGAAATGTTACCATTTTGTAGCAGCGGTTGCTTAAATCTTCTGATTTTTTGAATGTGTTAAAGATGTTAAGGTAAAATGCAGTAGTTGTACACGCTGGACTAGTGAAGTAGCAGCTATAAATGTATTCACAGAGTTCATTATCAAGTTGAAATTTAAGTCAAACAGGAACATTTTCTTTCCTAAGGCACAGGGGGGCAGTGTTTAATAAACTCAAACCTGTGTGAGTGTGCTTTCAGTTGTGGTGCTAGTTCTTGCAATAAGAGAACACCAGTGACAGACACAAAAGATCTATCAAACAGTGTCATTGTATAGATCAACCCAAAGGCACAAAGAGTGAATTAAAAAGAGGAAGAAAGCCTTAAAAGCTTTGTAGATTAACCTTTTGGAAGTATTTTCTTGGATATCCAACACACGGCTGATGCCATAGTAACAGCTGCACAGTGCTTTTCTATCTCAAAATATTAAAAGAAAAATATAATTACTAATTATTAATTCTTGCCCTCATTCTATTAATAGGCATCCACAACTACTACTTATAAGCGAGAAAGATGACTGATTTCAAGACTGAGGGGATGAAAGGATAAGATTAATATTTCAAATATGTTATCAATATCACATGTTTAAGAAAAACTGCTTAAAAAGATTAAACAACTTCAGAGATGTTTGCATTAATTAAGGCTACACTGACTGTTCTCCAGCTTCTCTTTTCATAGTGAAAATATCAGCTTCAGATACAGAAGGATGGGTTCCTTTTTGCTCCTTATTAGGGCTAGAGAATTTGCATGTAACAGTATCTGGGATTGAATCATGGAATTATAACAAACATTCAGGGAAAGGTTCAGGAGAGTATTTGGATTGTTCTTGTCTCAGGATCACTCTGTGTATGTTGTAAGAACATCACTGGGCAGTGTGTTTGATAGAAGAGGGATTCTTAAAAGTTAGCTTAAAAGTCCTAAGGCCCAGCCATATGCATTTCAGGACAGAGGATGCTTCTTTGGAGAAAATGCATCAATTTCAAGAGGGCATACAAAATGGTTGTTGGGCCAGATTAACCATTTTACTAAATGTGTCTCTGCCTTTAACATTCAGACTTTTAACAAGAAAAATGGAAGCCCACGAGATGGAAGCAGATGGCACCTCCTAAAACTGAAGTAGATGGGGAGGGGTTTAAGACTTTCCTTGCTGTGGTTCTGACCAAGTTGTTATTTTTTCCCCTTTTATATTGTTATCTTGCTATTTCTTTGACTGGATTATTTCAATTAGAAGGTTTTTTTTAAAAAAAAATCATGCAAACTGAAAAAAGATACACATTTAACTTTATTTTGACTGCATCAATTTGATTGCAAATCAAATTGCAATCAATGAAAAATGATGCCCTAACTGCATTTAGGGGACACAACAGCCATAGATTGGAGGTATCATCATGTGATAAAAATATTGCCAAAGACACGTTCTCCCTGGGTCTAATCACAGTCTAAAAGCTGCGCATAGTAATATCCTAATATAGTTGGCCCTCCTTATCCACAGATTTTTTTCTCCATGTATTCAAGCATCCACAGATTGAAAATATTCAAAAGCAATTATAAATTCCAAATAGCAAACCTTGATTTTCCATTTTGTATAAGGGACACCATTTTTCTATGCCATTATAATTAATGGGACTTGAGCATCCATGGATTTTGTTATCCACAGGAGGCCCTGGAATCAAACCCCAGCAGATAACAAGGACCCACTGTATATCCCTTCCCCAAACTAATGTCTTCCCAAATTGGTCTAATTTGATTCTAAGTTTATAGTTGGTTTTCTTTTTGCTATATTCAAGTAATTTCCAGCTTATGGTGTCCCTAGGACAACCCTATCATTGTGTCTTCTTGGCAAGATTTATTCAGAGCAGGTTTGCCACTGCTTTCCTCTAAGGCTGAGAGAGTGTGACTTACCCAAGGTCATTCAGTGGGTTACCATGGACAAGCAGGGATTCAAAAACTGATCTCCAGCATCATAGTCAAACCACTATATCATCCTGACACAAAGCTTAAAAGATTCTAAGGTTAGCATGTGTTATTCCATGGGATGGATTTGAAGCACAGAAGAAGACTTTATCCTGTAAATAGAGTCCTGGTGTTCTCAATCAACCTTACCTTGGGTTCATTGGGAACACCAGGTGTTACCATATATCAATTTAGATGATTTATCCAGAGTTGTATACTGGCCATGCCGATGTCCACACTTGCTGGATGATACTGATAATTGTATCTCCCCCCCCTTTGGGGGGGGCAAACTGTACACTGAACAATGATCCCTCATCCTGGAATGTTTCTTTCTAATGGTATAGTGTAACCCAGAGGCTGGCTTTCAAATAGAAAACACTGAATGTAGGCTCTATTTTTAATTGAGGGAGAGATGTCTTTTGATTTTACAAAGTACTATGTAGCAGGATAATTTACAATAGGCTAATGCTGCAGAAAAAGGTTCCGGAGTTGATAGGAGCCTGATTCATAGTAACAATGAGCTGAACATCAAAAGGTTCCCAGAGTCCTTTAAGATTTAATTTCCTCAACCATTTATGCTTTCCTACATCAGTCATGTTGAAAAGGGGTCTAGACAGGTTATCGGCAGCTACCAGGGCATTGCTAGATGCATGCTCTGCGTACCAATTGTATCTGATTATGCACAGAGGTAGCCTTCAAACATCTTGCTGGTGCTCATTTCAGCTCATCAAGAGGGTGAGTGTGCCTTTCACTCCAAAGTGCAAAGGAACCTGACATGTGCAAATATGTCTCCATATATACAATGGCATTTCATTTTCTTGGAGTTTGTTTTAATTTGTCTTATCAGAATACAGTGAACCTCAGCCCTGGACAGACATGAGTAGCAACTGATAGAATCCTGATGAAGTCCAAACACTGATATATTGAAACAATGCATTAATGGCATCCAGCCAATTAGTCCTGACCTGGCACAAAGACCAAAGAATGCCAGAAAGCAAGGCAAGGGAGCAGGGTAATACAAGGTAATTAAGCAGAGGCTAGATTGCCATCTGCTGGGGATGCTTTGATTTGGATTTCCTGCATGGCAGGGGGTTGGACTGGATGGCCCGTGCGGTCTCTTCCAACTCTATGATTCTATGTGTGTGCGCTGTATGTGTATTTATCCATCACATACACAAAAAGTCTAAATGCAGAAGCAGCACACATAGTTCACAGGGAAAAAAGAAAATGTATCCTGCTACCAAGATGCAAAAAAGCAACAGGTATATTAGTACATGTGCAGTATATGTTTAAAAGGTTACTTGCACAGAAATCCTTTTTCATCTTCCCCCTCCCCCTCTTTCTTTGAATTTGGACAAATATTAACTCCCTATGTCTGGACTGTCATAGCTCCAAAATTTGGACCTGTGAAAAATCTGTGAAAAAATATGAAAAGTTATTGCCCTTTTGATGGCTATATAGATGTCAAATGCAAATCAAAGGGAGGCACTAATATATGGATTTTTTAAAATTCTGTTGGAATTAGGATCCAGGTTGGTTTACATTGGGATCAGTTCATATCAAATCAAACTCACTTACAGGGTTGCCATAAGTCAAAGTTGGTTTGATGGCAGTTAGAAACTACAGTCACCCCTCTAAGACTGAGGACTTGAAATGTGTGGATTTGGAAATCTGTGGAGGGGTGACTGCTATTCAACTTAATGGGGTGCCCATCCATGGTATATGCACCTCATGCATGCACTCCATTCAAGCCTATGGGCTTGAATATGTGCAAGATTTCAAACTTGGGGGGGGGGTAGAACAGATCCCCGCGAGTTCAAAGGAGCAACTGTACATATATATCTATGCTGTTGAATCTGTTTTCTATATTTGACATGCACAGCATATGGAATAGCATAAATCTAAACTTATGCCATACTTACTGTGGGTTGTTTTAATACATAATTTGTCACTTTACTGAATTTCAGAGCTTCTAGTGAATGCCAGCTCTATTTTTTTCTTTGACATAAAGGTGGCAGCAATAGAAGCAAAAGGTAGAGTGTAGGGAGCAGCTGTTGGAATGCTCCAAAATATAAGGCCCCTTCTGTGCATAAGTCCAGGAGAATGGAAGCTGAGAGAAGAGAAGAAAGTACTCAGTTTCACTGTGTTTCAGTGCTGTGCTCAAAGAACAACAACAAAAAAAGATTTTTCAAGATGAAGAGTTCTGCGGCTCCTCAGTTGAAAAGTATTGATTGGCGAGTCCTAAATAATATAGAAAATTAGCTCTAAGCCAGCAGCTGGGTCTAAAAATGAAGATGTCAGCTTTCAAACTCTGTTCATGACATTCTTTGGCAAGCCTGGAAGACTTAGCTCTGGTGGTCAGAATGTTAACAACCAAGGAAACAAGCACAAGCATTTAGAGGGTTGCGGTCTGTCTGTGAGGACACACCTGCTTCTGTGTGTATGCATACTATATTTTCTAAAAAGATTAAGCTGCTTTTGCAAACCATCAAACATCACTCATCAAACTTCTTTTCTCAAGAAGATGGTGACAATTGAAAAAGTTATTAGAAGATGTGCACATAGCAATAGGCCTTTGCCCAAATTTATACTTTACTTTTCTTGCACCTGAGTGTGTGTATGCAATTAATTATGTGAGAAGACAGCATACATTTGCAGAATGAGGTATACATCTCTTTCAAACACTTGATAACAGGTGCCTCATTCTTTCCTAATTCTTATTTTAATGCAAAAGTGCTATGCTTTTTAAAAAGGGTCATTCCTAATCAATGTGTTCTTTGCCTTTGATGTGCGTGTTTACCAAAGTCTAATACATATCATCCATTTCTTTATTTCTACCACACCAAGCCGCTCATCTTTTTATTGACTTAAATAAATGGGGAAATAATTCATTGCTGCTTCAAACAGTGGTTGCCAACAACAACTCTTACCATGATTAAGAGCTTCCCTGCAGAGTGATAATAAGTAGGTCTGATATAACATAACCAAGAGCAGGAATGAATAGAAGAACAACTAATACACACTTCATAGTCACTAATGGCTTTGATTACATCAATATTTTGCCTCCACTTCTTAATGAGGTGAACTGGCTTGACTCTATCAAGACTAAGGTCTTTTGTACATTTGCCAGAATACTTTGGGTTGCCCACAGAATATTCTGGCCCCAAATTCCAGCAGAATCCCACCACCACCACCACCATGTGCTCCATGTTCAGCTAATGGCAGGAGGCTGCCTTTCCACATGGTCCTTGCCAGTGCCGGTGCCAGTACTTTGGGTGTGAGTTGCTCTGAGGACAGAATGAGGTGCCCATCCATATTATCAACACTGGGTCCCTTGTTCTGATCTCACAGCCCACAGATATGCCAGCAGTGACACAGAAGGAAAACAGCTACCCATCACTGCATTTGGTCTGGATTTTCTAGAACGGTAAGCAAAAGGTAAGTCTTTTTAATACAGGACAAGAGGCAGAAATCCCAAACTGGGTCCAGGTGTTGTATAAACAGCCTGGACCTAATTTGGGCTTTGGAGACTGTGTAGTGTTAACAATATGCAGCCAGCCTATGGCAAATTCAGGGTTTCTAGGTACTATAGACAAGCCTTAAGAAACAACTCTGAATTTAAAACCTTGTTACTTTCCTAGTGAGTTTTCAGAATAAACTTATCTGTTTTCAGAGAGTTCTTTCCCTGGTGTAATATTGACCCAATAATTCTGGAGTTTGAATTCCCCAAAGAGGTCAATGTCCCTGCATCCTAGGCAGAAGAGAACATTTCAGACAGTACACCTGTTGCAATATCCTGTTTTTCACAGCTCTTAATGGTGCAGAGTCCTGTTCTCCTTTGTCTGTCTCCATTGTATGTTATGCTGAAATGGTCTTCTGAGTTTTGCTTGTGTTATGATTAAAAGCCATCCCTGGTTTTCACTTGCTTAGACTCAGAGAAATGTCCCTCAACATTTCTTCTGTTCCACATCCAAGTCCTGGACAGTAATTACAGCTGGGGGGGGGGGGATGTGAAACATGCACACACATCTAAACACTACTATTTTGTATTTTAGATTTTTGGGGAAAGTGTAGTCTGGTTTTTAAAGCTCTGAATAAGCACCTAAGTACAACAAAGGGCCATTTCAGCACCAAGCTTCCTGATGTGAGTAAGCTAAAGGTTTCACTCTTTATGTTCTTGTCTGCAAGCTGTCCCCTTGTTCTTCAAGTTGACTCTTGGACTAGGAGAGCCACATTGGTCTCCAGCATCTGGAAAAAATTCACCCAAGAACAGTAAAACAAACAAATAAAAAGCCACCCTTTGTAAGGCTGTACAATGATATTTTGAGGAGACTCAGCTCCCCAAAATAGCCCAACCCACTTCCCCAGAAAGACCTGGACTTTGGTTCCAAATGTGAAAGAGAACACGGCTTCTGCACCTGTAATAATTCTAGCACAACAGGTGACACTTGCTAAAATTTCTCCTACACCGGGTCTATTAAAGGTAAAGGAACTCTGCCATCTCTTGCATTGGCCACCATTACACTGGCCTAAGGGAAAGGTATGCACAGAGTATCTAACGGTAATGTTGAAACTCATTCAAATTGACAGGAGATTTGGACTGTGTGATCTTGTCCTCAAAATTATACCCATTCCCATGAACTATTGCCTGTGCCATAACTCAGAGAGTGCATGGATTCCTGGTACTGTAAAAACAGCCTTCAGGAACGTTTGCACAAGTAACAAAATTTATTTACGCTCTGAGAACTTTTTGGAGAAATGACAGTCAACATGTAATGCATCAAAACAATTCAAGATGGATATATTCATATCCCAGAAATGATAATTAATGAACACCAGTAATATCATTCTATTGCTAGTATTGTCCGTGGAATATTGAGAAAGCGTTTTTTTAACATTATTGGCATATGCCATTGATAAAACATTTGCAAAGATCCTCTTCTACAAGTAAAGTGTGCAAGGCCTTCAGTTCAGATCAATTTCCATTGTTCAGTAGTTAATTCAAATTGAAACCTTTGTCCCACTGAGATTCATTTTTACATTTATGACATTAAAAAGTCCAATAGAATGTTATGAATCCTAATAAGCTTTTAAAGGTTATTATTTTAAGCAAGATTTTTACCAGAGGATATAATCGACCTCTTCAGTTCACCCTTGGCAGTTTATTCATTATGAAATGGTAAGTAACATCTTCCAAATGTAATAAACTCTCTCTTTTAATTTCTTTTTAAAGAACATTTTGCTCTACTGAATTTCACCCCAAAGGCTGAAATTAGTCAAACCTTCTAAAAGAACAACTACTTGAACCTTTGTTTTGTTTTGTTTTTTGGGGGGGCATTTTCCCTTGAAGCAGACCCATTCAGTAATGTACAACTTGAGGTTGACAGTAACTCAAATAACATTCAACTCTAACTGATATTTTACATGAAGAAATGACATTTTCATAGTGTATGGATTTTCTCCTCTGTATTCCCATGAGTCATAATAACTGTCAAGTTATTTAAATTACTTTAAAGCCTGATTTAAAGCCCATACTCAGGCACTTTATCTCCGATGTTTGTGGTTTTGACAGTTTCAGTGGAAGAAACTCTTGGAAGGAAGATACCAACAGAAACTAGCTTCAGTATAAGGAAGACAATCTGGAAATGGAGCAGTTGTATTTCTAACCGAAATAAATAAAAAACAAACTACCTATCTTATGGCTGTTGTAAAGCAGGGTTTACGCTGGGCATTATTCTCCTCTTGAGGGCCAAATGAGCCATTATTTTGTCATGAGCCCTATCTGTATTTTGTTCCATCCAAGCCCCCAACCCTGTACCACGATCTTCACCATTCTCTGCTTGGCTCCAGCAACTATGGGTAAATTCCTCACACAAACATCTGAAAATTCCAGCTCCAAAGTCCAGGCATCCCCCTTTGAACCCATCCAATTTACATGGCATTACACTTTCCATCATACCCCTTCAGTGTCACCCCAATGTGTTTATTTTAAAAGTATTCCAATATAGTGACCTACCAAACATATTTACACAGGACAGAAAACCCCAGATTCTGACACCTAGTTTTAGCCAAGGCATTTGGTGTAATTCAAGGAAACAAGGTGGTATCCTTGCTTACATTCAGAGTAATATGGCAAATACTCTGTAATATAATAATAATAATAATAATAATAATAATAATAATAATAATAATAATAGTTTATATTTTCCGTCTCTCCCTGCGGATCGAGGCAGGATTACAACAATAGAAACCACATTACAAGATAAAAAACTACAGTTTTATATAAAATACACTCAATAAAACAGTAATAATAATAATAATAATAATAATAATTATTATTATTATTATTATTATTATTATTTATAGACTGTCTCTCTACAAAAAGCAATCAGGGCTGCTTACAAAGTTAAAATATACAGTCCACACCCTCAACCCACCCCCCTTAAAATACAATTAAACAGTGTGGAATTAAAAACACAAAACATACTTAAAAAACAATACAATAACTGTGGTGAAGTCAGAGGTCAGCAGTTAGATTTTCCTTCCAATGTCCAGAGAGCTATTCAGGAAAGACCTGCTGGAAGAGATCTGTCTTTATAGCTTTTTTACAGCTGTTTAGAGTGGTAATATGACAGATCTCGTCCGGCAGGCCATTCCACAGTCTGGGAGCAACAGCTGAGAAGGTCCTCTGGGAGGTCGTAGACAGCCTTGTTTTACAAGGCTGTAACAAATTTTTCCCTGAGGATCTAAGTGTGTGGGGAGGATTATATGGAAGGAGGCAGTCCCGAAGATAGGTTGGACCCAAGCCATTTAGGGCTTTAAAGGTAATAACCAACACCTTGTACTGAGCCTAGAAACTGATGGGCAGCCAGTGGAGTGATCTTAAGATTGGTGTTATATGGTCTCTTCTAGATGTACCAGAGACCAATCTGGCTGCCATGTTCTGAACTAATTGAAGTTTCTGGACCAAGCAGGAGGGTAGCCCTATGTAGAATGAATTACAGAAATCAAGACGTGAGGTTACCAGCGCATGTACTACGGTGTCAAGGTCCCTGACTTCCAGGAAATGTCGCAGCTGGCGTATCAGCCGGAGCTGATAACAGGCGTTCCTGATTGTCACATTCACCTGAAGTGAAGTGATGAATCTAGGAGCACCCCCAGACTGTGAACACAGTCCTTTGAGGAGAGTGTGACCCTTTCTAGGACTGGAGGTTGTATCCTGATGCCTGGGTTCAGAGCCGATACCATAAGTACCTCTGTTTTGTCTGGATTCAGCTTCAGTTTGTTTTCCCTCATCCAATCCATTACTCATCCAATCCATTAAGACAGTCATTGAGAAGCGAGACGCCATCTGAAGTCACAGCTGAAGACCAAGAGATGGAGAAATATATGTGGATGTTATCAGCGTACTGATAACACCCCCCTCCATGCCTCCAGATGATCTCTCCCAATACAATACATATGTATTTTAAATCACCATTTAAAATACATATCTTTACAAGTAGAAGTGGGGTATTTATAACTCTCTAATAGCAGATTGGGTGGATAGGCCTGCCAGAAGAGATCTGTCTTAAACGCCTTCTGAAAGGCATCTAAGGTGGTAATAAGGCAGATCTCCTTCAGCAAGCCATTCCATAATTTAGGAGCTACTGTAGTAAATGCCCTGTGGGAAGTTGTTGCTAACCTTTTGTTTATATACTCTAATAAGTTCTTCCCGGTTGTTCTGAGAGTGTGGGACAGATTATATAGGGAGAGGCGCTCTCTCAAGTAACTCGGGCCCAAGCCATGTAGGGCTTTAAAGGTAATAACCAACACTTTGTACTGCGCTCGGAAGCTAATCGGTAGCCAGTAAAGAGATTTTAATACTGGTGTTATGTGGTCTGATCTAGATGTTCCAGTGATCAATCTGGCTGTCACATTTTGCACCATTTGAACTTATTGGAGGCCATTAGAAACAGAATGCTGGGCTAGATAGATCTTTGGTTCTATCCAACCAGGCTTTTCTTACATTATTTCTAAGAGGGAAATGAACAGCCTCACACTTATTTATTGGTCATACTATATAACACTCACGACTTCTTTAGTCTACTTTACACATTCTCTGTATCAATTCATTCTGAAATATATTAGTTATTTGCTGAATAGCATAGATTTTTTTTCTGTTACAAACTAACTATATTCCTTTCTGAGAATTCGTCAAAGATGTCAGTCAGCAGGGACTGAATATATTCAACTGTCTTGACAGGACATAACACATACAGCAAGCAAACTTGACACATACCAGCCCAAATAAATAATTCACATGGCCCTTCAATACCACTTACAGGAATCAATATGTTTGTACCAACAACCTGACAAGATTGCTGAATATTTTTTAAATCTATAACTCCAATGTGGCAGATACTTGACAGAATACATCTCTTTGCCAGCACCTGGCTTTACAAATGGCTTTCTGTGAGTCTTCCATGGAAAGCCTATTCACATTTCACAACCGTTGTCAATTGCACAAAATTATGCATGCGGCGTGTATGCTGAATGCCTGTCTCAAGAGATATAAGGAAAGAAGGCTGCTGCTGCTCTCTCTTAAGTAGGTAGAAATAATCCCAATGGCATCTTTATATCAGAAAGTTCCATTACAACATAGCTTTGGCTTCAGTAGGCAAACTAATTATGTGAATAATCATTATTCTTTTCCTTTGAAACTGGTAAGAGTTTAAAGTACTAAATTTTGACTGAATAATGTATTATCCATTTAAAAGGATAAATAAAGTGATCCTCTATAAAGTGGATCCTTTTGGACCAGCACTGACTCTCTACAGTGTGAGACGATGTTTTCTCCAAACATTGCAGTGTAAAACAGGGCCTCTCATGCTACTTAATGTGGGGAGGTCAGCAATTATTTCCCCCCGAAGTATCAAGAATCAGCATCATTTTTGTGTACACTGGCTACAATTGTTTCTTTCTTTCCTGGACACTTTTCAGGGACCAGCCGACAATGGTTTAGGGACCACCACTTTGAGTAGCACTGCTCTAAGATCCTTTTAACTAGAAGTATTACAATTGGCAAGTGACACATAGCCTAGTTAGATCCAGTTTGGGTTACTGTATTATACTCCACATAGGGCAGTTTTTGAAGAGTGTTTGAAAACTTTATTGCTACAAACTGCTCCAGCCACAGTGTTCACTAGGGCTAGTTACAGGAAACATAAACTCCCCTGGTACAATAGGTTGCCAATCTGTTTCTATGCACAATTTAAAATGTTGGTTATGATTTATAAAGTCCATTTAAAATCTGAGGTCCAGGTTATGTGGCAGACCCCATCTTCTCATAGGAGCCTGTTTTATTCCAACATTCTTTAGAACTGGAGGTTTTCAAGTGAATGTAATGAAGAGAGTACTGTACTGTTTTAACTGTATCATTTGAAATTGCATTTTATCATGTTTAAGTGTGTGCTTGAGTTTGTTTTAATATTGTTAATAGTCAAATTCTGTTTTAATATTTATCTTTTGCATGTTTTAACTATAATGTGCGTGTGTGCGTTTGTGCGGGTGTATATGTCTTCAAGTTGCCTGTGGACTTATCGCAATCCTCTGGATTTTATAGGGTTTTCTTAAGCAAGAAAACCCTTAGGCCAGTTCCTTCCTCTGAAATATACCCTACATATATTGTATCCATTTTAATCTGCAAGCCACTTTGAGTCTCAGTTTGGGGAGAAGATGATTACAAAGATGATGATAATGGTGACGATGATAGCAATTGAACTTTCTGTGCACAACATCCTGTTCACTGAGCTACTACTAGTGATGGGAGAGTAATTTCTTTCATATTTTAATATGCAAATACCCTTTGTTTGCACCTCTCAGAAAAAAATGTGGACCTACATGGACCCAAAGCAACTTACTGTTGGAAATCTGATGTGATTTGCAAAACAAAACAATGAAGTATTGAGGCAAAACAACCCCATATTTGAAAAAGTTATATGAATATCAATGGGAAAATGCATGGGATGGTTGTACCTATTTTGAAAAATGCTCATAGAAATAGGCTTTTTTTTTTTGGTTTTGGGGGAAGAAAGGCTTGCAATGCATGGCAGATCCTAGTCACAACTAACTCGGTATGGAAAAAACAAGAATCTGAACAGGATCAAGGCTGCCCATTTCTAGCTACAGCCCTTCTCCAGAGGAGCAGGGGAGGTTGTTACTGATGAATCAAAGTTTTTGCTTCACTATTTTTGTCAAAAGGGTGTGTGTTTGTGTGATAATAATTATTGCTGTTGAGTGCCTTCAAGTCGTTTCCAACTTATGATGATACTAAAGTGAACCAATCACAGGGTTTTCTTGGCAAGTTTCTTCAGAGGGGGTATGCCATTGCCATCATCTGAAGCTGAGAGAGTGTGACTTGTCCAGTGAGTTTACATGGCCAAGCCAGATTCAAAACCTGGTCCCCAGAGTTGCAGTCCGATATTTGTCATCAAATATGAACGAGGCTAAAGTTGACATAACTTTAGAAGCTGCAGTAGCATCAAGTGGCTCCCATGGAAGTATGTGGTGAATTTCCTCTAGGTTTTAGTGTTAAAGGAGCTATCCAAGATTTGGAATGCTATTCCTCCAAATAGGTTCAGCACCTTGAATATCTCCTTTAACATAGCATGGTTTTTACTACTGAGCTACCAGCTTCCCCTGACAAGCTAAATTCATGGTCATGTGAATGGCAGATCACATATGCTATATTAAATCACAGAGAAACCTGTGTTTTGCTTACTATAACCTCAGATGCCACTGTTTCTAATTGAGTTATACATTCATCTTCCAGTCGTTGAGTGTAAAGATTTAAAGTGAGGTACATGCATGTGTGAATCAGCTCAAAACAGAACAAAAAACCACAGGCAGCAACACAATGGTGGTTTACAAATGACAATGTTTATCAAAATGCAGGGGAAATGTACTGTATACAGTGTAGATCACATGTAACTATAGCAACCATTCCTGTCATTATACAAAATCCATTCTGTAGGTTGCTCCTGATATCAAGCTATCTCCAATGTGTGATTTGAGGATTAGCATTTGTGTTTTCTGAGGGACAGTCTCCATTAAAGCCTTGTGGCCATCTAGAAATGACAAATGTTTGCCTTATTGAAATGTAAGGAAATGTGAGTGCTTCCAGTTGTTAGTTACTGTTTATTTCTGAGAAGAGACTAGTAGATAACATTTCTGGGTAGTAAATTCTAATACAGGAAACTCTACTACTGTGTAGCTTATCAATGCACAGGGAGAGATTCCCCCCCTCTTCATCGCCTCTCTCTCCTGACACATCCTCTCAATGTGGATGCCATTCTCCTCGCCCTCTAGCTCCAATTCTCAATTTTGTCTGTCATTGTTCTTGACATACACTGAGGATATGTGTGTCCTATTAGCCTGCCTCTTTCTTCAGGGCTGATATTTGACATAGTGCAGCCTAAGATAGTCAAGAGGACTCTTTCCTTGATTCCATCTGTAGAAGTCGGTTGGAATGCCTACTGAGGTGTATTTCAATACCAGGGATGGGATAGCATATATAATTTATTTATTTATATTCCGCCTTTTCCTGAAGGAATCAAGGTGGATTACAACCTTAGCAAATGAAATTAGGGGTCTGCTGCTGTCTCCCAGCATTTGCCACTAGAGGTGAATCCTGCTAGCCTAATAGTAGTTTGCTCCAACACAGGGAGAGGCAGGATACAAATAAATATTATTATTAATTTTATTATTGTTGTTGTTGCTGCTGTTGTTGTTCAAGTTATTTCCGACTTATGGCGACCCTAAGGTGACTCTATCATAGGGTTTTCTTGGCAAGTTTCTTCAGAAGGGGTTTGCCATTGCCATCCTCTGAGGCTGAGATAGTGTGACTTGTCCAAGGTCACTCAGTGGGTTTATATGGTCAAGCTGGGATTTGAACCCTGGTCTTCAGTCATAGACCAGTGCTCAAACCATTACACCATGCTGGTTCTCTTGCCCTGCTTTATTATAGCCTATGCAGACACACCAACCATTTGTTCACACATATACACAACATGGATTTTTGAAATCACCTCCTCCTGCTTTTCTCTCTGTCTTGCCTACTGCTACTGGTTTCCTGATGGATGGATCCACTCTCTGCTGCAAGACTGAATCTTCACAAGTATTGTATAATACAGTCTAATAAGATTTGTCTCACTTTTGGTATTCTAGGAAAGTACATCACTTCTCTGGATATAATTCTCCTTTGGCTCTATAAAAATTAATGTGTATGCTTCATATTAGTTCATAGTATGGTGTCAGCATAGTTACCTATGATCAGAAGGGTTCCCTCTCAGATCTTCAGCTTCCAATATACATGGTTCTGTTTTCACTGTATCAGGATATTATATTAGGAGATGTGTCTGCTTCTTTCATCTTTCTAGGGCCCCTTCTATTGTCAATGGATCTGTTTTGTCATTTATTAATATTTTGCAGAAATCACTCAATAATGAATACCCTAGAGGAAAAAGAAAAAGAAAAAGTGAAGCAGTATCTGCTGTCAGCACAATGTTGTCAGGGACAAAGTGCCCCAATACTTTTCCCGCTCAGAACTGCATTCTGCCTGTAATTCTTCCAGACTGAGGGGAATGTTCATCTGTAAACTAGTAAAGAAAAGCTATTCCTTCCATCTCTCTGTTGACTTGTGGGGAATAATCACTTCAATGGGTGTTAATGTAACAAATGAGCTTGGGGAGGAATACCTGATCAACCTTTCTTTTTTATTCTAATAATAATAAAAATAATAATAATAACAACACTACTTTTTCCCCATTGTAAACACAGATGGAGATAAATGTGCCACCATGGTTTTACATGGGGGCAAAGGAAGAGATTAATGCAAGGAAATGTCTGGGTAAAGAGAAATTGCCATACTTCACGATTTTCCTGCACCCTTTTCTTCCTTTTCACCAATATAACTACAGTCGCCCTTCCTAATGCATAGATGTGAGATCCGCGCCCTTGAATATATGTGGAGGGGTGACCTCCATTATTTGCAATGGCACATGGGGGCATGCTTCATTCAAGCCTATGGGGCTTGAATTAATGTGAGACTCCATTTTCGCCGAGGGGTCCAGAACAGATTCCCTGCAAAAACGAAAGTCCAACTGTAATAGGTACACTTCCATTTTGATTCCTGGGGGGTTGATATCTAAAACGAAGAGATAGAGATGGTCATCGCCACCCAGCTGCTGAGCTTATAGCTTCCATCTGACTGCAGTTTGGTGACACCATTTCCATTTGCCAACTCTCAAATGGGCAGGAACCTGTTTCTAGAATAGGATCAGCCTTTATATTTTGCTGATGAATAAAAGTCAAGATGGTGGCCCTCCTGTTCAGTAAGCATTTGGCTTCCACTTCAACACAGCCAATGGGACAGCATTCTTTACCATACTTGAATGCAGCAGACTAGTTAAGCAGGCATAGGCTAGAGTCCCTGGTAATAATAATAATAATAATAATAATAATAATAATAATAATAATAATTTGTTTTATTTATATACCGCTATTCCAAAGATCATAGCGGTGAACAGCAAGTAAGCTAATTTGCCCCCAACAGTCTGGGTACTCATTTTAGCGACCTCGGAAGGATGCAAGCCTGAGTCGAGCTTGGGCCCTTTTGCTGGTCTTGAACTCGCAACCTTGTGGTTTCGAGTGAATGGCTGCAGTACAGGCATTTAACCACTGCGCCACCAGGGCAGTATGTCTCCCTCCTGCACTTACTGCTGCCTCCCAGCACTTGTCCCTGAGGCCCATATCTCACACTGCATTATGGTTCTCATGTCATATGGACACATCATAAATCTTCTCAGTCTACTCTTTCAAGAACAAGCCATAGCGGTGAAGCTATTTTGGAGGACAGGATTTAGCATATTGGACAGCTCCTCTAAAAATCTGAAATAACATCTGCCTGGTGGACAGAGTTTATAAGAACTTATCTAACTCTTGTAGAAAACCAGTATTGTGTCATGGTTTCAGTGTAGGACTAGGACTCTGAGAGGCCAGGATTTGAATCAGCCATAGAAACCCACTGGCTGACTTTGGGTAATATATCTTGCAGTGGAAAAACAAAACAAAAACAAACTTCTATGACATGGTTGCCATAAACTGTAAGCCACCTGAAGGCACATAACAAATAAGACCCTCCCCCAGCTGCATATCTCATATATTTGATGCCCAATCAGGATCATTTTTAATAATACCCCTCTTCGACAGCCAGTGTCCACTGCAGGAGGTGGACTGCTTCTGACACTCTGCAGCCTTTCTGGGTCTGGTGGAACTGCTGACTGGGTGGGAGAGGGAGGCAACTCTCCCACTCAGCCAGAAAAGACATCAAAAACAGCTGCTTCTCACAGGTGCACTTGGTTAATGCCTAACTCTGACGTGTACTCTGGTGTAGTCATCCCTCACACCCCCTAGTGATACCCCTGCTCTCCCTCTATCTCTGTCACATAGCAATACCAATAGCAAGTACATTTATATACCACTTATCAGTGAATTAACATTCCCTAAGCATATTTTTGTAGGTTTTCAGGCTATGTGGCCATATTTTAGAAGAGTTTACTCCTAAACTCTTCTAGAACATGGCCACATAGCCCGAAAAACCCACAAAAATCAATGGATGCCAGCCATGAAAGCCTTCAAAGCAGTTTAAAATGTTTTAGCCAATTGCTCCCAACAAATTGGGTACTTATTTTACTGACCTACAAAAGGATGGAGGACTGAGTGGACCCTGGAGCCATACATGGGATCAAACTCACAACCTTGTGGCTGTGAATGAATGCACCACCAGGGCTCCTTCCTAATAAAAAGGGGTAAGCAGTTCAACTCTTTTGCTAAGAAAATGCTTAACTTTGCAAAGAAGTATCCATGTTAGTCTCTTGTAGCTTAAATAGGAGGGAGGGAAGAGAGAAAGGGGAAATATAGCAGCATCTTTAAAACTTAATGGTTTTTATTTTTGCAGATTTATTACTTTCACACAGCAACATGAACTGACCACTGTAAAGATCTGAAAGACCTGTGTCACATTACTTTGAAAGATTATACAAGGGTCATGATTTGCATCCTTCTGGATCCTATTACACTTCATCTCCATCCCACAACTGTGTAAATATGATTTATATCTGAGCATTTATCATCACTCTCTAATGCATCCAAAGAACTGGGTTTAAATCCGTGAAAGGTTATGTTAAAATAAAAAGTAGCTAGTCTTAATGGTGGTGCCACATTACTTTTTCCATTCTCCCTCTCCTCCTTCCCTCCTTTCTTTTCCCCTTTTGAGACTGTTGGAAGTTCATCCCAAGTTATTTCTGAATATATTTTGATGTTACCTATTTTTAAAACTTGTCTGCTGTATCTGCTTAGTTATCTTGTTGTGTTGCTTATCTCTTAGCTTTCTTAAATAGCAAAATTACAGAACATGAGTAAGTCTTTGGGCTCTGGGAAGCCTTTCATTCTTTGAATGAATGAGATTAAAATTTTGGGACAGCTATGGAAAGACTCTGCCATTGAATTATGAGCTGTGTAAGCACATGTTGTGTGCCTTCAAGATGCTTTTGACTTATGTTGACCCTAAGGCAACTCTATCAGGAGATTTTCTGGGGCTAAGGATATTATCGCAGGAGATCTGTTGTTGCCGCAATCACACTCATTAAAGAAAACAAAATTATACCTGTTTATGGATAGCCATTATTGCAGATCTTTTCAGTCATGGGATTGGGATTTCTTCTACCATCATGCTCTCTTCCTGCCTGTCTCTTAACCCCACCACCCTACCCTTTACACTATGCCCTACTCAGCCCGACTTATTTGGATTTTTCCTCCCATTATTTATTTTTATTTGCACTTTTTTGTGCAAACCCAGAGCCCTGTTACTGCAATTTAAGGGGTTTTTTTTTGTAAAAGAAAAGAAATAGAAAAAATATAGAGGGAATTAGCCTACTTGGGAATAGCAAAAGGGGGGAACAGGGGGAGAGGAGGAGACACTGACACCACATGACTGCCAATATCACAACTGCCCTGGCAGTGATGCTTTGCACCATAGGACAAGCACAGTTGATGGTTTCCCTGCCCCCCCCCCCCCCCCCTCAATCAAAAGAGATGTCCTAACTGTGCTTCAAGGACATAGCAACTACAACTTGAAGATATTGTTGTGTGATAAGTATTGGCAAAGCTGCTTTTTTCCAGCTCTAATCGTGGTTTGAAAGCTGTGTGTGATTAAGTCCTGAGAGTGTGTGGCTCGATCAAGGTCATGCAGTGGGTTTGGATGGCCAAGTGGGGAACTGAACACTGCTCTCCAGAATCATAGTCCAATGTTCAAACCACTACCTCACACTGGCTCCCAGCATTTGTGAATTTTCATTATATTATTGCTGATTTAATTATTTTAGCCCTGGAAGCTGATAAACAAGCATGTGTTGCAAAACCTGTTTGCCTGATATTTCACAAAGTTCTTTTCCTATCAAGTGCCATCCATGCCAAGCTGTTAAAGAGCAGTGCATTGGTTTTACTGGTTTAAAGAAAAAAGCTCTTCCTGATACTAACTCTCTCCAAGGTTTTACAACCTGAAGGTTTTAAAAATGGACAATTTACCAGAGTGATTCAAGTGAGAATGAGGTAGAAGGACAAGCTGATTATACAGCAAAAACAATTACTTTATTTAAAAGACAAAAATAGATATCAGCAGGAACTAACAGAACACTCAATGCTAGCTGTTTTGCAAAGTAAGTGGGGGGGGCACAGAAGCTATATTCCTTCACCTGATCAATATAAGGAGGCTAGAGCCATACTTAAGGGACTACAGACCTTAACACATGCATGGATTTTCTCATCCTCTGTTGTGAAGACGAAAACTGGAGCAGCAGAAGTCAGGGAGGCAGGCCTAAGAGAGAGACTCTCTCTTTGTATCTCTTTATTTCAAGGCCTTCCTAACTTGTGGGCTGTCTCTTAAGAGTGAAGAGAACACTTCTGGGTGGGGCTGGACAGTGTTGATCTCAATGACCTCAATGTTGTTCTAACCACTACCACCACCACCCCCCAAATGTGTTTGCAAAGGACAAAGGTGAATTTGCCTTTCAGGTACTGATAATTACTCTTAAGTAGTCTGGGCAGTATTGAACAATGGGACTGCATACACAGGACAAAGCCAATCAGTATAGATATTCTGTTTCAAATCCAGACAGGTTTCTCAACCTTTCTGGAGTTTGCAGGATACCTCATAATGTGTGTAGGTATGTACCAATTTGAGCCAGTTTTTGCCAATCTCCATGCAGTGGAAGTGGATGAGACAGTTAAGCACTGATCACTCTCAGTCAATGCAACCATTTCCTTGTCAGCAGTAGGAGGGGGGAGTTTGGACTACAATTTCCAGTTTGGACTTTAGCTTGGCTCCCCCCTCCCCCACAAGATGGACCGAGTCTAGGTCATAGCAACCATAGCCTGTCCAGTGGGTTTTTCTTAACCATTTATGCAGACTCTGGCAACAGACAGCTTTCCTCACTTATGCATCAGTCTAATATTCATCTTTCTTGAGTATAACTGATAACAACCTCTCCTGCAAATTTATAATCCCTGATATATAAAAAGGAGAGTTGTGTGAAAACACCAGGGATTGTTAAAATGGCTGTTTAAAAGGTGAAAATTGAACATTTGGGATACCTTTAAATGGTGTTAGAGAAGACAGATTAATCTTCTTCTTCTAGAGAAAGGGGGAGTGGGTGAGAATAAGTGGCATAAAGTCACCTCTAAAAGTCAGACATGTCAACATGAAACAGTCTTAATGTCAATTGAAAGGAAAATGGTGCCACAATGAATGCCTTGAAATCTAGCATCCCAGGAGCTAAGTACTCATTTTCACTGTGTGCTACAATAAATCTGTCTAACACCTTTTTCTGAAGTGTTCTCACACAAAGTGTTGTTTTCCAGCAGGTCTCCCACATAATACCATGTCCCAGGTGATTTGAAGTGGTGACAATCAGTAAACTATGCTGATTCTGCAAGTCTCTCTCACTTCTCTCTATTTAATCTCTGCACTAGGAAGATGACACACAGTATTCCCTGCTGAGTACACTTTGCTATTTCCATTTCTCCTCCTTATCAAGGGTGAAAGTGTGGTCTTAAGAGAACAACGAAAGACTGTTTGAGCTATATAGGATCAATAACACCAAGATGTAATTCAGCTCATATCAGTTGAAATTCCAGTAGCAGTCAATCTGCTGCCCTCCAGATGTTTTAGATGACAGTTCCTATAAATCTCAGTTAACACAGCCCATGGTGAGGTGTTTCTGTGTTTGTGTATGCATGTATAGACACACAGACATGCAATATATTCTAATTTAGTTCAGTTCTCAGGGTGCTGCCACTTCTGAATTCAAAATGATAGCAGGAATGAGAAAACAAGAGGTGTCATCAGATAAGAGATGGTCTTGAAGTTTCCAAATGTTTGGAAAAACAATGAAACGTGGAGGAGACTGCATCATGTCCCATTGAGGATTTGAGAGGCTCAGTGACCATGGAATGAGGTATCAGCAGGTTTGGGTTGGGGGGAAATCCCGAGATCTGCAGAAGTACCCTCCCATCTAAAAATAAATTGTTTAGGAGAAGGTAAAATGTAAGAGGGTAAAAACAAAATGAAAGAAAAACTCACATCAACCCAAAACTACACAATGAAGATAGAAGATGTTGTTACAGCCAGGTCCCCAGCTATTCATCCATCAGTTCATTCATTCATGGCATTTCTTTATTGCCTCTCAGTCCACCAGGGTCAATTAGGCATTTGCCATGAACTGGCAAGGAAGCAAGAATAGCAGTTCAGCAGAGATTCAAAAGTTGCTGTTAAGTGTTCCATAACTGTGAGAGACACCACACAACAGTGGCACTTTTCATCAGGAGTCATCTCCAGTTCAAAGTTTGGAAACTTATTTTGAAGAAATATAAATACAATGACCTGCTGGAGCATGCATAACTGAGCAGTGGTAAGATGCATTTAGGACCCACAGAACCATCCCACTATGGCAAGATTCTACATGCCATTACATTCCGTCTTCAGTGTTTATACTTGCCCGAGTTCCATCTGCTTTGGAATGGCTGCAAGAGGCATTTCAGCTTCCTGCATAGGAGAAATATCTCCAGCCTCTCACTGATCCAGAAATTTACCCTCTGGACCAAAGTCCAACTATTAGTTTAACCTCCACTCTGACATATACCAGACCTGGAAGAAGGTTAGCGGTAGGTAGATTAGGCTAGAGAGAAGCCAAGTGTTTAATTTTGTGCTTAAACCTACTGAGTTTTATTTTGATGCATCCCTTACCTTTGAACATTTTAAAAGAAGAAATGGGTGAATCTGTGAATTTTACTTTCTCCCACATTCTTTTCATCCCATAGATGATGATATTTGCTGCGTTTGGTAATTTCTTATTTACAGCAGACCCTTATTATCTGCTAAGGTTTGGTTCCTTGACCCTCCTGTGGATATCAACATCCATGGATGCATAATTCCCATTGATTGCCTGGCAAAAAGTATATTTCAGAATTTATATTTTAAAAAATATTTTCAAGTCATGAATGATTGAATTGATGGATAAAGAATCTGTGGACACAGAGGTCCAACTGTATTTTTTTTCTTTAAAGAGCATGGCTATCTTCTCTGGTCAAATTCAGTAAGTACAGTATGCCCAGGATAGCTGTTAAAAATAAGGAGCCTATCACAAAAGAAAAAAGAGATGGCAATCTTAACGTAATACCCCAATATGGTTGAATAGGCAGTAATTCAAAAACAAACATTTAAGAGCTAAAGATGCAAAGTCTTCTGCAAGATTTGATTTATCTGATAGATTCATTCAGTTTTTGTTAAGGCACAAGTACTTTCTTGTTATATTTAGAAACAAATTTACATGTTTTGTATCATGCTGTATATACAAATACTATGTATACATAGCATGTAGCCTTTTTTGAAAAAAAATGTGCCAAAATATACTTGAATTTCTTTGAGAGATGAAAAAAATATCACCCAGTATCATAGATGCAATGAAATCAAACTGTGAAATGTTTACGTTCATCTCATTTCCTTCTGGTGCCTTGGCTTAATTGTGTCATGACACCCAAAGTCAAGGTTCCTAAATCCTTCATACATGCCACATAGCCCACCTGGCTATCTCTGTTGGGCTATGCACTGCTGCCTGCACCTACTACTGCACAAGATGCTAAAGAAATATCCAGAGTCTCCAAATTCTATTTACAGAACTTTACTACTAAGTATATACAGCACTCTATACATGGCAACAGTCCACTACCCAGCAGTAACCACTACTCAGTAACCCACATTGTCCATATATTATGTCTATATTATGCACATTGTTCATGTTGAGATATAGAGTCCTGAGAAAATGCACAATGTGGTATTATATAGTGACTGGGCAACAAAGGGTCACTGTCAGCCATGATTACAAGGATTTTGCACCAGTGCTGCGTCATGGGAAGTGACATCAGAGATGATGGTCACCAAGTGCAGTAAAGTGCTGCAAAAGGCTGCAAAAGTGCAAAGTCACCCTAGACAAGGGACAGAGATCATTGTGACACAGGAGGAAGAGGCAGGACCAAAAGGCCACATGGAGCCATGGCTATAAAAGGGGTGTGCAGTGTGGGTCGCATGTGGGTTGTTGCGATGGTGGATGGTGTTGGAGTAGGGTTGCCATAATTCTCTACTAAAAACCGGGACAAAATGTAGGACAAAATTTAGACCAAAATATAAGACAATTGTAGG
This sequence comes from Sceloporus undulatus, assembly GCF_019175285.1. Classification (NCBI taxonomy): domain Eukaryota; kingdom Metazoa; phylum Chordata; class Lepidosauria; order Squamata; family Phrynosomatidae; genus Sceloporus; species Sceloporus undulatus. The sequence continues at coordinate 127,918,923 of NC_056526.1, read as the reverse complement.
ATAAAATTAAGCCCAAAATGTAGGATATTTAAGAAAAATGAAGGACCTTAAATTTCCTACATTTTGGGCTAAATTCTATCCTACAATTGTCTTATATTTTGGTCTAAATTTTGTCCTGGTTTTTAGTAGAGAATTATGGCAACCCTATGTTGGAGTTGTATGATAGCGATGTATATAGTGGAACTTCTGAAGAATAAAAGCCTCTTAGTGAGACGTCTGTCTGCAGTATCTCTTCACTGACACTGAAGGGGAGAGGTGTTTCTCCAGCTTGTAAGCAGCTGCCTGCATCTCCAAAGGTGAAGACTCTGGTGCCAGACGCTGACTGTGCAAACCACACTAACAGTTCATGGCATGATCTCTCCTCCCAGGTCCCTGCAACTGCCCCTTGTATCAGCCTGTTGAATCTTACTGGGCATGTCGTCCAAGTGGTGTGAGGATGACACTTTGCCATGGTGCAACTTTTCCAGACATTGCTTCATCCACTGATTCCTCAGCTGCCATATTCTGTCCTGTGAAAATTCATAATACAATGGTGTACATACATACATACATACATACATACGCTTACACCCTGCCTTGTGGACAACACAAATGAACTCTATATTTTCAGTTGTGTCCTGAAAATACAATGCTCACCAAACTTTAAATGATCACTATTCTGAACTTTTAAAATCGTAATAAGAAGATGAGTAACATCTACTTCTTAATCTTGTTTCATTGTGAAAATACTACCCATTTTCAGTCTATCCATCTACGCACCTACATAAAGAATGAACAGTCCTTAACAAGCATCAGCTCATGTCCAAGAAAGTTTCATGGAATCCACAAATTTAGATTAGAATTCAGAAACATAGCCATGTTAGTTTGGATTTTGTACTACCGTTGAGACTAACTATAGAATATTTCCAGTTTTTAACATGAAACAGGTATATAAAATTGCATTTTGTGAGTTTGTGCCAATTTTGGTGCAAGACCCTATAGCATTAAAAGTGACTAAAGATAAGCATATGTGCTGAGACAGATGCTTAGTTATAAAAAAAGTAACCAATGTCTCCTGGCCCAGCCCTCACAGCCCACCTTAAAATCCAGCAGCCAGAGCAGGTTAAAGAGCAGGTTCAACTTATCATGAGGTGCAAGAAGGAAGGCATTTCCACGTCCCTCTCATCAGCAAGTGAGGTTATAACAAATACTTGTGACACATGTTGTCTAGCATGGAATGGGGGGGTGGAAATGTAATCTTCTTTGTGTCCCAATTTAAAGTTGAACAGACCTAATTCTCCTAATCTAGTTGCTGTGTCTTAAAGTGGGCTGGGGTGGCATTTATGTAGTTACAGTAAGATTACATAGTCTTATTGAATACAAAACAGCTATAGATGTCTAACTACAATAGAGCATATTAGTCATTGTGTCAAAATTCTTCATTACTTCCCCACAGGATTTATTATGGATCATAAAAGGTCTAACTCTTTGCTCTCTACAACAAATTGTCCACTACTGAACTCTAATAGGACTATAGATATAGTATTGTATTGTACCATTAGTTTCACATAGAAGAGAACCAATGACTTACCAAGTTACTAGTGATTCAATAGGTCTACTCTAGCAATTCTTAATTTCTAGCAATACACAGCTAAAGAAAACAAGAATGAAGAAAACAATGGAATATTGTGACAAATCTATATGTGAACTCAAAATAATATCATTTCAATTTTGCATACAGTAAAACAAGTAACTACTCTTTGTCTAAAAGAAAGTGGCCCACAGAAAAAATAGCAAATAATATATAGATATTCCTTAAACTATCATTAAATGAGAACTCCAAATTTTTGAGAATGAGTTGTACCCTCTAAATCTAAAGATGTTAGTCTGGAAATGAGAGCCAGCATGGTTTAATGGCTTGAGCTATGGACTAAGGGGCTATACAGACTGGCACTTTGTGCCTGAACAGCACTGCACATAGGGGGCATCATGATGCCATGACACAGCGCTTAAAATGCCCTGGAACACAAAAAGAAGCCCTTTTTCAGGGCTTCTTTTTGCTCCATCTGGAGGCTATGGCATGTGGTTGCCGTGGCGTCCTTCCGGGGCACAAAGGGGCGCGTTGAGCCACCCATATGTATAGCCCCCATGACTCTGGAGAACAAGGCTTCAATACATGCTCAGCCAAGAAACCCACTAGATGACTCTGGGCAAGTCATATTCTCTGAGCCACAAAAGATGGTGATGGCAAACCCCCTCTGAAGAAACTTGCCAAGAAAACCCTGTGATAGGTTCACCTTTGGGTCTCCATAATTCAGAAATAACTTGAAGGCAACCACAAGTTATTTGAGAGTCAGTTAGGCTTGCTCTCAAGGTAATGCACTTAACATTTATATTTTTAACATTAGGTTACTGTAGATTGCTCACAAGGCAAAGAAAACCCTTGAATCAATGACTTGTATGGTGGTTTATTGGGAAGTATCAATCAAAAGCACAATTGATTTTCACATTTGCAGTTTGTAATTTGTAAAGTCTGGATCTGCTTGGAACCTGTGATTAAGTCATATTTTTTTTCTTTAAGAAATATTTGAACTATATATTAAAAAGAAGCCACAAAAGGGCATAAACCAAAGAGGGAGGAGAAGTAGTTCTAGAATGATGTGGATAGAATACTAACAGCATTTGCACAGATTATTTGCTATTAATACATTTTGGCATATAAAAATAGAGCAGTGGACTATAAATCGCATTAGGAATTCTTTGCAGTTTCTGCTACTACCGTGATGACATTGGGAAACTGAAGCAGAGGGCAACTGATCAGTCAGGGCATGGTAAGTTTATACATAATGCCATCTTTCATAAATCATCACATATTAATTCATAAAGCAATTTTTACTTTAAATGGTTTCTCAAAGCTTTCATTCTAACACTGTATATTGGAAGAGTCACCTCCCACTGACATTTAGTACCATCTGAGCACAGCTTGGTGAAATTACTTTTTGGACTACAACTTCCAAAATTCTCTCATTAAAGAAATGGCTGGGGGGCTCTGGGAGTTCTACTCCAAAAAGTAACTTCCAAACTCTGCATTTGAGATTCAATTTGACTATTTCCCATCGGGGAGTTAGAGCTTGGAAAAGTTGCTTTCTGTACTGTGAGATTTCCTCGGCTAGCATGGCTGCAACACGTAGCAGCTGGAAAATTCAGTGATTTGTAGTCTGGAAGGTGTGAGTTGCTTTTCTGTCCAAATTGTAGTTGTGTTAATTCTATAGTCACCAGAGAAATTGATATCTTTCTACAAGACTAATGATGAGAAATGTGCTGCCCTGGGGCCTCACGTTGCCCCAATTATGTTTTTGCAGCTCACAGTTCCTCCAGACTGCCCTTTTCCTGCCCCCTCCAAAACAGTGAATGGCCTTTTCTGGTTGTCACCAGCACACTGAATTGCACCTGGAAATGGAATGGCAGCCAGTGGAGCTGTTGCAACAAGGATATTGTATCCCCCCAGTTAACAATCTAACTGGAGTTGTCTGAGCCAACTGAAGTTTCTAAACACTTTTCAAAGGCAGCCCTACATAGACTGTATTACAATAATCAAAACAGGAGGTAAAACCAAGGGAAACAGTAAAGTATTCTGACCTCTGTAGCAACCAAAAAAAAAAAAAAATGGAATACAATAGAATAAGTTGGGCTTGAACTATTTTAACTCATTAACAAGATTACAGCATATGCTTTCAATACCTGAAAAGGATTTCTTAGCATGCCTTACTTACTTACTTACTTATGGTATGGAGAAGAATACTTAGAATACTGTGGACAGCCAAAAAAGGCAAACAGATGGTCTGGGAATAGATAAAGCCAGAAGCCAAAATGATTAAATTGAGGATGACATACTTTGGCCATATAATGGCCAGAGAAGACATGGGTCACTGGAAAAGACAATGGCGGTTTACAGACCGCCAAATAGTACGTCATCAATACGTACTAGGGTTAGGAAGGGGCGGTGCTTCTGCACCCCCCTAACCCTAGTACGTATTGAATACATACAAGATGGCGGCGCCCTGTTCATACGGGTGCCGCCATCTTTACGTATCGGACGCTGAGCGTCCGTACGCGTCGCGGGCGTTGTGACGTAGTGAGTGAGCCCCTGGCGCCTCGCTATGTCGCAAACGCGACTTAAAAAGAAGCTCCATTTTGGAGCTTCTTTTTCGGTCCGCGCGGGAGTCGGGCCGTGTGAAGGCTCCGGCTCCCCGCGGACCTACTGCCGGCGGCGGCAGAGCGCCGCAAAGCGGAGGTATGTACCCCGCCAATAATGCTAAAAAAAAGATAGAGGGTAGAAGAAGGAGGGGAACACTGCATGACAGATGGAGGGACTCAATCAGATAGGACATGGGCATGGGTTTGCAGGAACTAAGCAGAAAAGTGAAAGATAGGGGTTCTTGGAGGTGTCTCATCCATGAATTGAGGTCAACTTGAGGGCACACAACAACAACATGCCTAGCTAGATTGCATGCATGTGTAAATTTACAGCGCTTCATAAATAAAGGTTAAATAATAATAA
>NC_056526.1:127806356-127914373 GCF_019175285.1 Sceloporus undulatus | reverse complement strand
TAATAATAATAATAATAATAATAATAATAATAATAATAATAATAATAATAATAATATAGACCATGAACAATCCTGAGGGCACAGAATCAATCCTGGACCTGCTGCGGTTGCCCATTCCTTTACTATACAAATCTGAAAGCTTAAGGAGAGGAGGGTGCATACATCACTCCACTTTCCTCTTTTGCCTTGGTAATCTGTTGGGCGTCTGGAAGGCAAGATGGCAGCATTCCTGAATTGAAAGGGAAAGCGATGTAAAGAAAAATGACCAGCTCAAAAAAGTAGAGCAACAGGATTCAAAACTTCAAAATATCTCTAGCATACTCCCTCACCACCTTGGGTTTGAAATTTTAGACTTAAAAATTTCTATATGTGGGAGTGAGAGAACAAACAAATTTCAGTGTGGTAAGTGCTAACATTTTGCAACTGTCACTGCTTTTATTTAGAATTATAAGAAGTGACTCTCGTTCAAGTCACATGAAAGAGCTGGTGACCCACCTGCAACTCAATGAAGCATATTCCTTTCTTGACAAGATCAAACCACACACACACACACAATGTTCGACCTATACTATAGAAATGATCTATTTAGTAGTTATCACTTTCCATAATTTATCTGTCAGGATTATTTGCTGCTTTATTGTTGGCCTTCTAGTAATCAATGAAATGAACACTTTAAGCATCATAGTCAAAACTGTGGGAAAGGGGTATGAAGAGCTGTTATAACAAAAAAAGTGGAATTTGTGGTCCTCCATAGGATGTTGGATTGTTACTACAATTATCCTTCATCATTGGCTATTTTGGCTAGGTCTAATGAGAGTGGGAGTCTTGAAACATCTGCAGGGCTACACCTGTAGAAGCCTACCTCCATATTCACATAAATATGAAAAGTTGATGGCGAGCAAATCTAAGCCGATCTTATTAATAAAATTAGGTATCATTTATACTAGTAGTGAATTAATTGCCCAAATGTAAATATTCAAGGAGCCAAAAAACAGCCTTCATATGTAGATGCAAGTTAGCATAAAACTGGCTGTAATACTAATACTTAAGCAGACACACACATACCAAAACATCGGTGGAAACAAACCAAAGTTTTAAAACAAGTAAGAATCATTGATATCATAGTGTTTCCCTCTTCTATGTACAGATGTGGAAGCTGGACAGTGAAGTAAAGATCGCAGAAAGAGTATTAACTCCTTTCAAATATGGTGTAAAAGAGAGTTCTACAGATATCAGGGACTGCTAAAGAGAGAAATGAGTGGTTCTTAGAACAAATCAAGCATACTCTCTAGAAGCCAAAATGACTAAACTGAGATTATTGTCATTTGGCCAAGTCATGGAAAGACATGATTCATTAGAAAAGGCAATAATGTATGGTAAAGTGGGAGACATTAGAAAAGAGGAAGGCTGCATTACAGATAGATTGATTCAATTAATCAAGAAGCTATGAGCCTAATTTTGCAAGACCTTTGTGGAGCTGTTGATGACTGGGACTCAGGAGAGAGGGAGCTTTCATTCATAGGGTCCTCATAAGTCAAGGCTGACTTGATAGCACATAACTATTCAAAATTATAGTATTACCATTCTTGTTTCCAGAAATTGTTGAGCCAGTGGGAGCGGTGCCTGATTAATTGCATCTGAGAGTATACCAACTGCTACTCAAGAGAACATGTGTCATCTTCTCTGTCCTCTACATTGTTTTAAACCTTGTGGCCTACTGAAGAAACTTTGGTTTCTAAACATAGCACACCAATATGTCTGTACCTTTAATAATACAGTAGTACCTTGGTATCCATGAGGGGTTTGGTTCCATAAGACTCCATGGATACCCAAATCCATGGATGCTCAAGTTCCATTAAATATAATGGGATAGTATAATGTGCCCCTTATGTAAAATAGCAAAATCAAAATTTGGTTTTTGGAATTTCTATATTTTTTGAATATTTTTAAGCCATGGACGCTTCAATCCATAGGTAAAAAGCCTGGGGAGCACTGACTACACTAATACTAACACAATATGGAATCTGGAACTTGTTTTAGGGTCAGGTTTAGAATTAGGCTGCTCCTACATTTGTAAAATTTGTGATGCACATGGAACATGGGTGGGTGCGTAAAACCAAGGGAAGGGGAACCTTAAACAGGCCTGAAGTAACTAGCCATATTTTGTTGGCATGGAATGCTAAGTGGCTGTTATCACTATGAGCAAGGAGGCAGCTAGTTGGGGGTAAAAACAGTTATCAACCACCATCCTGTTCAGTGCTTGTTCTAAGCTTTGGGAAATTCCCTTTCAGTAAGTTCTTTTCCCTGAGTAAGTGCCCTTTCTATTTGGCACTATTTCTTTCAGTTGTCCATTAGCTTGCCTCTCTCCAGGACTTTAAAGGTCCTGCCTCTGAGACACAGGGTGCACCTACACTGTTGAAATGATGCAGTTTATCATGACTTTAAGTGCTGCAGCTCCATCCCATGGAATCCTGGGATTTGTATTTTGCAAAGTCTTTAGGCTTCTCTGCAAAAGAATGCTTCAAATAAAATGACAAATCCCAGGATTCTGTAGGATGGAGCCATGGCTGTTGAAGTGGCATCAAACTATATGTACAGTGTAGATGCACCCAGAGAGACATGTACCGGAGTAAAAATGCTGAGTTCCTGTATTTTCCCTTTTTCTCCTCAGAGCAGAGGTGTAGCTATGAGGAGAGGGAGAAAGAAGGGCATTGCCCACAAACAACATTTCTGCTCCACCACATGAAATTGCCCTTTAGTACCCTTCTTTGTGTGGTGTAGTGGCTTGAGTGTTGGACTATGATTGGAAACCAGAGTTTGAATTCTGGCTCAGCCATGGAAACCCACTGGGTGACCTTGGGCAAATCATAGGATTTGATCACACTGGGAAAATTGGGGGTTTCAACTGTAAATATCTCATGAAAATTGTGCGATCTTAATTAAGATTTTCACACAACGTCACAATTAAAGAGTTGTTATACTGGGAATAACCAGGGAATAACCAGCAACAAATCATTCACGGGATTTCCCCACAAATGATTTGTTGCTGGTTATTCCTTGGTTATTCCTTGGATAATGACTCTTTCATCATGATTTGTGTGAAAATCTTACTTCCTATCGTGCCATTTTCATGGGATATTCACTGTTTAAACCCCTGATTCCTCCCCCCCCACCCCAATTTTCTCCTGTGTGATAAAGTGCATACTTTCTCAGGATTTTTCCACATGGGGACCTATGTGCTTACATCCCAAAAATGGTTAAAGTGTTGGCAACCTGGAAAAGCAAGCAAATTCGCTAATGCTTATCACACAGAGAGCACAACAAAGGGTTAAAAGCATATTACTTAGGCAAGAAAGTGGGTTGAAAGTGAATTTGGGTTTCAGACAGATGAGGACAAATCCTGTTGCTAGCTTCAAAATAACTTTTTTGTGCATGCTCCAAACTGTCATTTCTACAAGTGCATACACACACATGCTCCAGGGAGGGAAGGGAAACTGGGAGGAAAATCCTTTTTGCTCCAGAATCTGTTTCAGAGGAAGCAAGGCTGAGGTTTCCCTTTGCAAACTCCCATAAAACCACACACAAACAAATACGAGAGAAAGAGTACGGGGTGGGTCCATAAACCTACCTGGTTTCAGCAAGGGCTGAAACTCCCAGATGCCCTCCTTTTCCAGGACATATCCTCCATTTCTCCCTCCTATACAGGAATTCCAAAACATCCTCTCTCTGCCTTCTCCCAACAGCTTTTCCCTTTCAATGGCTACAGGACTGGGGAGACCAGCTGCGCAAGAAAAAGAGGTGTGTGTGTGTGTGTGTGTGTGTGTGTGTGTGTGTACTTTTAAGAACAAGTCTGCCTCCCTCTCTTTGGTGCAAGAAGGGAACAATGGGAAATCTGGAAACAAGGAGAATTGGGGACATGGTTTTGAGACTGCTGCAATTATGTGAAAAAAGCAAATTCATGAATGAACTGGAAATGAAAACATTGTATTTTTGCGAAAATGCTTATTCCCTGATTCACCTCATTTTCTGTCTCGAGTCTGACTGGTTTGTGCACAGTGTCATCTGAAAAACCATTGCAAAATTGTCCCTAAGGCCCTGAATGACCCTGCATTGTGGCCAGTTTGACCTTCCAATTTTCTCCATGTGAAAAAGTCCTCAGTCTCAGGAGATAGCAATAGGAAACCCCCTCTAAAGAAATTTGCTAAGGAAACTCCATGATTGTTTCACCTTAGGGTCACCATAAGTCAAAAAAGACTTGAAAGCACACAACAACAACAAAAACCTTATTCCTAGAATCCCGGAGAGTAAGATCCTATGGTCAGACATGACTTGAGAACCTTGTCAATGGGGAATACCTTTGCCTTTACCTTTAAGACACTGAAAATCATTAATATCTGGAGCTCTTTTATTTGCTGTGTTTGCATTCTCTTTGTAACTTTGCCTGCTCCTTTTCTTTGGATGCCTAAACTGTATTTTTTAAAAGGTTCAACTGATGTTATTGCAATGATAGAAGTCTGAGGACTTAATTTCATTGGTGCAGCAGAATTCTTATTTGAGGAGGCAAAGTTCTCATGCCTTCCTTCCAATAGCTACAGTCCTTTGTGACTGCACAATTTTGTACCAGCAAAATCCCTGTAGTATTAAAGGGCACCGTAAGGTGTTTAAAACCTGCAATATAAGTTTATGTATCTGTATCCATAACATTTTGCCTTTGCTATGGAAGAGCAACTTTTTCCTCTTCTACAGTTAAAGGAGCGGTGAGGTGAAGTTTCCCCAAGTGCTGGGATTTGAGGAGAATTCTGCTGCCTTGCACAACATTTTCATTAATATTCAAAAGCAGTCTAGCAGTGAATGAGCCTTGCTCCAAGGTTCCTCAGTTGCTGAAGGGAGGAAGGAAAAGGCTCCTGAATTAGATCCAAAGCCATTCTCTTCAATCATTTGGTAGAGAAATGGCAAGCCCAAGCACAATGCCAGAAGCATGGCCAGCACATGAACTTCCCTTTTGGTCAAATGACATTTTCTAAAGATGATAGACATGTACCAAGCATACTTTCCTGAGAATAATGGCTTTTCAAACTATACAATTACATCAAGTACATTGGATCCAAGTTTCTTTTGTTTCTTCTCTGCCACTGAGGAGGGGGGGGGGGGTTCAAAGATGCGGTTTGGTTTTCAAGCTGTCCATAACTGGCTGTTGCCACACTTCTAGTGTGGTGGAGTATCCTTTTTTGGAGGTTTTTAAACAGAGGCTGGATGGCCATCTGTGTGGATGGCCATATGTCTGTGCCTTGACTGTTTCTTCTGGACTGGATGGCCCTTGTGGTCTCTTCAATTCTAATTTTGGAACACTTTGACCAAATAATATGTGGGAAGTCTAGTGCATCTCCTTTGATGCCACTCATGGAATTGATGTTTGCGGCCACCTCCAGAAGGTGTAGAGCACTTGGAAGAGTAATCTTATGCAGTACACGGGCTCATGAGCTGTGTTCTGTGGCTTATACAAGCTGATTTCTGCTCTATAACTGGAGTTCTGAGCTGATCCCCACCTGCCAGCCTGCCTAGGAGATATACTGCACTCCACTCTTGTAGTGCTGCTATTTCATTTTTCTGCTCTGGCTGCCTTCTGTTGCTTTCTGGGATTTGCAATTTAGGGAGGGTCATTGAGCATTCTCAGCCAGAGAGCTCTTAGACCTCATGAACTACAAAGCCTAGAATATAATAAGATGTAGCCAGAGCAGTAAAAGTGGAATAGTAGCCCAATAAATAAATAAAGATAGATAGATAGATAGATAGATATGTGGTAATCTACATTGTCTCCTGATACATGTTCCTGACACCAGTGGGGAGAATTAGGCCACCAAGTGGGCATCTGCAGTATCAAGCATGGCTTGATCATTTCAGAAACAAGCACAGAAACTTGACACATGAATAATATTAGTTTTAAAAAATAGGAAAGTAAAATGTGGCTTTTTAATGTATATATCAGGATTTATATAGGCTTTTAGTCCCCTATCACACTCCTATTACAAAAGACCCCCCAAAACTGGTCTGGACATGTTTTTATGCCTCCTGTGGCATTTTAAGCCCCAGAGAAGCATTTTTTAAAAATCAGGAAGTGATCGGGAATCACTCCTGGTTTACTTTCTCTCTCATTCTCTCTCTCTCTCTCTCTTTCTCTCTCTTTCACGCACTCTCTCTCTCTCTCTTTTTATTTTAAAAAGCCTGTCCTAATTTCTGGGGGTTTTTTTTACCCTAAGGGCCACATGTGGCCTACAGCCCATACTTTGTCCTCCCCTGTTGTAACACAACATGGTTACAAATTTAGATAGAGTTAATAACAATTATAAGACCAATTGTTATTGTTATTGTTCTTGTCATGCCGGTGATGGTGGAATATATCAAATTACTCTGTTTCTCTAAGAAATGAAAAAAAGTGACAATTTTGGCATTGGAGCATTCAAAGCTATGGCTGTTCAGATCTTTTAGAATAACTCACCATTCTGGACTTTTGAGTTTGTAGATCTCAGGATTATGAGAGAAATAATGAGAGGGGGCACACACTCTTTAGTAATTGCTTTGAAGATGTGGTCTGAAAAGACATGGGAACCTTGGGGCAGTCATGAGCATCTTTAATTAAATTCACATCGGGGTCCAGCATGCCAGTAAAAGCAGGAAGATTTCACTGGGCACTAATCTGCTGATTAAGCTTAAGTCAAAGTTATGGGAAGGTCACGGGCCTTAATTGAGTACAAAAGAATTAACAGTATGTGTGACTTTGCTACAATTGGAAACAGAAAATCTGAATCAAGATGAGGATCTGGATTGGGTTTTTTTTCCTTTTCATTTTAGACCGTAAAGCAGCCCAAACTGTGGACAGTCTGCTGAGCAAGTGTAATCCTAACCCACGTATGACTGGATGTTTGGGGCCTGGATGTTCTGATTCCTTGAGAGGTCTGGAAGATTCATTGGTGTCATTCAAAATAAATAACAAACAGTTCTATTTTTTTGCCAAACTGCACACATGTTAACCAAAACAATTCAATTGTATGACTAATCATTGGAGAAATGTGTGTGGATGGGAGCTTGCTGGAAGAGGAGGGAAGAGGAGGGAGAGATCAGGGTCAGATGTTCTCCTGATGTCCCTCCCTCCCTTTTTTCCTGCCTGTCTAGCATTCCCTGAGAGGAGCTGTCTATGAGGTGGCAACATATTCCTATTGCTCCTCTTCCTTGGCCTTCCCTGGTAGGATGTGCCACCGCAGCAGAGGGAAGGCTAGCTTTTGGCTTGCTGCTGTTGCCAAAGAGTGCAGCTGAGAATTAATCAAAGGATGCACCAGTCAGAGCATGTGTGTGCAGTGATACAGTCGGCCCTTCTTATACACGGATTTTTTATACACGGATTCAAGCATACGCGGTTTGAAAATGTTCCAAAAAAGTATAAATTTACCTTGATGTTCCATTTTTTATTAGGGACACCATTTTGCTATGTCATTATACTTAATAGGACTTGAGCATACACGGATTTTGTTATACACGGGGGATCTTGGAACCAAGCCCCAGCGTATAACAAGGATCCACTGTACTTTTCATTTTCTGTCCCCACAAGTGAAGCCAACAAACGTAAAGAACTGGGTCAGGTGAACTGGTGCAAACTGGCTGAATGGCACCACTTGGAAGATGGGTATCACTAAATGCAAAGGAAAAGCCCAGTGCCATACCCTGCATATTTGACACTCAGTGCAGATCATTTTTTAAACATCCACGGCAACCTCCAAGCAGACAGGTACAGCAGCAGAGGTGGCAGTGGGGCCAACTCCATGTTTCTGCTACCACTTCCTCCTTGCTCAACATTGATCCCAGGGAACATTTTGATTCTTATGTTGTTGCTGTTGTTGTTGTTATATGCTTGTAAGTCATTTCTGACTTACGGCAACCCTAAGGTGAATCACAGGGTTTTCTTGGCAGGGTTTATTCAGAGAATATTTGTCTTTGCTTTCTTCTGAGGCTGAGAGAATGTAACAGGTTGAGGTTACCCAGTGGGTTTCCATGGTGAAATGGGGATGTGAACCCTGGTCTCCAGAGTCATAGTCCAATGCTCAAACCACTATACCACACTGGCTCTCTTGTGTGCTAATTCTCTTAAGAAATAGATGTGATTGCAAGTTACCAGAACAAGTCTGCTTACAAAGTGGTACTGTCAAGCTTAAAATATCCTGTAGAACTGCATCCTTCAAACTGAATCTTATCTTATCAAGTCCACTTTATAATATCTGGAGGTATCTTTTTATTTTATTTTTTAAAAAGAGTCACCTTTTAAATATGTAGAATGTGATGTCCTCAAAATTTAGCAATAGGTATGCTAACAGAAATTATATATTTTAAAAAAAATTGAAAGAAAGAGAAAGGTGAGATAAATGATGATATCTAGCCATCATTTGGTTTAAAAGAATTCCTAACAGAGAAATTGTACTGGCAGTATCTTGCATGTGGGGATCACAAAAAAAGGAAAGAAAAAGGTAGATTTCAAGGTGAATTCATCAAGGTTATTAAAAAGTGAGAGAGCAAGAGAGAAAGATACCACTTAAATATCACAAAAAGACAAATGTTCAAATCAAAGAACAGGGTGTTGTGAAACACTCTTGACCTCAGTGGCTTTCTTTTGACTGGAAAATTAATATACATATCTCAGGCTAGTAGAATATGCTGTGGAATGAAAAGCCTCAAAATATCATCAAATATCTATTTAGGTGATTAGAAACTTGACATAGTGGCAAGATGTCTTCAGCCATAGTAAAACCAGGTCCACCAAGGGATGGTTACCCAAGTTAATAATGGCCCTATACAGACAGGCCAAAATAAAGCTACTTCAGGTCACTTTGGAGGTATGGTATTTCAATGATGCATGAGTCCTGAGAGTTTGGAAGCTACATCAAAGCTGCACTCCAGTCCTTAGGACTGGAGCGTGGCTTTGGTGTGGCTTCTGGACTCTTAGGATGCATGTATCATTTAAACAGCATACTTGCAAAGTGATTCAAAGCAGCTTTGTTTTGGCCTGTTTGTATCAGGCCAATGTTTCAGAGCTGAAAGGGAAAGGTTGCTCCACACATTCATCAGTGGCAACAGCATCAGGCACCACCCAGGTTCATAATCTGCTGTCTGCTACCTTCATCATTCTACCTCCTCTGCTACTTTTTCAGCACCTTGGTGGCTGTATCTTGCCCCTACTGAGTTTCCTTCTCATTTTCATGGACTATGAATGGAAACAGATATGGTTGCCCCTTTGAAGGGACATGCATCAAGCAAAACCATAAGAAACAAATAAACATATCTCAATCAAATGGCAGTATATAATATTCCTAACAATACTAATACTAATAGTCCGTGCAGATAAGTAAGCCAAAACATCTATATTTATAGCTGTTGGAAACTGATATATGGAATATTGAAAGTAACTCCACTGAAGAAGACCAGCAAAAGGACTTCATAAGCTCCCAGATGTGGCCATCTTGAAATGATACATAGACTTTGCCATCATACATAGCTTGGATATACGTAGACCTTGTTTCTGTCTGTCTCTGATTTCAAGACTACATATAGTTATTTTCTATGAGTGTTTTTTGTAACCCATTATATGAGTTATTGAAATTCCTTGCAGGCCTGCAATTTTGTGGTTATCTATCTTGGTTTCCTACCAATGGCACTACCCTTCCATGGTGATGGGATTGCGTACTCGTGTGAGGTAAGGGGCAATGCTGATGATAACAGTGCTCCTGGTAGAACTTCTCATGTTAGGCAGGCTTTTGCTGAGGAACCAAAGTAAATGTGCAAAACAGTTACTGGTCATTGGTAGTAGAGGGTGCTGACACAGGCAGAGGATCTACTGCTCCAGAGAACAGGACCTGGAACAATGGATGCAAGCTACAGGATAAGAAATTCCACCTGAACATTAGGAGGAACTTTCTGACAGTAAGGGCTGTTCAACAGTAGAACACACTCCCTCGAAGTGTAGTGGAGTCTCCTTCCCCGGAGGTCTTTAAACATAGGCTGAATGGCCATCTGTCAGGAATGCTTTAACTGAGATTTCCTGCATGGCAGCGGTTGGACTGGATGGCCTTTGTGGTCTCTTCCAACTCTACAATTCTATGATTCTATGATCTCTCAGAGGCAATGGCAATACTAACAAAGTTAACACTTGTTAGTACTGCACAGAATGGTGCATGGTAATTTCCTTTTGAATGTCTTTTACCATGAAAATTCTATGATGAAAAATCCAAAATGAAACAAGAGATAGTGCCAGAAGACATCTCATGGATGGTCAGCTCAAGGAGCTGCCAGAACAGAGCGGAAAACAACTATGGCCCGTTACAGACGGGCACGAAAGTATGCACAGAGCGCGTACTAGGGTTAGAAAGGGGTGGTGCTTCCGCACGCCCTAACCCTAGTGCGCGATCTGCACGCACAGAATGGCAGCGGCCGTTGCACACGGCCGCCGCCATGAGGACGTCACGACTGCGCCGCCTCTATACGGGGCGGCGCAGATGTGACGTCCTCACTCCGCGCCAGGGCGCATAGTGCACCCTTAGCGCGGAGCAGGAAGGAGCTCCATTTCGGAGCTCCTTCCTGGTTTGGTCCGCTGGGCGCAGCCTTCAGACGGCTGCACCCAGCGGACCAAAGGAGAAAGAGGCCATGCAGCCCCTTTCTCCTCCTCCCCACCGCCATGGGGTGTCCTTGGGGCTTGAAGCCCCAGGGACACCCCTTTTCAGGCTGCGGGGAAGCGGCCTTTTGCTGCTTCCCCGCAGCCCGGAAAGCGGCGGATCAGGGCCTCAGCGGCTGCTGGTGTAGCCACTGAGGCCCTGATACACCGGGGAAAGGAGCGGGTGCAGCCCGCCCCAAATGGGTGGTCTGTAACCCGCCCATGACTAGTGCTTTAGTTAATAATGCTGCTGGACTCAAGCTGAAAGGACATTCAACTGTTGACATGCTTAAAGATAAAAGGAAAGTCTGAATCTGCACAACACATAATGTAGGATCATGGAATGTAAAAAAGCATCAATCGGGGAAACTAGACATAGTAAAATAAGAAATGGTACAGATAAACATTGCAATCATTCGGAGAAGTGAGCTAAAGTGGACAGCAAGGGGACATTTTGAATCAGCTAATTATACAGTATTTGACTCAGGTGTCCTGCTTGTCTCTACTGAGGGCAGCACAGCAGGGGAGTATACAAAGCAATAGTCCAGAGTCCAGCCCAAAGGTCACACAATACCAGTCAGTCAGTCACAGTAAAGGGCAGAGGCAAGAGCATAGTCACAAGGCAAGCCGAGGGGTCAGATAACCAGAGTCATTAATCAAATAGTAAGGAACACAGGAACAAGGCTGCAAGACTGGTTGTTGGCTGCAAAAAACCTCTGCAGCCGGAAGTATTTTAAAAGGCCTCTGCTTCTCTCAGATGAAATTTATTAGCTCTCCTCTTGGCTTCTAGCCTGGATGAACTCCCCAAAGACTCCTTGACCTATCTTTGTTCCACACATCCTAGCACCTGCAGCCTAGAGTCCATAGTGTCTGTTTCTCCTTCTGCAGCTTCCTGAGCCTCCTCTGAGACTGCTGATCCAAGCAGCCCCAGATATGCCCCTGTTTCAGTCTCCCCCATGTCTTCAGAGTCTGAGTCCTCAGGCCCAGGACAGTCCATGACATCAGGAAATAAAAATATAAGAAGAAATGGGGTGTCATTAATAGTGATGAGAAATGTATCAAAAGCAGTCAAAGGATATGACACAAAATCTGACTGAATAATATTAATAAGAGTTCAGGGAAAATCCATCAATATAATCACAGTCCAAAAGCCAAGAAGATAAACAAATGGGTTCTTGAGTAGATCAAGCCTGAGCTATCGCTGGAAGCAAGGATGATTGAACTGAGGCTGTCATATTTTGACCACATCGTGAGAAGGCATAAATCATTAGGGGGGAAAAACCAGTAATGCTAGGTAAGGCAGAGGAAAGCAGAAAGAGACGAAGACCACATGCCAGATGGATGGACTCTATTAGAGAGGCCACAGGCCTGAGCCTGCAGGACCTGAGCGGAGCAGCAGAGGACAAGGAGTCTTGATGAAGTCTCATCCACAGGTTTGCCATGAATCAAGGTCAACTTGAAGGCAGTTAACAACAACAAAGAAGAAGAAATTCAGGGATTCTGTGCTGGAGTCCAAGAGAAAATTGAGCATACACCAGAACATTCTTAATCATAGGTGATTAGAATGTAAAAGCAGAACTCAGAACAGAATCAAAGACTAGGAAAATTTGGCTTAGGCTCAAGAGATAAAGCAGGAGATCAATTGATTTAATTTTGCAGGGCAAACAGCTTGTTCACAGCAAACAACATTCTTCAAGCAAACCATGAGGTGACTGTATGCATTCTGAGACTTTTTTTTTCTATTCCCAGAAGTTGCTGATGTTACTTTAAGTGTTTCCACACTGCAACAGCTCAAATGGCTAAAACAGGGAGTGCAGGAATATATAAACTCATCTAATTTGATTTGATTAAAGGCCCTCCCCCACATATTCAAAATTTTGCATAGGGTCACTTCAGAGGCCATTAGTATGCAATGCAATTTATGATTTGAAATGTTAGCAAGATTGAAGCAAGACAATTACATTTTGCATACAGCTATACCATGGTGACCCTGACATTTGAACAATCTACAGATGCTCCAATGTATAGTGCTCAGTCTGAAATTTCCTGAGGGTTGCAGCCTATCAAGGATTAGAAGTGTATGATTAATGACTGCAATTTCTGGAACATGAAAACTCATCAAACAAAAAGCAAACTAGTCCTGATATAACAAGAGACTCAAATTTTACAGCTTCTTTTTTTAAAAAAAGTAAAAGATTACTTTTGAAAATGGGATATTTCATAAACATGTGAGATGTTTTATAAATATATGAATATATTTTGGGGGTTAAATTGTTTTTCACATTACCATAACAACAAGAAAGTTGCAAAAAAAAAATTCTCAGAATCTATAGTTCATTCAGTAATGAGATGAATTCATTAAAATAAAAACTCCAACACAATTTTAAAGAAAATAGCCAGTATTTATCACATGCCATATTATGCTCTGATACAGAACTACTCTATAGAAGAATCTGGTAGCAGAATAATGACTTCAGGCTGACAATTTGTATGTTAATATTTGGGTGCATGCATTTCCAGACTGAAAAATATACTAAAACTCTATGCCTGTAGAAAGATAAGGGAATGATAATACTGTGTACCACAGCAAAAAGGTAACTTTGAATAATCAATAAAATTTCCTCTTCAGGATTTTTATTGATTTTATTATAATTACCATATTACCTTTCTTAGTGGTCTGATAATACTTTCCTATGTTAAGTTCTTAGTCCCATTTCCTTTCATTTGGCTGTACTGCAATTGAAATTTTAGCAAATCTTAAAATGCATTAAGTCCAGAAGGCAGTGCTTGGAAAAATTCCCAGTATAGAGTTAATAAAAATAACCCAGTGTTGAGGTAAAAATAATTTCTAGTAAAAGTATTATATTGTACCCTTGCTGAGCCAAGTGGTGTAATAATTTGTGTGTTGGACTAGGACTTCAGGGGCCCAGGTTTCAGTCCCTACTCAGGATGCATCTACACTGTAGAAATAATACAGCATGACACTACTTTAACTGCCATAGGTCCTACAGAATCCTGGGATTTGTAGTTTTGTGAGGCACAGCACTCTTTGGGAGAACAGTCTAAAGACCTTGTAAAACTATAAAAGCCAGGATTCCATAGGATGAGCTAAAGTACTTAAAGTGGTGTCAAACTGCATATTTTTACAGTGTAGATGCACATGCAGTCATGGAAAGCCACTGGATGACCTTGGAAAGTCATACTTTTCTAGCCTTAGAGGAAGGCAATAGCAAACATCCTCTGAATAATCTGGCTAAGAAAACCCTCTTCCAGGGTTGCCATGAGCTGGCATCAGTTTGAAGGCACTAACAATCACCTCTTGAAGAACTGTAATATTGTGTTCTAACTTTTCTGTGATGGACTATAGGCAAAAAGGTTTTTTTTAAATATTCTTTTCTTTGTGGGACAAAATTTAAACATACTATTTTCCATCTTCAGTATGAAGTGGAATAGACCAGCAAGTTCTGCCCACATCCCTCAATTCTATTGATAGTGTAGCTGGACTCTAAGGCTGCATCCGCACTGCAGGAATAATCCCAGATTTCAGGGAATTCCCCAGTACTTGGCAACACTGATAATAGCCAATGCCACATGATTCCCTTTTCTTTAAGTTCTTCTTGTTATCTTATCTTATATTCTTCATTTTGAAAGCTAATTAGGTCTCCAAATACTATCTATTTATCATCCATAGGAAGTTCTTCTTAATGTTGAGGTGGACTATTAAGAGAATTTAAAAGCCAAGATGGGAAAGGATGAGAACTACATGTGGTGAGATGGACTAATTCAGGAATCTTGTCCACATAATCAGGCTGCAACAACTGAAACTGTTACCAAGAAAATTTACCAGATGGTGCTCTGGACACATCCCTAGACTCTGCAATAACTGTGGCATCATGTTCTAAATGATTATGAACAACTTTCTGCTCCAATTGCTTGGCAAATTTATCACAGCAGTCAAGCAAGGCCTCTAATCCTGGCCCATCTGAACCTGATCCCAATATGCTCTTCACCCACTTGGAAAAGCTCTGCTGGAGGGTGTGCCGAAGATAGAACAGAGGAGGCATAAGAATTTCTTTTTGCCACCTTCAGTGCTGCCTAACAGGCATAATAAAAGGTCTTTGCTAATTTTTGGTTGTAGTTTGGTTGTTCCATGACCTATGCCACTTGCACTCTAACTATCATCCAGCCTGTTTCATTGCCTGTAGATGTAATGTAAGCGAATTACGGGCTCCACAACATTGGATGGGGCATTTAGGTGTGACTGCATCAATGGCCCTTTCCATCTCACCATTCCTTAGTGGGACCAAGACCTAGACAGAATTGCCAACCCCTGCAGGGAAGGCCTGCAACAGGAAGTTCCTCCTTATCTGATGGATTAGGAACCAGAGGACTGTCAAAAAGTGGAATTGGTTGAAAAATGGAACCCAGGTTTTTATAGGTTCCAAATGTAAGACTGAACACTAGGTGGCACCAAGTCAACTGAGAAAAAAAATAGCATGTTGAGTAGACTGAGAGGAAAAACAACAACAACAACGTACTGAGTTCTCTGAGAGGGAGGGAAAGCAGCAGTAGTGCTTGAAAGAGCAGACAAGGGGTCAAAAAAGCAGAGTACATGGCTATACTTTAGATCTAGGGAAACAGTGGAATGCCCAGGTCACCTGTACTGCCAAACCAAACTTCACAAGGAAAGTCCAAATCACACTGCAGAAATAATCCAGTTTAAGAACACTTTAACTGCCCTGGCTCAGAGCTAGGGAATCCTAGGAATCCTGACAGAGGAGTGTATCACATGTGAGGAATTTCTCTTAATTTCAAATGAGAAAGAAAGTGGGGCCAGAACGCATCTACATGAATTCGCTAGTTCGGCGAATGTATGTGAATTCGAATTGCGTTCGAATTGATTTCCCATTGCCTGAAAATAGCTTGCCATTGCCCGAAATTGCATGTGATCACCTCTCACGCAATGACGTGAAACCCCATGATTGCATTCGGATTGCCATTGGATTATACTTCCAATTTCCCTTGTCTGATAAATCTCTCACAAAACTACACTTTCCAGAATTCTCTAGCATTGAGCCATGACAGTTAAAATGGTCTCAAACTAGATTATTTCTGAAGTTTGTTTTGGACTGAAGTGATCTGATCATGTCAATGGGGTTGTTGTACACCCTGCTAAAACCAGATCACCCCCCCCAACCATTCAATAGCAAAACCCATATCTAATGTATGTCCTGCCACACGTGTATGACCAATGATGTACTGAAACAGCCCCATGGTTTTTATGATAGCCATGAACATGTCCTCTCAGAATAGCTTCAGCATTGAAATAGAAGACCACCAGAACCACAGTCCTGGAGTTCTCCAACAAGGCAACTGAGACATCAAAGTTTATCGCGCATGTTCTGGGAACGGGATGGGATTGGCATGGAACGAGTGATAACGGGTGTTACTGCACGGGAGAATGTTGCTGATGCTACCGGGAGTCCCCAAGCCCTTCCCCATTCGTGCTATGGCAGCTGATTTTGAAGAATGATTTTGAAACGTTCTTCAAAATTGGCTGCCATAGCATTGATAGGAAACTGTGAACTCCCAGCAGCATTGCTAACATTCTCCCCTGTGGTAACATCCATTCTCATCCATTCCATGCCAATCCCATCCCATACCCAGAACGGTCTGGAAATGGCATGCTATAAACTTAATCTTCAGGGAGCGAGGTTGCTAAGCGGTATACCAGTAGCATCCTTGTTCTGTTTCTTTGACTCAACGGAAAGTACCAACTCTCAAAGTCAGTGCTAGAATGGATGGGCTTTCTTGTGAGAGTAATAGAATCCTTATCAATGACAGCAGCTCCTCCTTTCAGCCCCCTAGTCTGGTGTGAATACCCAGGGGGACAATGCTGGGACAAGTTGACTCCACTTAGCTCACCACCACCACCACCACCACCCGGCTCTTCTAATACATACCAGGTAATCCCATTCATCCATAACCAGGTCACACATGGTTTCTGTTTTACAAGTAATACAGAGTGACCTGGGATTCAGCAGCAGCACTAACAGAGTAGAGAGCAGGCTGAAAGGGCAACCCTGATCTTGACAGATGGGAGAAGGACCGAAACATGGGATAGATTTGAAATATCTATTCTAACTTTTCCTTACTTGGCCTGTCCAAACCCCTGCACCCTTCCTCCCTCTGCCCAAGATTATAATCCTGAGACACTCAGTTCCTTCCCCTCCTCTGAGATTCACCTATGCACAAGTCTTGAATGTACTCACAGACATAAAAAACACAAACAAATGAAAAGCAAACACACAACCATAAAACAATCTGAAGCAAATGTCAATGCAACAGATCAGACACAGAAGTCACAATAGTTACTTAGCTCTCTCCTGAGTAACCCTAATGTTTTCTCCAACAATCTCACCCAGGGATTCTGGAGCTAGACAGCACAGAACCAGCCCTCACACTCACTGTGGGAAGCATGATGTTACCAGACCCTGCCTCTCACCCAGGGTCTTCCTATTCCTTTGATGTAGAGGCCATAGGGGTTGACTCATCACCAGTGCCTGGCTCTGCTTTATATCCCCTCACCAGCCAGGAAGGTGAAGGTCCTGAGTATGGAGGAGTAGCTGGTCCCAATCAGGAATCAGTCATGGTTATGCAGAAGCAGTAACAGCTGCCAGCCCAGTCCCAGTTTTGTGCAGAACAACTGCACCTCTACAGGAGTATAGGCCAGTAGATGTCAGATGGAAAGCCTTCCTCTTGTTCCCTTCTCTCTCCTGCTGGTCTAGCTGCAGATACTGACCACTGGTAAGGTGGTAAATTACTTCCTCAAATGAAGAGAGAAGGGGTCTATCCCTTCTTCTGGAATTCAGGTATCCAGAGTACAGGGAATTATATTTCACAGAGGAACATTTAGTCATTTGAATCCATGCACCAGTAACTGGAAAAGGTATAGCACAAATATTGTCTTGATGCCTTATATTTCTGACTGTGATGCTTATTCCCCTCTAGGTACCTATTGTTCCACTATCCCCCAAGGGATAAATCTCTTTTTTGATTTTTCGTGACTATAACATGCAATGCACTGTTACTCCTACACACTTTCCTTAAATTTCTCACGTACATTCCTCCTACATACATTAAATGTGCAAAGCAGTGCTGTAAATCTGAGGGTGGTGAATAAAATAAAGGGCTCCCCAACCCCAGCCTTTCTAGTGATATTGTTAACTTGCAGTTGAAGAGATAGGGAGAGTGCCCTGCCTCTGATTAACCTTGAGAGCCTTAGGAAAACATTCTCTGGTTCCTGAATACATTCAGTGTATACAATTATGGAATTCGTGTTGGAAGAGGTTTCTTGGGTTATCAAGTCCAATACCCTTCTCAATGCAGGATTATTTCCACCTATATCATCCCCATGAAGTAGCTGTCCAGCCTCAAGATGTCCACAAAAAAGATGCCCCTACCACCTGTGTAGTTGCCAAACTGCTTTTACTGTCAACTTCTTTCTAATGTTCAATTGAAATCTACTCTCCTGTAACTTAAAATCATTAGACCTGGTCCACCCTCTGGGACATCAGAAAAAAAACCTGTCCCCTTCTCTTTGCAACAGCCCTTGTGGTATTTAAAGAGTCAGCCTTCTGTTCAACAAACTGAACAAGCCCAGCTTCTTCAACCTTTCCTCATATGTTTTATTTTCTATACCTCTTATCATTTTTTTTGGCCTTTCTCTGAACCCACTCCATCTTCCTAAAATGGGGCATCCTGAATTGAATGCAGTACTCCAGAGGAGGCCTGAGTAGCACAACATATAATGGGACTGTTACTTCCATTACACTTTAAACTGAGGCTGTTGTATTGTGGCTGTCATATTTTGCCTACATCATGAACAGGCATGAATCATTAGAAAAACCAATAATGCTAGTTAAGGCAGAGGGAAGCAAATAGAAAGAAAGGTCACATGCCAGATGGATGGATTCGATCAGAGAGGCCACAGGCCTGAGCTTACAGAACCTGAGCAAAGTAGTGGAATCCAGGGAGTTTTGATGAAGTCTTATCCACACAGGAACAAAAATTCAGCATTGGCTTCAGATAAAGTTCCCTATTTCTCATTAGCAGATTGGGTAGTTCCCTTCCAAGTAATGTCTTACTTTTCAAGTAGTAAAGGCTTGAAGTGAGATGCTATTAATTAGAGTTCAATTGGTTTTGAGGGTGCTTCAGGCAAAATGATGACAGAGAATCCCCATAAATAGTTCCATCTTTTTGGAGTCCTTGATTAAACAATTTGAAAATGATCGTTCTGAGTGTGGCTGAGATATTCTATAGGCAGTGTAGATTTAAAAATACTACTGTGTCTTATGTCACCAATGAGGCTTTGATAGGAATTATTTATCTGGGAAATACAAAATCTGTTTGTTTTTTTTTAAAAAAAGAGCCATGTGTCACCTTTAAGACTCAATCTGTTAGTCATAATGGTGCCCCAAGACACCCCAACCCCTTTCTTTTATACTTATACAACTGCCTCTTTGGAAACTGGTACAATGAACTCATCCAAGGAAGGGTTTCAGGCCCTCTTGTAGTCTTCCACTTCCATCCTGTACCTTCATGAAGAGAAAATATTATCTGAATTGGAATGTATCATCTTTATTTAAAGTAGTATATTCCTATTTTTCCTCATCTGTTCCCAGAAAGACTTGGTGTTTTCATCATTGTGTTTGGGGTGTACTGTGTTCAAATGGAAATGGCACATCCTGGGATATACATAAAGGAAGCATTCAGATTTAGTCCTCTCTCCATATATGTAGTTTCTCTGTGTGTTTTGGACTTTTGACAACTCAACTAAATAGTACAAAAATAAAAACATCAGCACAGCAAAGGCATTGAGACTGCCAAAAACAAGAATAGAACCCCAGAGAGTTGAGGGTAGGTAGAAACTGTCTATATTGACTCTTCCTCATTGATTAAAGAATGTTGTTCTTATGCAATTGCAGATAAATGCAAATGGCTGCTTTACTGCTAAGTCTCTAGCCAGACATCCTAGAGATTTCGCAGAACAGGTGACCCAATCCTGAGCAATTCCTGCCCATAGATTTATATGTATTTGTTTATGAACATTTATTAATTGCTTATATCTGAAGATTTCAGAGACAGGTACAATAGCAATAGGAATAGAAAGTACATGTCTATACAACTTATCAGTGAACTAACACTCCCCAGACAATTTACAGTGTGTAAGCTAATTGCCCCCAAAATACTGGGGCACTCATTTTACCGACCTACGAAAGGATGGAAGTCTGAGTGGAGTTTGGAGTCCTGCCTGGTATCAAACTCATAATCTTGTGGCTGCAGTGCTGACATTTAACCGTTGCACCATCAGGGCTCCCAACAATAAAGAAAAACATGGGCTGGTATCACTGACCTGCATTGCAGTTATGGATTAATAGCATAGAGTTATAGATCCATTTTTGCTCTGCATTCAGTTATGTTCATGACCGTGGCACTATTGCCACTATTGTTACCCAAAAACTACCTTAAAGTTCAAATATCCACTTCAACAGGTCTGTGGTGCAATTGAGTGGGACACTTCAGGATGATGATGCCAGCTCTCGACCTTCCCAATGCTATGGTGCAATGAGAATTGGGTGCCCACACCATCCTAAAGCACCCCACTCAACTGCACTGCAGACTTCTTTTGTTCAGAGTGGCTCCCTAAAATTTAAGATGGATTTCAGGGGTCAATTCCTTAGATTATTCATAGCCACATTTGCAAACATTTACACAGCTGCAAATCTTGAAGTCATGACTACATAAAATAATACATAAAATTAAGACTCAGAATCTATACAGTGGAGCCTTGTTATAAACCGGGGTTTGGTTCCAAGATCCCCTGTGGATAACAAAATCTGTGGATGCTCAAGTCTCATTGCAAAATGATGTCCCTTATTTTTTAAAAAAATGGAAAATCAAGGATTGATATTTGAAATTTATACTTTTTTGGAACATTTCCAAATTGTGGATACTTGAATCTGTGTATAAGAAGGGCCGGCTGTATTATATTAGCTATTAAACTGATGGTAAAGCTGAATTAAAAAAACTTTTTAAAAAATAGGCAAGTCTTCAACATCTGCCTAACAATAAGAATAGTAGCGGGGTATGTATAAATAAATAAATAAATAATAGTAATAATAATAATGTGATATCAGACAGAAGATTATTTCATATAGTGGGTGCTCCTACGCTTGTCAGAATTAATATAATGAATTATATGCAAGGGAAGGATGTCACTTTTCACCACCATACCTCCCAGCCTGTCCAATGTAGCCAGAAGTGACTGGTTTCATTTTTGGCCAATCGTTTGCCCCCCCCCCCATCCAAAACACACGTTTAAAGGTAAACTTTGCTTATGGTCTTGGTCTTGGTCTCGGTCTTTCTCTCCTCCCTCTCCCTTGCCCTCCCCCTTGGTGTGTGTGTGCTGATGGATTTTAGAAAATTCACATCCAATCCAAGGAAGGCTCTGTTGATTTCCAATCAGATTCTGTTTTTTTCCTCTCACAATATGGGCATAATACTGTAATATGGTTGAGGTGTTATACATGCCACTCTTAGTTCTGTCTCCACCACTAATCTGTATTAACAACACTGGATTACATTACAGGACTCCTACAAATCCACAACCCCCCATCCAACCACCCTGGATTACATCACATGCAGCTGGGCAATTCTGGGCACTGTAGACTAAACAAAATAACTTTTCAAAGCTGTGCAATGAATATATTTATTTTTCCAGAGCTTTAAAATGTTACCTTTTTGGACTGGGAATTTTTAATTCCTCTCTCCCCACAACATCATATCCTGTGGAGGGATTTCAGGCTCTAGTTTTTTCTCCTCCATCTTTTTCCTCAAATAATTTATTTTATTAGACTGCTGATAGCCAGCCAAAGGAATCCTTGCTTGCATGTATAATTTAAAAGCACATGGTTTTTTCATCCCTGGGAATATGGTAAATATTCATTTATAAATGTAACACTAGTTCCTTGAGCACTGGTGGGCTTTCATGAGTCACTATGCATGCTACTGAATTTTGATTTGGCACAAATAAAAATATTTAGAATATCTATAACAAAAGTGCTGAATAAACATTAACAGATTAATTAACACCCTTCAACACTTCTGGGAGGTGAATAAATGAAACCCAAGAGGAAAGCATCTTTATTTAGGACATCTAAATTTGTTTTGTTCTTGTATTTCCTACACAGATACAGTATTTTCAGAACAACAAAGCTCACATGCCCAGAGCTCATATCACTGTTAACTACAGCCCGTTCTGCACGGGCAAAAAGTACATACTAAGTACGTACTAGAGTTACGAAAGGGCATCCCTTCCGGACGCCCTAACCCTAGTACATACCTAGTACATAAAAAATGGTGGTGCCCTATACACATGGGCGCTGCCATTTTGACATTGCGGACACTTAGCGTCCGCACATCACGGCTCACTTATGACGCCGCAAGTGTGCCATTGGCGCCTTGCAGCATCATAAGTGCACCGCCAAAAGAAGCCTCTTTTTGGGGCTTCTTTTTCGGCCGTCGGGAAGCCTTGCCGTTTGGAGGCTGAGGCTTCCCAGTGGCGGAAACAGAGGCGCCAGCAGACCACCTTTTTTGGGCGGTCTATAAAGCGCCTACAATACATTATTTCCTGTTGGTCACTGCAGAAATACTCAGTTAGCATAATATAAAAATTGACTCCAAATAATGTACAATATTTTTTCCTCTTGTTCTACCTGGGAAGGATGATAGCTCAGTTTTAGGACATACACCTAAAGACCTACAGACAGACAATTGTATTGTATTGCATTGATATGTATACACATGTTGTCAGTTGTTTCTTTAAACACTGTATTGATCCATTTTGCGTATGCTTTTAAATATTCTGAGCATACGTTTGTACTTTTTAATGTAACACTTCCCTTTGCCCTGTGGGCATGGAAGCAGCACTTTTCTGAGACAATGTCCATTAGATGTGACCTTGGACAAGTTACTGGGGAAAGATAATTTTCTAGGTTGCAGCACTTACAATGTAATGGCATGCTGAATGGTGGATTCTGGGATCTGTCATAAAAGAAAACCCACTTCCAAGCTGTGCTCTTTTGTACGTGTATGTTCAGGTGTTGTCTAGTCTTAGCTCCCTATTCCCAGCGGAGCTGTCATTGATTGCTGTGAACTACATGGTCAGAGCAGACCAATGACTCAAACAAGTTACTTGCTCCTTTTTCTTTTTTTCATTTTTGATCCAAGTCCTAAAAAACAATTATAGCTCTGTCTGGATCATACTAAAAAGCTGATAAAGATTGCTGCTTAAAGCTGTAGCAGACTGCAGTCTCTTAGACAGTCCATAAGAAACAACTCAGGAATCATAAACCAGGCTTGTAGGTGGTTCTGGAAATGGAGGGGAATGGAAAAGAATTTTTTTTGTCCTATTTGTATGATTTCAGGCATATTGGTGAAGAGCAGAATGGATCTGGGAAAATAATAGGGGATGGGGTGTAAATGGGAAGGAGGGAGAGATTTCTACAAGGACATATTGGAAATCATTCCAGCATTCTCTCTTCATTTTCTTTCTTCACTCTGAGAACCCAAGACAGATACATCAACTATCCACTAGGATAGATAGACAGATGAACATGGGAAGAAACAGCTGCTAGGTTTTATTCCTACTCTATTCTTTGAAGCAAAATACAAAAATGTTTGATGAAGCTTTCAATAGTAACTCTGGTTCATGTCTTCATGGAAATCCTTGCAAGACTTCTAAAAAAAATTATTTTCTTCTGACTCCATCAAGATGAAGAAATTATAATCAATGGTTCTAATATTTCCATTGTGAAAATCATGTTTTTTATATTGGAGCTGTGCTGAAAAATTTCTTCTCCCCCCCCCCCCCAATATACTTATAAAGAAAATAATAATAAAAGAAATTTTTGGGGGGGAGGAAATAGTAGAGGATCTTTGGGTGAAATTTTAAGACTTGAGAAAAGTTTTTGTATTGACCAACTTACACAATGTCCATTGTGTCCTTCTGAGTGTTCTGTATACGACTTGAAAATGTTTCTTCAGTGGTCTTCAGCTTCTTAGCTTCCCACACTTCAGTTAATACCTTGGAGAAGAATTAGAAGTAAAGTCCTCCCATAAGAGTTTTTTCTTCATATCAGGAACTGCAGGCAACTAGGGAGAATGTGTGTAATAGAAAAGAAAAACATTCAACACCATTACTGTCTTGAAAAAATAGCTTATAAACCTGCTAAAAGATATTCTTAAGCACCCTGAGAGTGACCCAGAGTAAACCAGGAGGGTTTTGTTTTTCCCCTCGGAGCATAAAACCTTTGGTAAATGGGAGAACAGATTTCAGCTGAATGTGAGGACTTAGCAGTAAGACATCAGCTCTGATGACCACAAGGTCAGCAGATTGACAGTGACCTAAATGCCTCATGATGGAGTGAGTCCCAAATTCTGCCCACCAATTAGTTCAAAGGCAGTTAAAAGTTCAAGTTGACAAATAGGTACCACTTTGGTGGGAAGGTAACAGTGTTCCATGCACCTTGATGTTTAGTCATGTTGGCCACATGACCACGGAGTTGTCTTTGAGTTCTCCCTACACCCCTTACAACAGACAGGGCTAGACAATTCAGTGAAAGGGAAGACCTTTACCTTAACCTTTTTTTCCTCTCAGTGGCCTGGTTACAGACTGCCAAAATAAAGCTGCTTCGGGTCTCTTTGGAGGTATGCTGTTTAAATGATGCATGGGTCCTAAGAGTCCGGAGGTCTTGCCAAAGCCACACTCCATTCCTAAGCACTGGAGTGCAGCTTTGGTGGCAGCTTCGGATTCTTAGGTTGCATGCACATTTAAACAGCATACCTCCAAAGAGACCGAAGCAGCTTTATTTTGGCATTCTGTAACAGGCCCCTATAAAACAAGGATGGGAATAATGGGGGGTGGGGTGGGAAGCTCCATGCATCATTCAGATCTCCTAGATCCAGTCATACTTTCAAAATGCCCCCACCCCAATATCATAAAAATAATGTTCAGCTAGAGGTTACTCTGGGGTGTACATTTTTTTGTCCTATAACACTGCTTCAGGTGGAACAAAACTTGAACCAGCAAAAAGTTGACCTGGTTCTCCACAATGGCAGTGATGCAGCCCCTGTAGGTTCGTGAGGAGTGAAGCATGGCCCTCTAACCCTTTGTCCTTGTCAACTTTATCAAAATATAGTCTAATGTACAATGTGAGTAGGTCACATGTAAACGTAGGTCACTACGTTTACCCTAATTGAATCTCTCTGTGGCAATTTACTGTATATACTCATGCATAAGTCTAGAAATTTAGGTAAAAAAATTGACCCAAAAAACCTGAGTTGACTTATCCATGGCTCAATGTAAGTACTGTACCTTAACTCTTCTTTAAAAGAAGAAACCATTCCCTGGTGAAAAGTAAGAGTATAATCTGTTCTGGAAGCACTGACTCCCTCTACTCTCTCATCCAGCCAGCCTTAAGAGAGAGCACAAAGAGATATGTCTGCTGGAATTTTGTAAATTCTTTGACATTGTTTTGCTTTGCTTCATCCTTTAGCTCCTTTGCTATATGCCCCTAAGTCTTACCCTCGACTTATCCACAGGTCATATCAAAATCCATAATTTTGCCCCCAAAACTTTCCCTCCACTTATACATGAGGTCGACTTATAGTTGAGTATATACCGTAACCCTGGTGAAGTTCACATTACCATTGGTATCGATTTAAAATGGAGCCACCATTTCAATCATTCTCAGTCTTTTAAAATGTCAATCTAATGATGCACATATACATCACATTGCTTGGGTGAATCCTCACCCACCCACCCACCCCCGTCAGCCTCAGAGGATGGCGATGCCAAGCCCCTCTGAAGAACCCTTGGTTCTTCAGACCCCTAATCCCCACTCCCATTGATAGGGTGTTTTTTATGCACCTTTGTCATACTGATGATGCCAGTATTTAAAGGTACTGTCTACTGCAGCCATGCAATAGCACACGTGCATATTCTATCAATTATTTTTTAAAGTATACCATCTAATGGGATGTTCTGAGAACCACCTCCATGGCTATGGTTTTGGCTGGCAGGGAAAGAGCAAAGGAGTGGGCATGATCTGCGCCCTGCACATTAAACCCTCCCTTCCTGTGCTCCGGACTGAATTGAAAGCAAGTTCCCATTTGCAGCTAGTAAAAAAAAAATCCGGTTCTTTTGAAAAGACATGCAAATGAAGTCTGAATTCTCCGTAGAAGCCAAGAAGACTAAACTGAGACTGTCATACATGACTTCCTAGAAAAGACAATAATGCTAAATAAGGTAAATGACAGTAGGAAAAGAGGAACACCACATTAAAGATGGATAGATTCAATCAAGGAAGCCACAACACTGACTTTGGGGGACCTCAGTAAAGTTGTTGAGGACAGGGTAGTTTGGAGGTCTCTCACTCATAGGGTCACCATAAGTCAAAGTCCATTGATGGCCGTTAACAGAAACAACACAGTAGGATTGGCTAGGAAAGTGGACTTATAGAAGCAACTGACTACAATACTGCATACATCTTCTGGTATTCAATCTAAGCTATTTACTGTACTATTAACAATCTGAAGGCAAACTCGTCAGTCATCCTGATTGTTTCTGTGTAGCAGCTGGGATACTTATCATACAGTCTCTGGAGGAAGTATAAAAGGAGAGGCATAATCTCTTCATTCTTGCCAGAACTTTTTTTCCCTGTCCAGCAAAGATACTGGAATTCAGACACCAAGCACCTGGGATTGCATCACTGTCTGGGCTACATAATTGGCAAAGCTACTGTTCTGGCAATGGCTACAATACAAACACTGCTCTTTTGCCTAGTTCCTCTAGAATCAGTGGATTCTATACTTTTCCTCCACTATAGCTGAAACCACCCACCAAGCTTTTATGTTCTGCAGCTGACTGGCCTCCCACTGATAACCAGGAGGTTTTGAAGAGCCCAGTCTTAGCAATATATTGTCAGTGCTTGTGACTCTAATAACACTTTGGCTTGTCTGGACTTCTCTCCTCTTGTGATTTATCTCCTTTTAGCTCTGTAGCTTGGTTGGATCAATGACAAGACTGGGTTCACTTGTCCCAATGGGAGTCCAATCTCACAAAACATTGATGTATTGTGTGCATGCAGGCTCACCCTGAACCTACTTGCAAAGAACCAATTTAATGCCTTGCATTGCCCCTAATTGGGTTGCACTCCCACTTTCTCTTGATCCTGTGAAAAGTCCACAGTTAACATAAAAATATATCTACATTACATTGTTGTATCACTTTAATGCCACTTCAGCTGTCACCAGTCCATTCTGAGGAATCCTGGAATTTGACACTAGAGAGAAGAGAGGACTGTATAGGTTTAATTCTGTAACATAAGCAGGCACTCAGAGAACCTTGGGAGTTATAGTTCAGAGGAGTTCACTAAAGCTCTCTAGCTTTTTCTAGTCACCACATTAAATGTCAAATTCCAAGATGCATGTAGGAGAAGCCATGACAATTAAAGCAACATGGAATTGATAAAACTGGGTAATGCAGATATACTT
This sequence comes from Sceloporus undulatus, assembly GCF_019175285.1. Taxonomy (NCBI): domain Eukaryota; kingdom Metazoa; phylum Chordata; class Lepidosauria; order Squamata; family Phrynosomatidae; genus Sceloporus; species Sceloporus undulatus. Next base: position 127,887,066 of record NC_056526.1, on the reverse strand, counting down.
TTGGTTATCACATGGAAATTAATGAATCTGTATTTGCACCTTGAGCCAAATTAACTGTTGTTGGGAGGATTATCACCACTGTTTACCCCATCCTTCCCCAGAGTCCCACAAGATGATTCTGTATTTTCCTGTGCTGAACAATTCTTTTCTAAAGTAGGAGCACACATAGTTGAATTGTGTATAGACTGCTATATGCATTTATACAGGAATTCTTGCTGGATATTTGGAGGGTGTTTCCCCCCCCCCCCTTTGGTGAGCACTGGCATTTCATTTATGCCTTGTAATACAGTTATGATATCATGCAATAACAGCAATCTGGTATATGATGGGAGACCCCAGTTTGCACAGTCCAACCAATTGCCTCAGTGCCAAGAACAACTATAAGCCATTTAGGTCACAAAGCTAGGGTGATAAAAAATGTATAATTATGGCACATGCATTTTGACCCAGTTAAAGACAGAAAACCAGGAGTACAAAGGAATGTGGGGCTTTGGATAGTCACGTGGAAAGAAACCAAGAGCATATTTCAAAATGGAAAGAAAGCGAGAATGTACTTCAGAATGGAAAGATGCTGAGGGCATATTTCATAATGCAAACAAACTGAAAAAATCTCCTTAATGACAACTTTGTGCAAAACATAGTATACAAACTATGCTTTACAATGTAAAGTACACTGAAGTACCAAGTCCTAAGACATATAGTTTCTCTTTTCTAGTGTGCAAAAGGATACTCTAAAAACAGACAAGATATTTTGCCGGGGATTGTGGTGAAACTAACAAAGCCTTTACCCCACCTTGTCAAAGTCACTAAGTAGGAAACAGAAGCTAAAGAAGTGAATGATGTGGGTCTCACGCCAAACAATGACACCAGTCATTTTACCAAACATTCACCAACATTATTTTAGTCAGCTGCATGATTCTTTTCCCATCAGAAAAGACTGTGCTGCTATTGTCATAGAATAGGATTGAGTACTTGGGGCCCTCCAGATTTTTTTTAAGCCTACAACTCCCATCAATCCAGGCCAGCATAGCTAATGGTGTGGGACTATGGGAGTTACAAGCCCAAAATTTCTGGAGGGTCATTACTTTAAAAGCTTTAAAAATCTGTGATAAATAAAATACTTATGGAGTGATGCTGGTTGACAAAAATGAAAACAAAGGGATACAACAGTTCAGGAGGAAGGGCCTCTAAATCCTCACTAACAAAAGTATGAGCAAAGACAGTAGTGTTGAAAGTGGAGAAAAAGCTAGTTTGGAAGCTGTCACAGAGTCAAAACAAAGGTGCAAACAAAATTAATACTTTTAAGATATGTTGATTTTAAGCACCTGGCTTTTGGTGATGTAACACAAGGAACAAGATAGTAAATCTGATTACCATGAGTGTAGGGGTTTCTCTAAACGTACAGTAAAGTTTGTCTATATATTAAAGTGAAACTGAGGCTATTCACAGCAAATTCAAATTAAGCAGTGATATGTTCCCCCATCCACAGGTTATGTCGATGTAAAATGACAAGCTTCCCCAAATTATTTCTGGCCACACAAAAGTGGCTGTTCTTCATTACTTTTTTTTAACCTATCCATGAAGGATGCATACCTATGCATTTCTGCAGGAGTGCAAATGCAGAGGAGTACAGGTAAAATATATCAATGAGATATCCTTGTATGCAGTTATATGCACAAATATAGCCACCTTTTTAAAAAAAGACAACTGTGCTGCTCAAGCCCCCTTGGGGGCTCATCACCTTCTGGCAGGAATGGTTCTGGCTTCTTCCCACACAGCCCAAGCTGCTCTGCCACTACCAAGGTGAATCTGACAGCCACATTTATCACATATCTGAATTTTCCAGGAAAACTTGTAGAAAACTGTGATTCTTTTCCCCAAAAGTATCTGCAAAATAAGCCCTCAGGTGCCTAAAAACCCTACATATGCTATTAACTGGCCAGTTGGTCATGGGTCCACATTGCCACCAATTCAGGGTGAGTAAGGATTTTTTTTTTAAAAAAGGTATAGACAAGCTATGGGGGTGGGCTTTAGAAAACAAGATGTTATTTTAAATTAAATGTGGAATCAGGTTTATTAATGCCACAAGAAAAAAGATCTAAAAACCTTTAACCCTTTCCAGTTCTCTGTCCTACTGTTCATAATGGGAGGTTGAGAGAGAATGTTTGGTATGTTTCCCCATCAACATGGCTAAATATATTTTTCATTTTAATTACTGGTCAGGGTAGTGTCAGAAAACTCTGAGCTTGGAAAGTTAGAGGCGCTACAGACCAGCACTTTGTGCCAGCCTGACTGCGTACTAGGGGTGAACAAGGGCTGTTCGAAGCCCTTCTTCCTCCCCTGGGGTGCCATCTTGGCACGCTCCCATTTACACGGGGTGCACCACAATGACATCCCTCGTGAGCAATGCCCAAACAGCGCTGTGCACAAGGGGCATTATAACGCCACGCCGCAGCGGTTATGGCGCCCCTTCCAGGAAGCTGCCCAGAGCAGCTTCTTTTGGGGCACAGATTGGTGCTGCTGCGTGTGGGGAAAACACAGGCGGCATTTAGCCACCCGTCCATATAGCCCCTTATTCCACTGGCCATATTTGTGGGAATATTCTGGACATTTTAGTCTCAGAATTATTTTCCCTCCCAAAATATATGATTCTGAAACTGTTACATATTTTGGGCCCTTCCTTCTCTCTCTGTTAGAATTTCTGGATATAAAAATTTCTGCCTTGTTAACTGATATTTTATGTTTTAGGGTTGTTTGGAGAGAGTGGGGAGTCAGAAGCATGACACACACTTAGCAATGCCTCTGACCCAGAGAAACATCAGGGTGCATGCATTATGAAAAATGTCAACTGGTTCAAGCTGAGATTGCTTGACCAACCTGCTGCTGTAAATGTTTTTTAAAAAATAGAGGCACTTTGCTTTTACCAGCATAGCACCCTGGTAGGCTTGATTATTGCAATAAACAATTGTTTTTCCTTTCCTTGTCAAATTATTACACAGTGAATGCATTTTTAAAAATTAGAAAACAGTCTTTTACATATAACTAGCATCTTGTTTTTGTTCAGATTTCAAGGTTTTTTGCCCATTATGAGAGATATATGGTGTAGGGATTCTACAGCACATAAACACAAGTCTTGAGAAATTGGCTATGGAAGGAAAGAATGCTTGAATCCCATGGATGATGGAAAAGAATCTGAAGGAACAATAAGACCTGTTGCTTAGGCTGCATCTCCTCTGGAGAAATAATCCAGTTTGCCACCACTTTAACTGCCATGGCTCTGTGCTATGAAATGTTGGGATATGTAGTTTGTTGTAGTACCAGAGCTCTCTGACAGAGAATTTTAAGTGTCTCACAAATCTCAGAATTCCATCGCACTGAGCCATAGCAGTTAAAGTCAAGTCATACTCGATTATTTCTGCAGTGCAGATACATCCTTAGAAGCTGTTGCTGTGTGTTGCACAGGGGTGGGCAAAATCTCTGGGGAGAAGTAGATCAAGTCCCCCTCCCAACCCACCAAAGACTATACCCTACTGATTTTTTGCTGAAATTTAGCAGTGCAGCAGCAGCAGGAGGAGGAATGGCACAATTTCCTTTAAAACAAGATGACTGAGTATCATGTACCTTGTTTTTAAAAAGAAGCACACTTCCTGTAGGCACAATGACAATTTGGGTAATGGTGGCGGATTGGGGGAGAAAAGGCAACATAAATAAACAAGGAGCCACCTTTTGCCCACCTTGTGGTCTAGCTAAGCCAATTTCTGCCATTTCCATTTGGCTTCTTTATATCCCATATTTTAAAACTATGTAACTAAGGAGGATTTAGGAAGAGACAACAATTAAACATCTACACATAGACACACAATCATAAATCCCCTTAATGGTTCATTTCCCTCCTGAGGGTCTAAATTGAATGTTGTTCAAGGAAGGAGGAACAACATGAATATGAACAGTCAATCTATCCGGTACCACTTTTTCCTGAAGTTACCAAAAACCTAAGAAATCTTACGAATAAAGAAAGATACACAGTATTTTACTTATAGGTAGGGCATCCCTATTTTATGGTTTGCTGTTGTTGTTGTTGTTGTTGTTGTTGTTGTTGTTGTGTGCCTCCAAGTCATTTCTGACTTATTGCAACCCTAAGGCAAGCCTATCACAGACTTTTCTTGGCAAGGTTTGTTTGGGGGTGGGGGTGGGGGGTTGACAGTGCCTCCCTCTGAAGTTGAGAGAGTGTGACTTGCCTAAGGTCTATGGTAGCATTGAAAAATGTGTGGCCAGCCAGATATTGTTGGATTACAGTTACATCTCTCACCACTGGCTATGCTGGCTAAGGCTGATGGGAGCTATACTCTAACAATATCTGGAGGACCATACACTGTCCAGACCAGCTCTATGAGGAAGATTCTGCCATGTAGGACAAAGGAAAAACCGTCAGCCCTTTGGGGGGTGCTTAGGATTTACAAGTGTTAACATGGCTTGCCAACTAGGAACATGTGCAATAGATAGAATGTCATGTAGAGCCTGTTTTTTGCTGCTCCAGAGACTAGAACACAAGCCAGTGGTTTCAAATTATATGAAAAGAGATTCCACCTAAACATGAGGAGAATTTTTTTTTACTGTTAAGAACTGTCCAACAGTGGAAAAGACTGCCCCAGAGAGTGATTTGCTTTCCATCTTTGGAGGTCTTTAGGGGACAGTTGTTAAGAGATACTGTGTTTAATTTTCCTTTAAATCAATTGCCACTAATCAGATTATATGAAAAGATTGGTTACACTAGCTTGACTCCCATTGATTAGTCCTAGCTGGCACAGACCCACTGAATCAATCATTGAATGCTGAGATAACACATAGGTAAATCCCATTGATTCAACGAGTCTACTCTATTTGGGACTAACCATAGTATTCAGACCATTGTATGAGTGTGTGTGGTGGGCCGGTCAGGTGTTACTCTTTCTGGACCATTCAGCATAAACCATCCTGTACTACTAGGTCTATTGAGTCTAGAAAATGACAGTATAATAGTGCTTTGGTTCACTGCAATTTAGTTGAAGTTTGTATAGGGGCATCCTCAATGTAAAGTAATTAATACTATCTGAGTCATTTATTTTAGAATGTCATCGCTACAGGCAGCCTGAATGAAAACAGTGAACAGTTACAGGGTAATATCTTTACATGGCATTTATTTAAAACATTGTTATTTTGCCTTTCATCCTTTAGAGGATTTCAGGGCAGGATACGTTCAATTACCAATATAATAATCAACAATAAATAAAACCTGTATAATCAACCTACACTCTTTTGAAGCCCTCAGATAAACAGAAATGTTTTTTTTTTTTTTTACTTTCTGCTGAGAGAATTTAAGGCCCCTTTGAGGAAGGTGATCTAAATCCACGATGCCATGCCAGAAGAGGAAGAAGAAAATCCTCTCCGTTGTTCAGTACTGAAATTACAATGAAGAAAGTACCTCCATGGGCATACTGAAAAGGTATTTCTTCAGGTTTTGGGGTCACAGGCCATTTAGGCATATTATCTGTTTTACATGTATCAAAAATTGATTAAATTATTCTTTTGCCCCTGCAGGAACAAATGGATTTTATGGGATTTAAATAAGAGAGGAAGAAATATAATCTTGTACTTCCCAGTAGCTTCTTCTTGCCTCTGTGCTTTCCTCATAAGTAACTTGTGCCATTTTGACCAAACTCTGATGTTGCTAGAAGTCACTTGAAGACACTTGAAGGCACATACATACTTATTTTCTTAAACTATGCCCATACCCATTCTAGGTTAGAGGCCATAATAGGAGAGAAACACCGACAAAATTTGCTCTTACTACTTTGGAAGGTTTGCTTTTTCTTTTTTACTAAACTATCCACCCACCATCATTCAAAAAAGCCATGAAAAATATTAAATAGTCCATCAAATAATCTATTAAAATCTTGTTTTAAAAAAGGCTGAATTAATTGTAAACACTCCCAGTGCTATTTCCCCCAGACTGACTGGAAATATAGGATTTGTTCTTGAACATATTAGAATGAGTTGTTGTTGGAAGTCTGAGAAATCATTTGCTAGCTCATTAGGATGCACTAGCAAGAAAATTACATTACTCCAAACTTTAGAGAAGAAATCAAAACACTATAATAAAATGCTTTCATGGAATCGGTGTTTCATGTTTGGAGCTAAAGAAAGGGGAGAAAAAGGCCTAAACTCATGAAGACTATCTATTATCAGGATACTAAATGTTTATCTCATGACAAGTGTTCTTTTTTTTTTTTTTACATTATCTCTGAAGAACTGCAGTCTCTCTTCTACCATAGTGTAATAAATTTCCCAGTATACATTAATTTTTTGGCTTGTCTTCTGATGACGAGCAAAAATCATATTCAGATGCAAAACACTGTTCTGGGCCAAATTAATGTGCTGGTACTCGCTTTTATAACTCTTATCCTCCAGTGTTTTCCATATGAAAACTGAGACACATGTGGCCAAGCAACATCAGTGTTATCAATCTGACAAAAGTTATTTAAAATGAAGATAACACAAGCTAGAAGAGGCTGCAGCACTTTGCTTTTGCCTGAGTCTACAACGAAAGGTACTATTCTCCTCCCTGCTGAGTTAACTGAATGCAAACTACTTTTGCACTTTGAACTCAGTTTGCAGCAATGAAACAAAGGTGAGAACAAAGGGGAAAGTAGCAGGAGAAAGGAAAAACTGAGATATTTTAAAAGCATCAGGAAAAGTGGGATAACAGAAGATTAATTAGGACAGTCCTTGCTAAATACACAAGTCCTTTATATTCTTTAGAAGCCCATCCCACTCTCATAACCACAGGATCAATTTATGGATTTCCTGGCTTTACAGAGCACTCATCTTCAGAACAGTATGACGTACTGATCTACATCTCTAAATTATCCATTTCCACAGAAGGAATTATTCAGAAGGAATAATTTGATTAATTTTTTCCCTGCTGCAGGAACACCTGTGTTTTTTGCAGATTTTTTGACAGTCTCTGCTTGACTCATCTTTGTCCTGTGCCCCTCAAGACATGTCGTGGCCTGCAGGACCAGGACTGCTAAGTGAGAAGGATCTTCACCTGTGTGCCTCTGATAATGACAGAGCAGAGATCCTCTCTTGACTTTCCTCTCCTCCCCGAAGTATTGGGTATCACTGCCACCACCTGTGTTTGTCTGATGTAGGCAGTGGCAGCGACCTTCATTTGGCTGCTTCCCATCACATTAATATACTCATTGGAAAGTGTGTCAGTTGAGCTGAGAACACTGCCACCACTGGTATTTTCCTCTGACATAGGTGGTGGCAGTGATCTTCCATCATCATCATCATCATCATCATCATCATCATCATCATCATCATCATCATCATCATCATCATCAATTTATAACACTTTCTTCACCAAAGGACAGAACATCAGGCCTATATAATCAAGAATTAAACAATAAAACCCAACAATATACTAAGAACAAAGTTTTCTTCACTCCAACAGTCACTATCCATCTCAGCAACTTAGGCGCTGGACAGACGGGCCCTATGGGGCACCGTCATCACGTGCGAGGGGTGGCGCTTCCAGACACAACTCTCCCCTCGCATGTGATGAGGGCGTCAAAATGGCGGCGCCCTGTACATACGGGCTCCGCCATTTTGATGTGATGGACATGTAGTGTCTGCATGTCGCAGCGCCTTTGTGATGCCGCAAGGGCGCCATTAGCGCCCTTGCGGCATCACAATGGCACTGCAGAAAGAACCTGCTTTTTGTGGGTTCTTTTTGCTGCACGAGGGAGCTGCGCAGTTTGTCCGCTGCAGCTCCATTGCGCAGCAAACCAGGATGGCGAGAGATCGCCCTTTTGGGCAGTCTGTATCCCACCTTAGACACACACAGCAGCTTAATCTGGTGAATCAAGCAGGAAGGTCTTCAGCCCTTTATGAAAATGTGTAAGACCTTTCTCTACCTGGAGGTACAAAGGAAGACAGTTCCACAAATGCAGAGCCAGATTCTGAAAGGCTCACAGCCTTGACAGAGCCAAATGCATTGGTAGAACGACCAATAATCCTTTGACTGTAGATCTTAGGTTGTAGGTATTACATACAGCCAGCCTGAGCTGGGAAGGTTAATGCAGGGCTTTAATTACAGGACCCAAGCGTGTAATGAACCCTGGCCCAAACTGGTAGCCAGTGGAGGGATCTATGAAGGGAAGAAACATGTATTTAGGAGATTTAAGACCTTCATTTTTTGACAGTGGGGGAACCGGGGGGGGGGGGGAGTCATCATTTATTCTATTCAAAAACTTGAAGGACAAATAGAAAGGGACTTTAGGAAGATTCTCATCATCATGGTTTCCTGTCACTTCAGAAAACCTCTTTTTATTTCCCCCAAGACTTCAAATATTACCATTGCCACCCACAATTGTGTGGCCATTTTAATTGTGAACAGATTTCCTACAAGATATCTTAAGCTCTCAATTATTCCAGGCCAGCACTAGAGATATTTCTCTAGGCCAGTGCTGGTGTTACATCTTACCTTACCTTATATCCAATTTCAGAGTGACCCTTACTTCCTTGGACTTTGCTACACACTGTCTGCAAGCTCTCTGTTGCTTTGGCTCAGAATAGGCACATAGAAACAAAGCTAGCTGTCCAGACTTTTAAGAGTGCAACTCAAAAAAGATTCCAATTTTCTTTCTTTTTCTTCCTTTGTTAGCACACATCTTAGTTTTGCCCGTTCCATCCCCCTGCTTTCTCAAAATTCGATCATCACCAATACTATTTTAAAATTAATTTCTCTTGGGCTTTTAAGAAGCCCAAGGAAGGGACTTGGAATTATCGGGGGGGGGGGGGGGTACTCACTGGGAAATAGCATATTTTCTTTCTAAGAAAAGTTAATTTTAAGGTAGAATCATGCTGTACATTCATCCTCCTCAGTTTCATTTAATTTGTTCAGCAGTGCCTGCATTCAAGTATCCCATGGCTCACAGTTTTATAGGCCTTTTTAGACCTATAATTTTTTTAAATAAACCTCTTTTCAGTTGTCTGAAGACAATTCTCCTTTTTGACCTTCCTCACCAGTAATGCTTTGCCCCATTTTTTAGTGAACACATTTTTACATCTTACTGGGGATTTTGGGGACTCCTACTGTCCTTCGCTACTGCTTCTTTGCACTTTTCATACCAATTGCTTCTCTATTTTATTACAAATAATATTTTAGGGTTGTTTTTAAAAAAAAAATCCTTTGCAAACAAGTAAGCTTGTGAAGGGTTTTTATTTCCTCTATTATGTATTTCTCTCAACAAAGTTTCTCTCTGCTACTACATTTATTTGAAGCAGAAAACAAAATGTCTTCATTGTGTTCTCTTCTCTATGATCTCTCTCTCTCTTTGTAGAGATAGGAACATCTTAAATGTTCTAGCTCAGGCCTTTATCATTATGTGCCTGATTCATGAACTATTTTCTATTTTCCACAGCTTATATATATATATATATATTATATATATATTATATAGTATTTTAATATAAATAAATAAATTAATATACATTACAAACCCCTCCCCAAATATTGATTTTGCCATTTTACATAAGGGTCAGTGTTTACAACAACCATTGTATTTCATGGACTTGTGCATCCATACAACCAAAACCCAGTGGATACTAAGGGCGTTACAGACCGCCCCTTGGGGGCGCCTGTAGGCGCTCCTTGCCCCGCCAGATCGGGGCCTCAGCTGCCATAATGGCAGCCTCAAGGCCCTGATCCGCTGCTTTCCAGGCCGCAGGGAAGCGGCAAAAGGCTGCTTCCCGCGGCCTGGAAAGGGTGTCCTTGGGCTTCATGCACAAAGACACCCAATGGTGGTGGGGAGGAGGAGAAAGGGGCCCTTGGCCCTTTCTCCCTTGCGTCGCTGGTTTCAGAGTCCTGTAAGGCTGTGCCAGGATGCAAATCACGGAAGGAGCTCCGTTTCAGAGCTCCTTCTAGCGACGTGGAAAGGGCGCTCTATTCGCCCTCACGCGGCACAAGGACGTCACGTCCACGCCACCCCATTTGGAGGTGGCACGTTCGTGACGTCGTAATGGCGGCCCCTATATGTATAGGGTGCTGCCATTTTGTACGTCCTGGGGACGTACTAGGGTTAGGTGCATGCGTGAGGCATGCACTTTCCCTAACCCTAGTATGTCCCCATGACGTATTTTACGCACATCTGTAACGGGCCTAAGAGCCCACTGTATCGCAATATGCTGAGGATGAGAAAATTTGTGAGTATTTTTTGCATTCTTACTTGAAAAAGAAGCATCAAGCCAAATAAATACTTAGAGTTCCCCAACCCCCTAATCTCTTAATACATGAGCACATGAATTTTGCTACAGTTTGGACCTTTGCCACCCCAGTTGTTTAGTTCTTTCATTAGTTTGGGGAACACTCAATTTGGCTATTCAAGAGGGGGCAACAGGATTTGCAGGATCCAGTATCAGCTATGTATACTGGTAATAACTGACAGGGACTTCAGGCATGTGAAACTGTATGAACCTTTATTAAAGAATTATAATAAGCACACAAATGCAGGTAACTCATCCAATCAGCCAACAAAGAGAGCTAACTAAGGGCCTCAACAGATTGGCATAAAGAGCTGGCCTCGGGGTGGAGTGGGGGGCATGGCATCCACACATCAGCCACCCAGCCACCACCCCCATGCCACCCCCATGCTATCCACCTGACCAAACTGTGGGTGGCATCACACTGTGTCTTTGGCACAGTGCTTATATGTGCTGTGCTGAAGAAGGGGTGAAAACTGCCACTGCCACCAAGGCTAGGGTGCCCTTTCCACTGTGCACAATAGAAATGCCAGATCGAGGCCATGGCATGTAATTGCAGTGGTCCTACTCTGGTGACAAAAGAGGTGGCTGCAGGCCGCCCTAGTCTGTTCAGCCTCTAAATAGGAAGGTGAAGTGAAATAGCAGACTAACTGCTTTATCACACTAGGGGGCAAACAGGATTTAAACAAGAGTTAAACTAGAAAAAAACAGGAAATGTTGGTGGGATACAGACTGCCCAAAAAGGGCGGTCTCCCACTGCCCTGATTTGCTCCGCAAGGGAGCCGCAGTGGACAAACTGCACAGCTCCATCACAGTACAAAAAGAAGCCACAAAAAGTGGGTTCTTCTTGTGGTGCGTTTGTGACACTGCAACGTGCCAATGGCGCACTTGCGGTGTTACAAAGTCTCCGGGACGTGCAGACACTAAGTGTCCATCATGTCAAAATGACTGCGCCCATGTGTATAGGGCGCCGCCATTTTGACATACGGAATACGTACTAGGGTTAGGGAGTGTCTGAATGGTGTGCGCTTCCTAACCCTAGTCTTGCCACCGGCACGCTTACAAAATGCAGGTATGTATCACACCATTGTGTGATAAATATCAAGCATTTCCTGGTTTTCTGTAGTTTAACTCTCATTTAAATACTGTTTGCCCCCTAGTGTGATAAAGCAGTTAGAGGCTTAGGAGAGGGGGTGCAATTACTGATCCTGAAGGAATAATCCATGGAAAGCTGGAAAGAAGGACTGAAACTGCAAGGCTTGGGTGAGTAGCTTCAGGAGATGAGTGGAACAGACAAAGAAACTCAGACCAAAACCTGACGACAACAGTCATGGTGCAAGTGGAGCAAGCTGGCTGCATCAACTGTCACAAAAAGGTTTTGTTGTCTGAGTTATATTTATACCCTTCATCCATGGAAGTTCCATGGGAAACCAAAAGTTTGATTACCTCTGATGGAACCCGAGGATGTTTCTAAAGCGAAGAAATTGTTTATGTATTTGGGACATGAGAAGGTTTGATTCTGATCTATGATGCTTCACACACCTTACAACACTTAGACAAGATTTTGATTTCCTAAAGTGTGAAGACAGGCAGTGTGTTGAACACATAAAAGATAAAAGGGTATTTTGGTCTTGTTTTATCTGGCATAATCCACCCCTTAGCTGTCGGTTTGTGTCAGAAATGCAGAATGGGGGTAGGTGTCAGTGCTCTGCTTTTTGCATGCTTCTTCCTTTCCATGTGTTTCTACATCGCTGAGGCTATGTGTCATTCACATACTCCTATGTCTGATGATATGTGTGTCACTGCATACCAAGTCTGCTCATGCTGGCACTTTAATTTCATATCAAACTTTATCTGGATTGATATGTGTATCAGGAGCTGTTCTGTGCATTACAGCTGTGTCCCTGGCATGCTGCATAGGCATATAGCCAGCCAGGGAAGCTCATTATATGCTGGCACAGAGGAAGATTGAATGCCTCCTCATCCATTTTCTGCCCCCCTCCCCCCACATACCCAGCTATGGACAGAAACTGGAATCCTAGTAATAATGTGAAAAATGGTTTGAAAAACTTTAGAGATTATCGCACACACCTTATCCCATCTTTTCCCAGATGAGATGTGCATGTGTGTAACTGTCAATAATGGATCTAATCACCTTGTTCAGTGGCCAGGTCTATACAGCCTGTGTTTTTCCCATGGCTTTTCAATGAAAAGCCATGGGATAAGCCCAGGTTGCTTATGGTCTGCATATGTCCGGCCACTGGAGAATGCAATAAGAGCTGTTATTGACAGTTAAACATGCAGGTATCCTGTCCAGGAAAAGACTGAATAAGACATGTGCGATAATCTCCTTGCGGTCTCTTCCCAAACTGACATCTGAGCATGTTTTAATACATTTTTCATAATCTTTGACTTGATTTATGCAATTCTTCTCCTACTAAATAAAGCATGTTTTGTGTATTTCTAAAAATCATGGGAATTTCAGCTGTTTGCATTTCAAAATGCACACATTGTTTTGTTTGCACTCTACTTTGTGGAAAGGCTATGCAATCTGCACAAATGTATGAATTCTTCAACCAATTTATCTGAGCTAATTAGACTGAGCTGATTTTCTCACAAGTCTCACAACGTACAAGAATGCAACTTTTTATGACACTACCGAGTCTAAATATTGAGACTGTTGAGACTAAATGTGCCAAACAGCTACTGAACAGTAGCAGTAGTGGGGGGGGGGGGGGAGAGGAGTAACACTGGCAGAGGATCTCTCAGAGACAACGGCAATGGCATCATAGCTAACGCTTCTTAGTACTGTGCAGAAGGAGGCACAGTAAATGCCACAAAAGCCCTATGATGAGACAATCCCAAATGAAACAAACAATAGTGTCAAAACATGACATTCCCAGGTCAGATGGCACTCACTGATCTATTGGGTTAGAGCAGAGGACAACTATGAGTAGTGCTGTGGCTAATGATGCAACTGGACCCAAGCCAGAAGGACTTTCAGCTGTTGTTATTATAGAAATATGGAATGTGAGAAGCATGAATGGGGAGAAGTTGTAAAACAAGAAATGGAAAATATCAATACTGTAAGCTAAAATGGATAGGAGTGGGTGGGGCATTTTGAGTTAGGGCTGGAACACACGGGCAAAATACACTGGCTTCCTGGTGGCTTGGGTGGAATGGCGTATGCATGACACATGCCCCAAGCCAGCAGGAAGTCGCCTTGAAGTCGCCTGGCTGTTTACACGGCAACAGCTTTTCAGTGGTCTGGTTGCATGGCCTTTAGACGCCACATGCTGCAGGAGCACTGAAAAGCCCTTGCTGCTTCTTTTTGCACCTGAAAAAAAGCCAAATTGGGGGTGCAGCATATGGTTGCTGTGGCCCTGATCTGGCACTTAAAGGGGCAGCATCATGCTGCTCCTTTGGGCCTGTCTGTTTTGGCCTTTAGATAATTAAACACTGTTTTCATTAGGAATTGAAAACTGAAGAATGGGGTGGCATTAATACAGAGAAGACATGTAGCAAAAGCAGTCAAAGCATACAATGTAAAACAGACCAAATCCAGGTTGTCTCTCCTATCCAAAATATTTGGACAAGAAGTGTTTTAGATTTTTTTGTTTTGTTTTGGATTTTGGAATATTTGCATATTTCAATTTTATAAAATAAATAAAATAAAAGCTTTATTTATATCCTGTTTCTCTATTCCAACCAAAGTGTCTTACAGTTAAAATGCCGAACAATACACTATATATAATATCCTGATCTTCCCTCCCCCCTTAAAACAATAATTAAACACAATTTCAATTAAAATAATCTATTAAAATCCATTAAATTATCAAACTGGCCAATGGGGTTACAAAGAAGAGAATGGGGTGAGTAGATTCAATTTATGGCTGTTTTTTTTTTTTTTTTTTTAAATTCAGGAAAGGCCTGCTGAAAGATATCCATCTTGACAACCATTTTGAAGCTGTCTAAGCTGATAATCTGACTGATCTTCTCAGGCAGGCTGTTCCACAGTCTGGGAGTGGTTGAAGAGAAGGTCCTCTGGGAAGTTGCAGTCAGTCTGGTCTTTATAACCTGCAATAAATTCTTCCCAGAGGACCTGAGTGCGCAGGGTGGATTATATGGAAGAAATAGGTTGGACCCAAGCCATGTAGGGCTTTAAAGGTCATAACAAACACCTTGTACTGTGCCTGGAAACCAATAGGTAGCCAGTGGAGTGATTTCAAGATAGGTGTTATATGGTCACTCCTAGTTTTTACGGTGACCAGCCTGGTTGCCATATTCTGTACTAACTGAAGTTTCCGGAATAGGCACAAGGGTAGCCCGGTGTACAGCACATTACAGAAGTCAAGGCATGAAGTTACCAGTGCATGTACTACAGTTTCCAAGTCCCTCGATTCCATCACATTTACCTGATTTGTCATCTGGAGTGATGGATCTAGGAGCATCCCCAGGCTGCGAATACAGTCCTTTGAGGGGAGTGTGATCCCATCTATGACCAGTTTGTGTATTCCAGTACCTGGATTAGGGCCCCCTACCATGAGTACCTCCGTTTTGTACAGTTTTAGTTTGTTTTCCTCATCCAGTCAATTACCGCTTTAAGACATTCATTGAGAGGAGAAATGCAATCTGTAGTCAAAGTTGTAGACCAAGACATATCTGGGTGCCATCAGCGTACTGATTGTGCATTAAATGAGGTTAAACCGAACCAAAAGAAAGCAAAGTTGTTGTACTGTACTGTTGTACTTTGGAGATATTATGAGCAGACATCACTCACTAGAAAAGGCAGCAATGCTTAATAAGGTAGAAGGCAGTAGGAAATAATCTTAACTCCCCCCACCCCACAAAACCTATTTTACTGGACACCAGCTGCATAGGAAAAAGGATGACCATTCTGCAGGCAGTTGGAGAATGGGTTTGGACTGAGGGCAGAACTGCCCACAAAACTGGTGACAGTCCATACTGTGGTAATTATCTACTTCTCCACTTAAAGGCAGAAAAATCAAGTGGGTGGTTTTTGTTTAGTTTAGTTTTGTTTTTTGCACAAGCCAGAGGTCTGCAAATGTTTCCCAGAAGACTTCTCTCAGGTCCACCATCTTCTTTCTCCTAGAATAAAGAATTAGGAAAAATCTGCTTTACATTAGAATCCTAGAATCCTAGAGTTGAAAGAGACCACAAGGGCCATCCAATCCAAATCAAAGCATCCCCAACAGATAACCATCCAGCCTCTGTTTGAAGACCTCTAAGGAAGGAGATGCCACCACACTCCGAGGGAGTGTGTTCCACTGTCAAACAGCCCTTAGTGTCAGGAAGTTCCTCCTAATGTTGAGGTGGAATCTCTTTTCCTGCAGCTTGCATCCATTGCTCCGGGTCCTAGTCTCTGGAGCAGCAGAAAACAAGCTTGCTCCCTCCTCAACGTGATATCCCTTCAAATAGTTAAACAGGGCTATCATATGACCTCTTAACCTTCTCTTCTCCAGGCTAAACATCCCCAGCTCCCTAAGTTGTTCCTCATAGGGCATGTCTTAATCAAATACATAGGGCTGGAGCAGATGGACATAAAAGAGTGGCCTGAATCCACTCCAGCTGCAAGTGGGTTGGAAACTTGCTGACTGCACGGTCCACTCCCAAGGCAGGCCGTGAACACAGGGGCCAACTGGTGGCATCAAGAGACGATTTATCCCAGCTCCTTTTTGCTCCAGTCTGAAGGACAAAAGTGCTGCTTTGGTGTGGCTCCCAGCCACCTTGGAGTGTGCACCATCTAAACACCATCTGTGTCACCCCCTAGTCTAATGGAGTAGAGAGAGAAGAAGAAAATGGTTGTAGATTAGAGTGAAGTTGCCACCAAGTCACCGTAAATACTTGCTGTTTCTAAACATTATGCACTACTGTACAAACTAGCAATTAGTGAGTATAGGCATGAAAAAAAAATCTGACTTCAGTACTTCTATATATGTCCTTGGTTCAAGGATAGCAACATCAGCCAGAGGGACGTTAGATGTCAGAAAAATACTACCTGACATGGCCATTGGTGGAAACACTGTCTTCATTTCCTCAAGTAAGAATTTACCCAACAATCTTTATGTGTCATCTTACAGGTATGCAAAATTCCCTTGCTACAGCTTGAAAAATACTTTGCATTCCCTGCCAAAATTTTCTTTAAGAATACTTGAAAAAAAAGTCAAGGCAAAAATTTGATTAAAAACTTGAAGAGGAGGTGTATGAAAAGTGCTGCAAGCAAGCCAATTCATCTCAACACTTACAGTATTTCCTGCTTGAAAGTATAATCTTTGTTGTTTTTTTCTGCCCTCTTCCCAAGGCAAATTTAGGAAACACAAACACTGCAAAGCCCATATTCACCACCTTTCATTTTCCTTCTGGGAGCTCAAGGGCAGTACCCTGGTGGATAACATGAACAGCATGTACACCATATTTTTCAGGCTATCGATTCTCCCAAAATAGCCAGAAGCTGTGCCAAGGCCACACTAGAAGGCTAAAAGACACCCCCAAAAGGAGTCAGTTTGGATCAACTCCTGGTCGGCACAGCTTGGGACTGTGGTGGTGGCCTGCTTTGAGAGCGGGCCATGTAGTTGCCATGGTTCAGGCCTGGTTGCAGTTGGAGGCTGTCTCTTCATGGCCATCTGCTTCACTCTTGTTTCAAATCCCTTCTAAGCCATGGAAACTCACTGGGTGATCTTGGGAAAGTCACACACTCTCAGCTTTAGAGAAAGACAATGGAAAGTTTCTTTTAAATAAAATATTGTCAAGAAAACCCCTGGAAAGGTTTGCCGTAAGTTAGAATTGACTTGAAGGCACATAACAACTGCAACAGACTGAATAATTTTCATGAGTCAAATGGCCCAGTAAATGTCCTAAATCATATACTACCATTTTCTTAATTAAGTTGTTTTCTTAGTTAAGTTGTAGAACTTCTCACAGAATTAGAACATTTGCTCCACTACTTAATCTAGTTCCACATTTCTACAGTTTAAAGTCATTGAATTTAACAACATAAACCATGATTTTCTTTCTCCCTGTTTATATACCACACAGAAAGGAAACACTTTTAGTTCAAGCTGTTCAAGGTAATTATTATAAAATGCTTGTGTAAAGTATTCCTCTTATTAAAAGCTTTTGATCAATATTTGCTCTATAGAATCATGCTCTTCTGGTTTTACTGCAGTGAGGATTTTCTTCCACCCAGTAACAAGGCCCCAGGGCTCAGAATACCCAGAGGAATCACAGCCTCTTCAGCAGTCTTAGTGTCTCTTTTAAAGGCCAAACTGCTAGGCACTCAGAGAGTGTAGTAAGGAGAGGATCAAAGCTACTCATCAGCCACGAGAGGAGAAGGGAGGTTTCAAAAATAGAATGCGGGGGAAGCAAAAGAGAGCATGCATATGAAATCATACTTGAACTTGTTGCTGGCACGAGGCAAAATGCAGGGTTTCCCTAGCAGGGAATGCAAATTAATAAGACATCAGACACAGAGAAAAAGTTAATCTGAACTGTCTGTGGAAGTTTCCTTCCTGATTTTCCAACTCTGTTTTTTCAAGGCTTACAGCCATCATCCCTTGTGAACATTTATCCCAGGCTGGGGAAATTGCCACTTTCCAGATGTTGTTGGATGAAAACTAACATCATCCTTTATCCCCGGCTATGTCTGTATGGTGTACTGGTTCTAGTATTGAACCAAGACTTTGGGAAGCCTCCTCTGAAAAAATCTTGCTAACAAAACCCCATGATGGATTGCTATAAGTCAGAAATAACATGAAGACACACAACACATACTCACATGCTTTGGGAAGCCAGAGTTTGACCCACTGTGTGACATTTGGGAAGACACTTTCTTTTGTTCTAAAGAGGGAGGTACAGGCAAACTTCATCTGAATAAATCTTAAAATAAAACTCTGTACTACAGTCAGAATCAATTTGAAGGGACATTATAATGGAGATGGGAGAGTCCATAATAATGGAGTCTGCAGTCTATAACTTACAATCACACATTTCCCTCTCCCCCAGAGGAATTTTGGTCTGCTATAAGGAAGCTTCCTGTGTTCCTACCACAGTGTGGAAAGACAGATGTCTAAATTCAAGTAAACCTTGTAACATCTTGAAGAATATAAAATGGTATATTGTGATGATGGGAGCAGTCCATCCATTCATTCCATCATTTCATTTATATGCTGCCTTTCTCCTGCCAAGGGACCCAAAGCAGCTTACAAAATTTAAAATAAACATTTAGGTAAAAATGCACTACTACAAAAATTAAAATAAACTGTTATGCATCAGTTCTATTAAAGATACATTATTAAAAAACAGCTTAAAATCATTTTAAATACATTAAAAACATACTTTATTTTCCAGCGTATAAGATGACTGGGCGTATAAGACGACCCCCAACTTTTCCAGTTAAAATATAGGCATGTTACAGACCGCCATAAGGGACGTCCTCAGGACGTCCTAGGTTTAAAAAGAGGCGTCACTTCTTGATGCCCCCAAGGTTAATACGTCCTGAGGATGTACAAGATGGTGGCGCCCCATCTACATGGGGGCTGCCATGATGGCGTCACGAATACGCCGCCTCCAAACAAGGTGGTGTGGACGTGACGCTGTTGCGCCGCGTGAGGGCGCTTAGTGCACCCTTTTGTCCGCGCAGGAAGGAGCTCCGAAACGGAGCTTGTTCCTGGTCTTGCGTCGCTGGTGCAGCCTTTAGATGGCTGTGCCCAGTGACGCAGAGGAGAAAGGGGCCCCCTTTCTTCTCCTCCCCGCCACTGCAGGGTGTCCTTGGGGCTTGATGCCCCAAGGACACCCCTTTCGAGGCCTTGGGGAAGTGGCCTTTTGACGCTTTCCCACGGCCTGGAAAGCAGCGGATTGGGGCCTCAGTGGCTGCTGCTCTGGCCACTGAGCCCCCGATCCGGCGGGGAAAGGGGCGGGTGCAGACTGCTTTTCGGCGGTCTGTAACGTGCCATAGAGTTTGGGATATACTCACCGTATAAAACTACTCCTCTTCCAACACACACCAAATAAAAATTTAAAAAAACATCAGATTTTATTTCTATATGGTAATTTTAATTCAAATGACATGCAGGCACTTAGCAGGAAACCTTGTCGTATACAAAGCCTGCTTGAATTGGCCAGTTCTCCCTGCCTGCCCAGACCTCCCTGTCTCCAAGACTATCAGAGCGGTAGTTGCTTTCATACGATCGTTGCATATGGTGGGGATGCAGCCGTGGCCATTTTTTAGCTCCCACCACCATATGCGGTGACCGCAGCTTCTCCATTCTGGCTCAGAAGTTTCAGCACCTGCCCTATAAGACGACACCCAGTGTATAAGACGACCCTCGACTTTTGAGAAGATTTTCCTGGGTTAAAAAGAAGTCTTATACGCCAGAAAATACAGTAGTTAAATACATACCAGATTAAAAGAAAAGCACACCATTTTCAGCACTGTTTTGCCATATGGTTAAAATCAGTAACATCCTGAAAAGAGAGCAGAGAAGGGAGTAACCAAACTTCCCATATGAGTCTGAGAGCAGCCACAAAAAAGGCCTTCTCCTCTGTCCACACCAACTGCACCTGTAAAGGCAGTGGGACTCAGAGAAAACCCTCTCCCAAAGTTCTTAGAACTTGGGCCAGCTCATATGGGGAGATACAGGGGCGAAAGAAACCACCCCCGCTGAAGCTGGATTGGGGCTGTGGCAAGCACATGCTGTGGCCCCAATCCACCTTGAAGCTGGTGGAGTAAGGAGTGGAAAACGTCTGCTCCTTTTTCAGATGGCAAAAAGCCAGTTTTTCTTACCCTGCAGCATCTTGAAGCCAGTCCCCCCCCCTTGTGTTTCACTCCAGAGGCCTATGGTATATAAATGCCACACCGCTTGAGTGTCTTGAAGCCACTCACATCTAAACAGCTGGGTAGCTTCAAGACATCTTGGGGGTGCCTGGGAGGCGGCTTTATGGGGCTGTCTGTTTCAGTGCACAGTATTTTAGACAATCTGTCCAAGACTTCCCTCCTTCTATGGAAGCAAGTTTCTGAGGACCCTGACAAATGAGATCAGATAAAAAAGGGGGAATCTATCCAAAGGGATCTTGTAGCACCTTTGAGACTAACTGAAAGAAAGCAGTTGATAGCATACCATAGACTTAATCTTCTTCATTAGATGGATGGAGTGAAGTGCCTAGGAACAGGCTTTAATAGTCTATGAATGAGCAGATTGTATGTGTGAATGGAGTTGGGGCTAACAATTGGATTAATTCACTATGTCCTCAGCACCCCTAACTGGGTGGGAGAACATAGGCCATGAAAACTTCGAAAAGTTAAGGTGGCTTGCAGGGGAAGTGCACAGAATGGATGGAGATGTCAGTGCTCTTGACAGACTGATTTAGAATATTTGTACACTGGCTTTCCTTCAGCTATCTTCTTAGGTGTCTCAGGCAAATGAAAGGTCAACACCAGTAGGGCTCCTGAGTTACTGGATTCCTGGCAGTTACCAGATGATGCTGTAGACCACTGTCTGTATCCAGAAGTGACTTAGAGCTTTAGACCTGTGGGGGCAATGTTCTTGAACTGCAACTTTAATGAACTCTAGCCAACAGCTAAGAATGGGGATTATAGGTGTTGGAGTCCAACTGTGTCCGAAGCATCACAAATTGTGCTGCCCTGATTAATTTGCCAATTCTCCCTTATTACAAGAGCTGTCTCTTTTTGAGAGTTGGAAAGCCTGTCCCTTTAAGACACATCTAATGCAAAGATGGGGCAAAGATAGTCTGACTGAAAAGAGGCAAGGCCAAGAATGAGATCATGTCTTGCTGCAGATTAGCCATCCTCCCATGGCCCAGCATGGAAGTGCTGGCTTAGCTTCATAGACCATAAGCCATTTTAATTTGGTTTTAATTTTATCACAACAAACCCATATCTTCCCTTGCATACATCTGTCCCTAACAATTAAGACCACGTTGATGGAAGATTTATTCTGACATTGTGGGTTTTTTTAAAAAAAAAATCTGATAGATCTGCTTTTATTTTCTCCTTGCTTTGAAGTTATTTTTTTAAAAAATAACCCATTCTTTCTTGCATTAATAAAAAGAGGTTGCTTTGATTTGCCTGAAGCACACTGAACTATACAAAGCAGTAATGATCCAACTAAAGACTGAATGTCTAATAAGATGTCTCCAGTCCAGCCTGAAGCATGCCCTAAGTAAAGGAAGCACTTGAATGCAGTAATTAGCACACCTCAGTGGGAACCTGCTTTCCTTAAAGGCACCTGTGTGCTCAACCTTTATTGATCAAGGAAGCCATTTTAATTATTCTTTCCCCCCTCCTGTTTGTGCATAGTTTACAGCTGCTGAAGCAGCCATTAAGCAGAGCAATTAACAGCTCTCTTTGATATTTGGAGACTTAAAAAGAGGAGAGCATAATAGATCACATATACTTGTCACTTGTTTTCACTGAAGGCAATTGTGACCTTAAGGGCCAGGCTGGTGGTGGCACTGTAAAGTGCTCTTATTATCCCAGAACATGAGAAATGAGAATGTGAGAGATCCAGAGTTGGCAGCAGGGAATACCAATAAAACACAATGCCCATATTCCTTTGCAGAAGAATATAGTGCTTGTATATTTTTTGATGGAAGAAGGATGGGATTAAGAGTATTGAAAGGATGGACTTTACAACACAAGAAAAAAAGGTGAAACAGATTGGGAGAATAGTGGCTTTCTCTATGCTGCTCCATATGTCATCATAGTCCTTCTGTTCTCTTCCTGAAGGGAGATGGTCACCAAAGTGTGCCTTTTGCCAAACGAGAATTCCTTCAGCAAAAAGCATGTTTTAATGACAATATCCCCTTGGGAAGACAGTGGAAATGTTATGACAGCATGGAGCGGGATCCAGAGAAAGTTGCTCCTATCTCGATCCATTTCGTTTCTTGTGTGGTAAAGTTCCAGTGTTCTCCTAGAAGATGTTAAACTTTCTTAGATTTTGGTTGGAGGTCTGTGCTTTGGAAAACAACTTCCCAGAGCCTCAAGCCTGCATGGCCCTGAATAATACATGTAAGGAAAAAATGTAGAAATCTATGTAACTTGCAATATACTACCTCTTCCATTCATAGCATACTGGTCCTGAGTGGGGGAAATGTCCAATCTGTTGTTCAATACACTAAACTGTATAGGCATGATTTTCACTTTTGGTATAAGAGATCTTGACTGAATTCTGAGACAAGCCACACCTTGGAGGAAGAATCATGCTTAGAATAAAGGAATGATAGAGATGGAAGGAGTCTTGGAGATCACCTAGTCCAACTGCTGCTCATCTGCAATACAAGACTATACCATCCCCAACAGATTGCTCTCCCGCCTTGGCTTAAGTGCCTTTACCAAATGAAAGCTTAATATTTCTCATAGCAACTTTGTCTGCTGCCACACTGCAGAATTAATGCAGTTTGACACTGTTTTAACTGTCATGGCTCCATCCTATGGAATCTTGGCTTTGTAGTTTATTGTGACACTAGAGCACTCTGACAGAGAAGGCTAAATATCTTGCAGAACTACAAATCCCAGCATTCCATAGCACTGAGCCATGGCAGTTAAATTAAGTTTTTTTCTCCCAGGGAGGAGGGAGGCTCACTAATACAGCAGGTGGTTTGCACACCAACAGTCTCAAGGTCCTTGCTCAGCATCTCCATATAGGGTTTTGAAAATTCCTATCCTAGACACTGCCCATCGGTGTTGAAAATAACTATGGTACACTGGCTGATACTCTGTATGTGAATTATAGTTAATATAATTATGTGGCTTAGTTATTAGTCAGCATTGGATTTAGTTTTAGCTGGATGTAATCTGAATGCCATTCAGTTATTCAGTTCTTATTTATGAAAAACAATACCAGGTAATGGGGAGTGAGGAGGCTAATCTGCTCTAGTTGAGGCTCCTAGAGTATGCATGGGGCCTTTGGACTGCAGGCAAGTCAACTAAATGCCACTTAGAATTACCATGTTTCATATCACCCAACATTTCGCAGATGAAAACCAGGATGTGTGGCCAAGCAACATCAGAGTGTAGTCAAGATGGCAAAAGTTATTAATAAAAAGAGCACACAGTTTACAGCAAAGAGCGAGTTTGTGCCCTTTCCTCATCTGTCCCCACTAAGTTAACTGAGTGCAAACTATTATTACACTTTGAACTCAGTTTGTAGCAACTCAACTAAGCTGAAGACAAAAGGAGAAGGTAGAAGGAGGCAAGAGAAACTGGGACATTTTAAAAGCAGTTGAAAAGTGGAATGATAAAGATTTCATCAGGGCTGTCCCTGTCAAATTGGGAAGATGGGAATATGGCATTGAGTGGTTGGTAACATGATGTTTTTGGAGAAGGGAAATCACAGCACCAGGTGCCAAGGAAGATAAAATGCTGAGAGAAAGAAAAGAAACATGGAGGAAGAGAAAGGAATGGAAACGTCAACATGGTGAGAAGAAAGCAGGAAGTCTGGGGTAGAGAAAAAATGTATACCATGTTGTTATTTACTGATATTTGTTAAAATGCAAAGAAATGTTTTTGAAATATGTAAATTTGGCAGCCAATTGTTGAAATAAAAATCTGGGAGGGGGATGAAAGGACTCAAGTGACTACTTGGATACATCAACAGAGTAGGAGATGTAAATGGGGCAGCTATTGGTGGCCCCCTGACTTCAGGAAGTTGTTCATCCCTGCCTTCAGACAGTTGGCAGAGGACAAATGATAGCAAATAAAAATGTTACAAAATGTCAAACATCTAATGCATTACACTTATTAACATTAGTTTCCTGAAAAGTGTCCAATTTTGCATTCTTCTTACATGCAGCAGTCCTGCTTGAAGATAATATCTCCCTACACATTTACATAAATGACTAATGTTTTAAAATGCAGTTTATTTTCAGAGAGACTTAACATTCTGCAGAGAAACTCTTTGTGTTGCATAATTTATGAATAAAATTTGACCCTTCCCATAAGCGTGCAACTCAACCTGCATTTATTCCCCAGGCACTGGAAGATTTACATCTTCTCCAATGACAGGCAGTCTCATGAACCCATTCACAATGAGTGGCAATAATCAGCACTTAAAAATAATTAGGTATCTTCTGTACAACTGGACAAAGTAATGGAGCAATTACAGGGTCAGAGTTAAGGCCCTCTGTTAAGGTTAGGTCACATGAACTGCCTTCTGCTTTTATAACCAGAAATCATTTGTAATCATAATGCAGGCCCAGGTTCCTCATTTGTGTTGTGTTGTTTCCTTCAGTGTACTGTTTACTAGGGCCCACATTGGAAACAAGTTGTTGAATTAGACAGACACTTGGGAACAAACTATATGTGACTGACTGCATGGTTATACCCTCCAATGCAAGATTGTCACACCAGTATCAAATTGTCCCATCCACCCTGATGTATCAAAGCAAGAAAGAAAGTGTTAAGGGCCCCTGGTCCCATGTTCTGGAGCCCCAGTCTAGATGTCTGCTGTGGACATTGAGGCAACAGTGAGGTGGATAGGAGCATGTGATAGGTCATTATCTTGTTACATTCAGATGAGTTTTTAACTACTTAAAAAGTAAAATATTTCCTTTAAAATATTTATGTTGTACTACTGCTGGCTCCAAGAGTGGCATAGCTATGCCAGTGCAGGAGATGGCAGCTGCCTCATTGACAAGGGTGCACTGAATTTGCAGGGAGGCATTGGGCCAGTGGAAACTTTGGCAGGGAGGGCTTAGAGAATAACCTGTGCCATGGACTGAAGAAACTATAGTTTATGAGCTGAAAGCAGACCCTAAAGCCCTTTAGCATTCCTATTTTTTTCTCCTCTGAATATCCCCCACACTCTCCAGAGAGGCTAAATTGCAAAGGGAGCATTTCTTTTGCCCTTCTTCTGACATTTTGAGCCCAGGAAAATGCTTTCTTTCTGTATTGCTAAAAGCTATAAACCATCACAATTCCATATACTTTAAATAAAACACCAGATAGTACGTTGACATTTAATATTTAGCACAAAAACAGATAATGAAACAAGAAAAGTTTAAATAGAAGTATAACAAGTTTAAAGCATTATTCTGATAAATCAGGATGACAAAATCCTTTATTAATAGTTTCGTAACTTAACTTACTTGCAGCCAAAGCAAATTTTGTCACCATCTCTGTTTATCAATATTGTTGCCTGCTACTAAAATACAAATTTGCTCAAGATGTGGGTAAATGATACACAAGGGGATATAGGTTTCTTTCTCCTATGATGTCAAGCCAAGCAGATTTTTACTGCTCCTCTAAGTAATATTATTTCAACTTGAAAAAAGAAGTGGCAATGATTTAGTGTTTACTTCAAGCTCTTTACTTTATGGCAAAAGCCATACATTCAATCTTTATGATGGGCTTGCAGTTTGAAATGCAGTTTCAGGGGTTACGTTGAACTCTTGTAGACTCTCAGCTGCTTGTATCTACTATACTGGCCATCATGTATTTGTATACAAGTAATGCCATGACATAAATCTTTGCTTATTTTCTTCCTGTGCAAGCAGACAAAAAATATCAAGAATATTCTCCCCACTAGGCGAAATTATTTTGGACTCTTTCCCCCCCAAAAAAACAAAGTAGTTTTTACCCAAAGAATATTTTATGTTGCACAAATACAGATTTTTTACGCCTAATACAAAGGCTAAAATCCTAGCTGGGAGGGGCAGGAAGGAGGAAGAAGAGAAAGCAGAAGAAGGGGAAGACGAAAGTTGTGGAACAGTTGTTCTTTCTCAGAGGTTGTGAAAAAGTTGTTCCGAGTGTAGTCAATTAATCTGCATGGGTGTGTACATGTGGATGTGTACATGCATGCATGTGCATGCACACAATGAGAGTGAGAGAGAGAGAGCTTTTACACTTCTGATTTGTTGGGTAGGGAACTAATCAGCCGTTTCACAATAGGCAAACTCAGACCTGTGGCATCTAATGTATAATTGGTTTTGCATCTGTAGGATCCACTACACTAGAATATGGGTAGGTAGAGAGCCAACATGGTGTTGTGGGTTGAATGTTGGATTAGGAATATGAGAGACCAGGGTTTTAATTTCCACTCAACCACAGAAATTCACTGGGTGATGTTGAACAAACCACATTGTGAATAAACCTTGCCAAGAAAACCCTGTGATAAGCTTGTGGTAAATTGCAGTTAACTTGAAGATACATAACAACATCAACAATTGTATAGTTATCTAATTCAATCATTATTTGCAGGCAATAGACCTGGCGAGACATCCTATAACTTAAAACTATATAAAATAGAAAAGTTACACAAAAGATACAGGAAGTTTATATAAAATTAAATTATCAGATTGGGTTACAACACTGGAAATTGGTTTTGGTTATATACTTATAGATCTAGGGTATGTTGAGATTAGTCTGCCCATTTTTGATAATTACATCTCTCTAATTTTAACAGCTAAAGGTAACATTTTTGCAACAGACAAGGTAATATTCATGCATTTGTCTTGCAACAGTATTTTGATATAAAACATTTCAGAAAAGCCCAGCTTGACTCCAAGATGGTGACAGAGAGGTAAGAGTGGATGTTAGCCATATATTTTTTCTTTGCAGAAAATACATTTTTGTCCACAAACGTTTTTGTGTGAAATATAATATATATTTTTTTAAAAACAACGGAACCAAAAGAAGTGCTCATTTGATCACTGTCATACTAGGGCATTATGTTAGTAAATGTACATTTTGAGGCATCTCCTAACCAAACTAATGTGCAAGTTCCACCTTAAGATACAGTTCATGAGAGCTGAGGTGTCACCTATAAAGTATGTTACACTGTTCTGTGTAACAATATTCCATAGAAGTGAGATAATAAAAATGACAAATGGACATTTGACTAGTCAGTTGACTTGTGTGCCAGCTCTACTTAGATTTCTTTAAAAAAAAAACTAAATATATTGCATTGAGAGAGAAACTCTTTCCAATTTAGCTTTATAAAGTACAATAAGTGTTTTGGTTCACCTGAGCATCCAAGGTGAGCAGTCAAGTAATTCCTGTTTTGTATAAAAGGTTGACTGCTTTGCTTCAACCTGAGTGACAGAGATAAGAGCCTTAAATACCATTTTAATGTGTCATCATTCTCAGTCATCAATATATTAAAAGCATGTGCACTACCAAACTATATGCCCTGCTGCAAGAGTTTTATATACTTATGAATTTGATGTTAAACATTTCTCTCATCCCAATCAGAGACCAGCTTAACTCAATGAGCTGATAAGCAGCATATTCTAGAAAAGCCAGCATTTTCTTTGGATGTATAGTAAAAACTACAAAAATGATGGATAAAGAAAATGCATAAACTTTCAAATTATGAACAACAAAAGTAGAGCACACAAAGTAATGCACTGCCTTTGAATGGATAGTTTCCCCTAGGATTTGGAGGGTAAAGGTGTGACACCTAAACTACTAGAGTGGGAAAGATTCTTCACCAATCTTCTTGTCTTTTGTGAGAAATGGTGTTTTGACAGACAGAGATATGCTATCAAACTAACTCTACAAGCTACCAGAAGATTTTGGGCTTTGGCGGGAACAACAAAAAAGAACTTGCCCCTTTCTGTTTTCTTGCTTTGCTTTTTTGTTCTTTGCTATAATGTTCCCTGCAAAAGAAACCTACTATCAACAGTGCACAAAAACCCATGTAAGTTCACCCAGTGGGGAGAAAACTTTTGATTTTAAAAAAAACATTCATGTGGGAGAACCAAAACAAAAGTTAAAATTGTACTACCACCTGGCTTCCCAGACCTCCATGTAACTACATTAAGCAGCATTTCCAGCTTCCAATAGGACCTTGGCCACAAGTTGCACTTGAAAAGCTCTTGTCATTTTTAACCTTCAGCTGAATGCACATATTATGACCTATGTGGGGGAAGTCTACTCCTCTTGCATATTTAGTGATGAAGTCTGCAGGAAGACTGTAAGTCTGTTGGCCTGAAAGGTCTCACAAGTCCCTTGTGATTAGGAACTCTGCCTGATCAGGATTCACAATTACACAGAATTCTGGAAGTGCCTTCTGCTGTAGACATTTACAAAACACATCTAAGCCTTTATCCCCAGGACAAACCAATTTATGGAAGAAGTAGATAGGAAGGGTTATTGGAGACAGAGCTTGACTGTGTTTTCTCATCCCACACTCCATTTTTAACCTCCAAATCTGTATACTCTCCAACTGTCCTGATTTAGAAGTGCCAAATGCTTTGCACCTCTTGCAACTTTCCCCCTTTGTCCTTAGCTTATTTCAACTGCTGCAAACTGAGTTCACAGAATCTTGCACTTCCCAGTAGGCACAGTCTGGGAAGTGCTACAGCCTGTCCTAGTTTATGTGCTCTTCCTCATTAATATTTTCACATCTTGACCATGTTATGACATTACTTGGCTACATGTGACCTGGTTTTCATCTGTGAACTGCTGGAGGATATGTATGTACTGGTTTTGGTTCTACCACCTTTTTGTTGCTTCTTAACATTCACTATACTTAATATGGTTGTTCATACTTAGTATGCTTGCTCATGCTTGCCCACATAGGGCTTTGGTTCTTTCACCCTTCTGTTGCATTCACGATACTTAGTATGTTTGCCTGTACTTCCTCTATGTAAATTTTTGGAGTCTGATCCTCTGATTTCCAATTCACCACTATCTTTTCTACTCCAGTCTTCAGCAAAAGGGAAGAGGGGGTACTCATCCCATTTTTTAAAAATAGTGCTCTCAAAAACAAATTAATAACCAAGGGCAAGGAAAGTATTTATTCTCTGCAGTCTTGTGGGCTATTGTTGCTAAAAAAATGACTAAATTATTTGAAAGGAAACAACACTGATGATTATAATTTGTGGCAGGCATCATAATATTTGATTCATTATGGATCAAACTTTAGGGATAGGACCTAGAGCCTTATCACATTATTAAACAAACAGATGTGTGTGTTTTTTCTCCTTCCGCTTGGTCGCTTCAAATTGGAAAAGTGTGGGAGAGTGTTGTAAAAGTATCATTTTTGCCAAACGGATTATTTCATCTTGGCAAATGGGATACCTTTATGACACTTTTATGACCATCTCCCATGAAAACCAGAAGAGAATGAAAGTGAACAATGTCAGGCAGAGGGAGGGGGGAAATACACACATCTTTTCTTTTGGCTGCAGTAACAGGATTAGTCATGTTTAGCATTTAGCATTATTCTACCTGATCCTCAGAATACTGCCTTCTGCTTGTATCTGGATAATAGAGCACTACCTTCTATGTGCTTAGACTGCTAGGACTGCTAGGACTAGTACAGGGGTGGGCAAAATTCCTGGGACGTAGTGAATGCCATCCTCCCAATTCACATTTTATTGGAAAATTAATGTTGGTACCTCAATAGACCAGATGATGACTACAATATCTGTTGTTAAATTTAGTTAAAAATAGACTAATTATGCATTTGGCATTGGGTCCTGCCTTGATCATCAATGAAGCTCCAGTCCTGATATTGGGGGATGTTATGCTGGATGGTCTACCATCTCTGCATTTAGGTACAGCTATTTTGATCCTGAGAATTGGTTCAAAAATGACATTGTTCTCAGCATAACATACATCCCTCCCTATTCTTCTTTCTGCAAATGTTGTATTCTGTTTATCCTTCATTTCCTGGACTCATAGAGCTATTATTGGATATTGGTATTCCATCAAAGGATGGAAGGCGGTCTGTCCACACCTTGTTTTGCTGCATGAGGGACAAACTGTGTGGCTCCCTTGCACAACAAAAAGAACTGCGGCACCATAAGGATGCCACAGTGCACCAATGGTGCACTCGTGATGTCCTTATGGGAGTGTGATGTGTGGACGCTAAGCATCTGTCACATCAAAATGGCAGCGCCTGTGTGTATAGGGCGCCACGATTTTGATGCCCTTGTCACATGCTAGGGGTGAGGCACGTATGGGTGGTGTGCCCTCAGCCAACCCCTAGCACGTGTTGGGGGCACCGCAAAAGCCTGTCTGGAAAGGGCCTAAGATGCCATTTCAATTTTAATGAAGTAATATAAGTGCTATTTTTTATTTGGTTCATCCCCCAGCCCTGCTGTACTATTTCATCTTTTGTCACCACATGGGTACATTAAACTATATGCACCTTAACCAAGCAATGTCACCCAACCTCCCCCCACCTTAACCCTTTTTACCTCCCCCCACCTTAACCCTTGTGGTTTGGTAGGAGTCCTCAAATGACTGGAGGCCCAGTCATTACACCACACCAAAGCCATGCTCCAATCCTTAGGACTGGAGTGTGGCTTTGGCACGGCTTCCAGACTCTTAGACACATGCATCATTTAAACAGCATACCTCCAGTGACCCGAAGCAGCTTTATTTTGACCTGTCTGTATGGAGCCTATACGTTTAATCCTCTACAGATCATCTACTAGAATTCATTGACTGTGGCCCCGAACAGACAGGCCAAAATAAAGCTGCTTCGAGTCACTTTAGAGATATGCTGTTTAAATGATGCATGCATCCTAAGAGGCCAGAAGCCACATCAAAGCCACACTTCAGTCCTAAGGACTGGAGCACAGCTTTGATGCAGTTTCTGGATTCTTAAGATGAATGTTTCATTTAAACAGCATACCTTCAAAGTCTCCCAAAGCAGTTTTATTTTGGCCTGTCTGTTCGGGCCCTAAGTCATTATCATTCATGCACAAGCATCAGCATCATCAGCATCATTTCCTCAGGCTCTGGGTAAAACTTCAGAGAAGGCCTTCCCACAGCACTGTATATGAAGGAAACTTTGATGTTTATTAGAAATTGTTTTATAAGGAGGAGCTGTATTACATTTGCATATATGTAATTGGAATATTCATTTTTCAAGGAGATAAGCATGGATGCTAATGACAGTCAATCAATTCTAGTAGAGGATGCTTAAAGAATTGGAGCTGTGCATTATTTAGACAGATTGGTACCTTTCCAACATCTCACTAGAAGCATTTAAGTACTATTAAGATTTAAGCAACCATGTTTGTTACGGAATGTATTTAGTACTCATGCTGTTTAATCCTGCTATTTGAGGAAAAAAAAATCAGTGCCCTGTAATTAAGGTATAGAGAACAACAGTGAGGGAAATGAAAGTAGGATTTATAACCTAGAAAGTTACTGAAAGTAACATCTTTTAAAAATAGATGTCATTGTGTATATAGGTTACTGTTCACAGAGGACTCCCCCCCCCCCCATGCGTTAAAATGCTACAAGATGAACAGGATGAAAAATGAAGAAAACTAAAACATCTGAAAGAGATTTACATGAATTAAGTCCAGAGGTTTTTTTTTAAAATCCAATTTATGTGAGAATCAATACAAAATATTTGGACTAAAGGTATAAAATTACACAATTGCTAGCCAAGATTTATAAAGTGTGTAGAGTCTGGTTTGACATAATGCATGTGTGTGATAATCTACAAAACTTGAGGAAATACCAAGGGAAGACCTAACTAGTGGTGAACCACTGAGTCAGTTGTTGAATGGCGAGACAATATGCAGGTTAATCTTATTGATACAAAGAGGCTACCTTAATTAGGATAAACAGTAGGATGTAGGCTTTACATCTAAATTTTGAATGTACATAGTTCAGTAGCTATTTTGAATTGACAAATTATTGCATCATTGTTTCCTGACATTTCAGGAATGTTTTTATTTCAAGAACTAAACTGGACTACATTAATGGGATATTTAGTAGAAGTCCCCCTTTAATTTGATGCCGTGAACATGTGCGGAAAGGTGGAAGCATATCTTTCTGGTGTGATAAACTTCCTGATAAATTCAAGAGTGACAACTGTGGAACAGGAATGTTTTCCCACACTGACATCTTCTTACATTTATTCAGAAACCTTTTGATATACAGTATTCTCCATGCATTCATCCTGAAGTGTTGCAGATGAATTATTCTGCATACAAAAAGTGTGGAACTGCTTTTTGAACAGAAAAGATGTTTCCTGAAACAATGTTTCCTGTACAGAAAATCTCTCTCTCTCTCTCTCTGTGTGTGCGCGCGATTTCTCAGCAAGCAGATGATTTGGAATAGGAAAGCAGCATGTATATGGGTGTTTTTAACCATTTTTTTGTTCTTCCTAGAACCATTTTACCCTCTATGGTATTTGAAATGTGTGTTTGGTCTTTTTCAGATAGAAGTTTCAGCCGTTCAACACTTTTGTTATGCTACCTCTGGGCCAAACTAGAAGGAATTTGGTCTAGCAGTTAGCCATAACTTCAGAAGTGCCTGGAACAATTGATATGTGCCTGTGACAACTCAGTTCCCTCTGCAGCATTTTTCTGTCTCACGTCCTAGGGCTGAATTATTCATGTGCCATGATTAGTGAACTGTTCCTCTTCCAGTCTGCCAGTTACTGAAGCTCAGAAGAGGCCATAAGCAGCCAGAGGAATAGCA
Organism: Sceloporus undulatus; assembly: GCF_019175285.1. NCBI lineage: Eukaryota > Metazoa > Chordata > Lepidosauria > Squamata > Phrynosomatidae > Sceloporus > Sceloporus undulatus. Next base: position 127,854,329 of record NC_056526.1, on the reverse strand, counting down.
ATCCCAGGTGAAAGGTGGTAGCTAGAGAAAGAGATCCTTTCCTGAATTAAATAAAGTTCTAAGTTGTGCTTATCCTAGAGTGGAATATAGCCAATAAGAAAATGCCACAGATACCATGTACATTCAAATGAAGAATTTATCCTCCTTGATTTTGTATAGCTAAAATGGTTTAGGCCCCCCTCTTCATTTCATCCATAAAATTCACCTGCTTGTTTAACAGGCAGTATGTTTGAGGCAGGAATGGGAACCTTTCACCTTATGGTCTGTAGGAGGTTGAAGTCCCAAGTACCTGTTTTCCTTATGAATGATCAGAGAGAAGGAATGCCCCTCTTCCTTCCCTATAGTGAGAAAGGATGTCAAGATTCCAATTGTAATTTGGATTCCAAAGAAATGTCTTCCTTGAATTGCAAATGGATACTAAATTTACTTGACTGTGAAAATCTACCGGTGACCGCATGGTCAAAGGGGGAGGTGCCAGCCTGCAGATAGCCCTCCCTACCATCTGAACTAAGACCAGAAACAGAAAATGCAGGCCTATTACTAACATTTAAGGTGGTTATCAGAGGGCAGTTTGCAAGAAAACTAATCTAAGTGAAACATGCATCTCACTTAACAAAAGAATATGTACTGAATTTAAAACTTAGAATTCAAGCATAAAATATGTTCTTCAGATATTTTATTGGAGTTAAAAGGGAAAAGGACTGTCAGATATTAGTAACTGTGATTTAAATGTACTAAACAAAGATTCTATGACTTTTAAAATTAAAAAAATCAACATTACTGCTTGATTACTGGCCAGTTTCCTAGTTGTTGGTTTTGTGTGCCTTCAAGCAGTTTCTGACTATCATGAGGTTTTCTTGGCGAGATTTGTTTAGAGGTGGTTTGCCACTGCCATTTTCTGAGGATGAGAGAATGTGACTTGCACAAGGTCACCCAGTGGATTTCCATGGCTGAGCTGGGATTTGAACTCTGGTCTCTAGAGTCATAGTTCATAGATGAGTCATAGTTCAGCACTCAAACCACTACACCATGCTGACTCCTTAGTTTTCTAATTAAAACAGGGAAAATAAAAATAACAGCCAACTCCAGTTTATTAAGGATCTTAATAAGATGAAATAACATCAAACTTGTCAAGCTTTTAAAAGAATACTTTAAGCTTGTCTATGTATCCTTCCATCTTAATGAAAAAGTAATTTACTGTCTTCTGAGAAAAGCCTACTGAAAATCAGTAACTGGGGAAAAAACAGGTCTTTTAAAAATCAGCCAATCAATCATTCTTAATGAAATTTGTGTTGCTGCAGGAAAAAACAAACTTCACAAAGTTGCACAATTGGATGGATTCAGTGGCAAGATTTACAGAACTTGCAAAGAAATAATTTCACCTACATTGCTGCCTATATTCAATTGAGCTCTAGCTGGCAAAGAAGATGCTACCTTACCTAGAATCATATTGATTCATAAATAGAATTGATTCACCAAATAGAAGAAATGAATTGCTATTGGTAAATTTTATTAATTAATTACCATTATGGCCTCTAGATTGGCTACTATAATTGGTAACTACACTGGAAATGATCAGTTGGATTTCATTCAAAAGAGACTATATATGTTCCTGTTAGCAGATATCTTAATGTCTTAAATATAAGCAAAGTAGATAAGAAAAAATCAGTCGCAGTTGTGTCCTTTAGTGCTAAGAAAGTGTTCAATACCTTGAAATGAAGGTTCCTTTAAATGTATGTACGGGATAGATAAGTTTATTTTAGCATTGCATATGTTATATTATTGCCAGAGGTCTTCATACCAATAGTCTAGATTCTTCTCCATTTGACATTCAACATGGCACTAGGCATGGATGTCCACTGTCCCCACTACTATTTGTGCTGGTGATGGAACCACTTGCCAATATTCTATGAGAAGGGCTGTGCTACTTTAATCAATGGATGAAAATACAGTGTGCCCTTTTTTTATGCGGGGGATCCGTTCTGCCCCCCCCCCCCCCCCCCGCATAAAAAACATGTATGCTCGAGCTCCATTGAAAATAAGGGGGCTCGTGCATGGCGTGTTGGTGCGGCGGCGTGCGTGAAATGGGCACGCACCCCATTATTCTTAATGGGGCATGCCGCCACTTGCGCCCCGCATGCTCCCTAGCAGCTTTCAGCATATGCATATGATGCGGGCGCACCGTATTTCACAAACTTATTTGCAGATGACATTGTGGTGATATGTGATAATCCTATTTTGAACATTTCAAGGATTTTGAGTATAATATCTGAATTTGGTACAATCAGCTCTCCATATCCACAAATTTTTTATCCTCTGATTAAAGGCCCCGCTGTATTTCTTCTATTGTCTATCAACAAATAAAAGTACTTTTTTGTATAGCTATAACTAAGGAGATTGCAACACAGTTTTCAGAATGTCTAGACGTGATATTTCCAGGTAACTTGAGGAAAAATGTTGCATTTAATTGTTTCAGGTTACAGTGCTATGGGAGAAACTGAAACTCTTGTTGTTGGGCAATATTGTGGCGTACTTGTGGAAGATTTGACAAGATTGTGGAAAATGTCCATACTACCTACTACTGTCCATTCCAAACAGATCTGGTTTGTCTGTCTCCAAAAGATTTGAAATATTGCAAGATTCTATTAATGTATTTATTAACAGAGGTAGGTACAGTAGAGTGGCCTATTCTGTAAAAATATTAAGCAAAACGATTATTATTCACCCTTTCAAATATACCAGCTTGTTAAAATGCTCAGGGATGAATCCTCAAAAACATGGCTTTCTCCTCAGATACACAAATCTAATATAAATTGATTAGTGGGTATTGCATGTTTTGGCTTTACTAATACTATAATTAATCAGAGCAAGAATCTGACTCTTAGAGTATTGAAAAAAATGAAACATCTCTCTACCATCACCAGTAATTCAGTGCTCAAATCATATACCTGTCTTTAACACAGAGAAATGGAAAAATATAGGGGATGAAGATCAGAAAAATTATGCAGATTTCTTGATTGACATATAGGATCACAAGTTGAATCTGAGCAACACATTCACAACAAATTAGAATGTCAATGAATTCAATGGCTTCAAAATTTAAAGGTGACCAAATTTATCTTGAATGTAACTGGGAGGGAATGTGGTATAAAACTACTAAATGCCTTTAAGGATCTTATTGTTACATCAACAAATACTGTTCAAGATCTAAAAACTAAAATCTATGACTTGGTGATCTTTTACACATACAGTGGGCTCTTGGTATCCACTGAGGTTTGGTTCCTGAACTGCAGTGTATACCAAAATGTCTCATTATATACAATCTGTAGTAAAATGGTATCCCTTATATAAAATGGCAAAATCAAAGTTTGCTTTTTATGGAGAAAAATATTTTCAAGCCATGAATGGTTGAATTTGTGGATGCAAAATCTGTGAACACAGAGGGATGACTATTATTGTTATAGGGGCACAAAAGTGGAAGAAAGATTTAATTATTAGTATAAATGAACAGATGTGGAAATTGGACTAAAACTCCTAGGTAATTTGTTGCAAGATATATTTAGGAACACATGATTAAGCTCATACACAGATGGTATTCTAATCCAATGCATTTAGGGTGGATTTTTAAAAAGTTTAGATCAAAATCCTTGAGATGGCATGAAACCTAGGATCTTGCATGCACATGTGGTGGGCTTGTCCCTTGATTGGACATTTTTGACAAGCAATGTTTAAAAAGATGTGTACTATAATTAAACAAAGGGCTGAAACAGATCCAGAACTATTTCTGGATTCTAATGAACCTATCCAGCATAAAGAGCTAATCAGGGATTTTTCTATCTAGTAGTTAGAAATAACATGCTATTGAACAGATGCATTTAATCTGATTGAGGTCACTCACCCTTATGATCATACATATTCCTGGGGGGGAAAAGTAAGGACCAACCACAGAACTACAGAATTTATTAATTATTCTAATTATGATAACAGTCAGTATTGTCTGTCTGTTTCACATAGTAACTTACAGAAAGATCTGTACAGGACTAACTGCTAAGTACCTGTAACTGATTTGGGTGACTTTGGAGGAAGTTGTGGTTTTTGTGTTTCTCACTGTGTTGATTGTGTGCAGCTTGTGTTTATTCTTGTAGTTTTTTACTTTTTGCAATTCTACAAAACTTTTAAGTCAATAAATGTGAACCTCAAAGAACAAAGAAATAGAGCAGTGTTGCTCTTATCACCTGGTAAATCAACATAATTTTATGGTAATGCTATAAATGAGAGATCTGCAAGTGACCCTGTCATTAATAACCCTCTCTGGAATTGTACTGGCATTTTGTATTAACAGGAGTTCACGTTAATACAATTCCACTTCAGTGACAGGATAATGACAATATCAGTGCTGTATATATGAAAGGCTTTCATGCAGTTGCAGTCATGGACAGGATAAGGATGGGAGTGCGATCCTGACCCTGTCTCATCCCAGTATGAAAGCTACCACATCTCCAAAGCTACCACAAAGCTATGATTGTTTGATAAGTGCTTTAATAAGCAGTTTGAATATTCTGTTCAATGTTCTGGTATATTTGTCATTAGACTCTTTTAAAATGGAGACTAGAAATGGGATGTTGCTTTTAAAATGAAACTTTAGTGCAGATGGGAAAAACAAAATTGCTATCAGGAAGTCTGAACTCGGAAGAGGGGTTTATTGCAAGCCGATGTAATGTAAGCATTTGGTAAGCAGTGCGTTCCTCCCAACCTCAGCATTGCTACTCCCCCCCTGCTTCCAATATAATGAGGATACTAAGCTAACTTACAACATTGGTGTGAGACAGAATCAAGCAACTCAGTTCTCTCTGGTTTTATGGGGCCCTGTTCAGATGGTGAGAGTAATTCAGGATGAATCCATGTTGAATCTCTGGATCACATGCTTCCAGAATGCACCCAGTTAAGTTTGCGGGCACTGCCAAAAGCCCATTTAACTTGGGATAATTGTTACCTTTTTCCCCCTGAGTTTTTTTTAAAGATTCATATCATTGGCAGTGTGAACAACTGATATGAATATACCTGGGATAATTCAGGATTAAACTTTGCACACCTTGAATGTGTTTTGAATACATTCACATTATCAACTCTTTGTTTATTTGAGTGCTGGCATGTGTGAGCAACCAGATTCTCAGAGATGCACATAGATACTGTTCCATAGTGTGAATAACAAACCTGGAATGCATGAGTGAGATTATTCATATCATTCTGCTAAAAAAACAATGTCTGAATGACCTCTGGGACAATAACTCCTGTGATTCCTGTTCACTTACCATTCTGATTTACAGTCTTATTTTAAAACTTCAGGAGGGGTATATAGATCTGGAGAGCACAATGAAGCACTTCAATTATTTTAAAGCACAGTATAAATCCTAAATCCTATAAATCCTTCTGTTTTAATTTTGGATTTTTCTGCCCTGGGAAGATAGCTGTACAAGCAAACTTTAGATTTATTTTCAGTTTTCTTGAATCCCATTTTGGGAGAAAGGTGGGCTATAAATCCAATAAATAAGATAAAATATATGAAAGCAACACCATCTTTGCTGGGAGTGGGGTGGTTCAGGTTAAACTAGCAGTAATGTTCTCCACTTAGAACACAGCCAACCAATTTGAAGATGTCTGATTTATAACAGATCCAGGGAGAAAAAATTGAACTGCTTAAGGTTGAAAGCCTCTGCCAACATACCCAGGAGCAAGCCATAGGAAATACAGTCAGAAATATTGCTGAATAAATATGAGTAGGATCAAATGTGTCTGGCAGATTCTGCTAAAACAGGAATATAATCTGAAAGAAGCAAGAGCTGCTGATTTTGAGTCACACACACATTGCAGCAATTCTCTTTTTTCACTGGGCCAGCCTTCTCTCCACCCATTTCTTCCAGCATGAAAAAGAGTGACTTGCATATATTTTGGAGGGGAAGGGACAGGTGGAAATCTTTCCATTCCCTCCCTAGAGATCTCATACAGATGTAGCACATTATCACACAAGGGTAGCATAGAGGAACTTGACCATGATAATTCCATCTATGGCTAAATATTACACATGGTGTTGTGATGTATCTGTAACTGGTCTGTTTGCAAACTGTTATGCTGCCATACCTTTTCATTCACTCAGCAAAACTAATAGTAGAATTTTTTTTAAAAATTGTACTTGTTGCATTTACACTTTACTCTGTCTCCTCAGACCTTACAAAGTGCTGAAACACTATTAACATTCATGTTCCTAAACATATTCTTCATAAGAACAATGAAGAGATGAACACATTGACACTACCATCTTGGGTTAGTCTGCTGAACTGTGGTGTATAATTTGAATTAATTATCTGGAACCAGATAATTGTTTTGTCCCTTTGTCCAAAGACATTGCATGGGGTCCCACAAACCTTTTGAGCTAATTTTCAAATTGATGATGTTTAGCTTATCTACAAATGTTGCCATGAGAAATGCACATATAAAACTACTAAGTGCACAAGATTTGGGATATAGCTTAATAATTCTTAAATTTATTTATTAGGTCCAGGCTCATGAAATAAATAAATAAATAACTGAAAATCAGTGTATTTAGAAATGGCTAACAACAATTAATTATTGGAATTACTGTGAAGCTTAGCCAGTACTGGTAATTATAAATGAATGTTCTTTGATGAAGAGACAGTTCTCATATAAACAAATGAAATAATATGTTATATTGCTACGGTTGGAAAAACAACTGAGTTACGATTTTGTCACTTTGTTATCACCAAGACCTAGATGAGGGGAAAGCATTTCCATTCGGTCACAGATCCTTGTTTCATTAATTTCAGCCAAGCACTAAAATGTAATATGTTGCCAGACTTTATCCCTACCAATGGGGAAAGAGAGGCATTCATTTCAAGCAGCAGATTTTGGATGTCATGAAAGGGCAGCAGACTATTGTTCGTGCTGAGTAGTTAACTAGCCTGATATCACAGGAGACATTTCCTTCAAAACTTTGCTGAGAGAAGCAAGGCTATGTTTCCTGCATGTAGCAAACAGCTATATATATAAAATCAAAAAGGAAAAAAAAATGAAAGGGAAAGAAAACCCATAATTATGACACATACAGTAAGAATAATAAGGAAGCTCCTCTGAAAGGAACCATGAATATAAAATGCTGTATATATAATCACTGACAAAACAGAGTAGCAATGAAAACAATATATTATTGGATGCAAAGAGCTTTGTACCAAGTAGCTAATAATAAATGTACTGTACAAAGGGGTTTCCCTATGATTCATAAGAATTTTTGCATAATTGCATCACAAGTCTTTCAACTGTAAAATACTTCCCAATATATCTCTTTTCCTTGTAGGTTTGTAGTGAAGAATGGCCCTATATGTGAACTATAAACCAAAACATCCCCCCCCCCCCCCCAAAAAAAACACCTGGTAAACCTTGATACTTCCAGGGACTTTTTCCTGTCTGGATAAGTTTCTCAAAGCCAAGTCCAGCTTTTAACCATAACACTGCACTGATTTTATTTATTTATATCACCACAGTAAAATAGCAGTTTAAATTAATTTGCTGGCATTTTATTGTGAATTCTTTCAAATATATATTTGCTCAAGACACTGAAAACGGGAATAGTGTTAAAATGTCCAGTAGCAAGCAGTTTGTTTAATTGTTGTTGTGTGCCTTCAAGTCATTTCTGACTTACGGCAATTCTAAAGTGACCCTATCATGGGGTTTTCTTGGCAAGTTTCTTCAGAGGGGATTTGCCATTGCCTGCCTCTGAGGGTGAGATAGTGTGTCTTGTCCAAGGTCACCCAGTGAGTTTCATGGCTGTGCCGGGATTCAAACCCTGGTCTCCAGAGTTGTAATCCAATGCTCAAACCTCTACACCATGCTAGCACCTAGCAAGCAGTATGTATCAACAAGCACCAGTGGTCCTTGATCATCCTGCTATGGGGAGGGAATGAGGTGTACACACACACATGCACACACTTACTACTAGGACCATAGATTGCTGTTACAAACTATATGCCTATGGTCCATGGTTTGTGTAGCATTTGTATTACTCATATGAACCAACCACATATTTGGAAGCTGGAAGAAAACTTGAAATATCTCATTAGAGTACAATGATGTTCTAGTGGCTTAAGGTGTCATTACATTCAGAACAACCAGGATCTCTCTAAACAGAAACAGAACTTGAAACTAACAATAAATGACCAAGATGACTGTGTATATATGAAGCATTAAATCGTTACAATGAGGGAGATGATTCAGCTGTGATAATTAGAATGGGGATTTGTAAATGACTAGGATTGTTTCTCCTGATTCCATTATTGTTCTGATATATTGAGAGTGCTTATTTCTTATAAATAAATTTTGATAGGTTTCATTAGTATTACACACACACACACTGTGTGTGTATGTATGTAATTTCTACACTATCTGGAGGTCATAGCTTATATTTGTCAAGTGATAGAGAACAAGATTTAATTCAATAATTTTTTATTTGGGGTTTCCAGGAAAAACAGAAGAAGAAAAAGAAGAAGAAAGTCAGCGAGTGAGAGAGAGAGAAACAAAACAGAATGCATACATTTATACTCAGTTTTAGTTTATAACATTGTCCCTATCCATTTCCCTACCTTTTCACTTTTAAAAAGCCAAGTGACAGAGAATAAGATTTAAGGTAGCCATATGCTTTCTTAAAATGACTAATTTTAAGAAATTACTTTTAAGCAAAGTTGCATGGTTATTTTCCAATCAGCTTTATGTCACTAAAGAAAAAAAAAATCACCCAGTTTTAAAATGTAGGTACATGCATACATATGGAAGACAGAGGACTGTATTTATTGACATTGCCACTTGGCCAAGAACACAAGTAAGTCATTTGGCTTCAGTTTGCAATGCCACAATGAAGTCAACACTATTTATAGAAAATGTTTTTGTGGTAGGCAAATGGAAATGTTTTAAGAGTCTGTGGTTGTTATTGCTTAAAAGACACCACAGCTTCTCTGCCAGTCAGATGAATAGTTCACCTAATTCAATATCCTAATAGCTGGTAATGCCAGCTGCTTCAGATTTCCAAACATGTTCTAATATTGCAATATTTAAGAAGAAATATACCTTTTTTGTATATTTTAAATGCCCATATTTAAAGTTTCAGTATGCTTATTTTAAAATAAATTTAATTTATTTGTTTTTTTAAAAAATACATTCCTCTTCCACCAAACTAAATATATCATTTTAACCAACTTAACACTACAATTTTGCACCTGTTTATTCAGAAGTAGATCCTATTAAAATTCACTGGGCTTGATCCAGGAAAATGGGTGTAAGATTATAGCTTATTACAGTAAAAGACAAATAAAAAGAAACATCCAGTTTCTTATTGGATCAGCACTACTTATTTGCAAAGCATGGCGGTTTTATGCATTCTTTGTTTCCGTGGTTTCCACATGCTTGTACATATCTTGGTAACTGTAGTATCATTTTCTGTTTGAATGATCAGAATGGATACCATACTAAGATATATCCATTCTTTGTAGGATGTAATTGTCACAGGATGTAATTGTCACAGTCCACAGTAAAAGCAGCAGAACAATTGTGGAAGTGAAGCTACTGGGCAGCAGCAGTAATGGAAGGTGACATTGGTGGAGGATCTCAGATACAATGGCAACAGCATTTTAGCTAACTAGTACTGCACAGAAGAAGGAACCAGCAAATAACTTCTGAATGACTGAAAACTCAATACCGTGACGATTCCAAATGAAGCAAAAACATATGGAACATATGATAATATGTGGTATAAGCTAAAGTAGGCAGGAGAGGTACATTTTCACTCAGATAATCATACATTATTAGTTTGGGAATGACAGTCTACAAAGAAGAAACACGGTGTCATGAACAGTGAGGTGAGATATAGCAAAAGCAGTCAGGGGATATAATGCAAATTCTGTCCAAATAATATCAGTAAGACTTAATCAAAAATGTATCAGTTCCAGGAGTGGTAGCCTTTCCTGATCATTTAGCTTCTTAGGCATACGCTCTTTTTGTAGCTATCTTTTACTTAAGATTATTTCTTTTTTAGGTGAAGGTTTTTTTCCCCATTTCATATGATCTTTAGCTGCAAACAATAGCTCACAGTTACATAAAACCAGGCTTTAGGAACTTCTGTGTGCTGCTGATTAAATAAGTCTACACTATCTCCCTTGTTACTAAAATAACTTGTTTTTAATCCTACCACTTACTTTTCTGTGTTCAGCAAATGATGTTCTTAGGTTTAGCACATGTGCTATTTTCAACCACTAATAATATCAGTTGTTAGGAATTTGGACAAGTGAGCAGCTGATTAATTCTGCAAAAGAGTTGTACTCTCCAGCTATGACTGAACAGGATAAAATGTTCATACAGCTAATGTATGACATTATTATTTTCATATCTTTATAATCCACAATGGTATTTCACAGACAGAAGGGATCATTTATTAATTTTACATTCCTAGAAGATGACACATGGGTACATATTGTTAGGAACAAGGTGCCAACTCACCTTTGGCTATGTGGTACAGTTTGCTGATGCTATGGGCCTGACGGCAACTACACATACCTACCAATATTTCACAGACTGAAACAGGGAAATTTGTGGCCAAGTAACCTATAATAGGTTTGCCTTAGGATCTCCATAAGTTGGAAAAGACTGGAAGGCACAAGAGCAGCAACAACAGAGCATGGTCAAGATGGGAAAAACTATTAATGAGCAAGAATGCATAGGCTAGAGAGTCTGCAGGAATTTGCTTTTGCCTGAGTCTACTGGGAAGGGCAAGATCCCTCCCCTCCTTCCCAGTGATTGGGCAGTATATAAATAAATCCAATAATAATAATAATAATAATAATAATAATAATAATAATAATAATAATAATAATAATAATATTAAACTAGTTTTATTTTATTGAGGCAGTTGGGAGCTATACAATTTCTGTTCCCCCCAGGAAGAGACAAACACTCCTGTGGAAAACACTGTTTGGTTATGGCAACTAGGAGATATTCACAAGCAGAGGGGCTATTTAGGTCCTTTCCCCCTCACCATCTCTTTCTTTTGATTCTCCCCTGAGGAATGACGGATTGATTGCTTAAGGAGGCAAGAAAGAAATCTGTGTATTATATATGTAGTGTAGCTTAATTTTTGCAGCCTTTGTGGCATAGCAGGCCAGAGCTAATCATGGCCTACTTCACATCTGAACAGCAATAGTGTTAGCATGTACTATGTATATATCTCGCTGGAATATGGGCCCCTCCAAACATGGCAAAAGTATCATTCTCCCATGCTCCAAGTAGAACTTCTTCTCCCCATGCAGCTGATGACTGGTAAAGTAAGTTTGGAGTAGTTATGATCCTGGCAATAGTGTCAAAATCATGACTAATGTATTCATGACTGCTAGAGAACAAATGCCATTCTTCCAGGCCCAGGCCTTATGAAAGGCAGTTCAGATTAAACCAGTCTTTTCAGCTGCTTTTAAAATGTCTCAGTTTCTCTCTCCTCCTCCAACTTTTCCTCTTTGACCTCTGCTTACTTCCTTCAGTGGTGTCACTAGGTGTGGTGGTGCGGTCTGTACTGGGTGACACCTCAGAAGGGAGGTGACACCTGATTGGGCCCTCCTCCCACATTCCTCCAAGCACTACCCCATGCATGCTCCATACCCCTCTACTCTGCCCCCATGTCTCTGTGCTCATTCCCACACTGTGCCATCCTGGATGGGACAGTGTGCACTTCCTCCCCCCCCCCCATGCTGCCCTGTCTGTGACAGTATAGGGAGAGCATGTGCAGGGGAGTGGGAGTATGGCACAGGAGGATGGTAGTGCATATGGGGAAAGCCCACCCCCAGAAGCCCCCCACACACACACACACACCCAGGTAACATGAAGTTCAGGGATGCCACTGACTTCCATTACTGCAAAGAGAAATCAAAATACAACATGTCATGCCCAGCCTGGAGGATGACTTGGAGGAGTCAGAGGATGAGCCAGAGCCTCTGGAACCTGAGCCTGCAATTGGGGAGCCTGAGGCCGGCCCTAGCTCTGCTGTAGCAGAGTTTATGGCCTCTCCAGAGGTTCAGAGACCAAGTCTGCCTGGGCCCGAGGGTGTGGACATAAAGGAGGTTCAGGGCACTGTGCCTACCTTCAGGGAGCATCGAGCCAAAAAGGAGAATCTTCGAAGGTCATGGAGGCTTTATCAGAAACGAGTTGGTAATCACATACACCTGAATGCTTGCTGCTTGCCTATTTAGTATATCTGGTTGCCAGTGATTATCTAACCTTTATGGAGGAAAGACTCTGGCTCTGGCTCCCTTGGTTTTTTGGACCAAGCCCTTGCTTCTTAGACTACTGACCTATCTTGATTATCTGGAACCCTTGACCTTGGATTGCCTTATCAACCTGCCTTTCTGATACCTTGCATCTCAGACCATTTGATAACTCTTTTGGTAATCCTTCTTCTGATATTGCCTTTAAACGCAAAGGCTGTGTTGCTTGTACTGACTCTGCTAGCCAGGGGCTTGTTTATTTGGGAACTAGGTTGGCCTTATCAGCCATTTGGCTGTTTTCCTGGACACAACAGTATAGAATCATAGAATCAAAGAGTTGGAAGAGAGCACAAGGGCCATCCACTCCTCAGCAAAGGAGAGGGGAGGTAGAATCTTGCCCTTCCCAATAGACTGAGGCATAAGCAAACTGCTGTAGCCTATCCTAGCTTGTGTGTTCTTCGCCATCAATATTTCCTCATCAATATATTGACCTCATTAGTCATTTGCTATCTTGACCACATATTGATGTTGCTTGGCCACATGCACCCCAGTTTTCATCTGTGCAGTGTTGGAGAGCATATAATAGCTCTTAGGAAGGTTCCTTCTCCTACTGTTCCAAAGTGCTGCTGCCGAGGATTATACTCAAGAGGTGTCTTGAGTCACATGGCTTGCTCCAAATGGCATGATGGGCTCACATGTATACACCTATTATAAGTCTCCTCCTTCATCTCTCATAACTCCTAGGATTTGATACACTGACCTTACTGATGCTGAGATATACATGAAAATACCATTGTGTTAAGACAGAGAACCATGGCACCAGCTGAAAATGGGTTGTGATGGGTACTCAAGCTTTAAAGCCACCTCACATACACACATTTATCTCCTCCTTCTCCTCCTCCTTCTCCTCCTCCTCCACCATCACTGTTCATCCTGATATATGAATTTCTATTTGGATTGCATAGACTTCAGTTGGGACTTTTGACAAGTCAGTCATATATAATATGAGAATTCTGCATAGCTGAGAACTCTGAACAAGTGAGAAGAAGAACTGGAAAGTATACACACTTACTGGAGTGTAAATCACAATGAATTTGGAGGGTGGAGCTTACTTTCAGGCAGACATGTATAGGATAACACTGTCAGTGGGCATAATAATATAAGCTGTGTTGTATATTTTACTATAGATATCGCATGCAAGCATAATATATTCTAGCAAGAAAACTAAAGACAATCTTTTGACTCTGATTTTTCAGCCTAAAATATTTTAGGGGCTTTCTGAGAGACACAATATATGCAATTACTTGCATTAAATCTACCCCCCCCCCCTTTCATGCATGACACTCATTGCAGAAGAAGTAACCTGTTTTGAACAGATGTGTTTCAAATCCCTTTAGCCTGGAAATGGCTATGCTGTTACTTGTGCGAATACAATAAAGCTTCACTTTCCCAAACTAAATAGAATCATTGATAAAAGTCTTTGTGCAGTAAAGCACACATTGAAATTGGAGAGCTCTTTAGCTTTGGCTAATCTTCTTCAAAAGAATATATAGTTAGTTCTATATCATCTAGAAGTGATTGAAAAAAAAACAGCCAACAAGTACCTTGGACTGTTGTGAGAACAATTGCATTATTCACTTAAACTACCAAATTAGTGGCATGTGCAGATGGGACAAATAATGGATATAAGGACAAATAGCAGCACATTTCACATATATTTCCAAAAGAAATTCAATAAAGCCAGATTCTGATAGAATCCAGCCTCAAATATGACAGATATCCAGCCCAAGATTTTTGGATATAGAAGAAATTGGAGTAATATTATTGCATCTATAGCTGCCATGTTGGATGAACCATGTCAGATGAATTGTGCCTCATTATTAGATACATGAAAAACACTGAATCTCAGTTTCTTTGAATTTCTCCAAATCCCAGCTGCATATCTGTCATTCTTGGCTCATATTAGGCTGCAAAGCTTTATTATTCCTTCCCACAGGGGATTTCATACACACATTCTGTAGACATTTTTAATGAGATAGGCATTTACTTATGCACATTTCCAGATGCATTTTGTGCACATGTTTCCCCACTGTATAATTTTATGCATGCATGACTTCATATATATTTCATTTCTCCAAAATGTTCCACAAGCCTTGCAAATGCACAAATTTCTGAGGCAAGTTGTGATTTATCTCACAATGAGCTAAGGAAGGTGCAAAATGAATAATTTCTAAGATTCTTTTTCTCCTTGGTACTCATTATAAGCAGAAATGGGATAGCACATATAGTGAGGAGAAATGCAACAAAATTAGTCAAAGGATACATTGAATAACATCAATAAGATTTCAGGGAAAACCTACCAATACTGTATAATGATTATCTAACTTTATGCTTCAGTTACATAGGCAGAAAAAGAAGAAATGGAAAGATTCTGTGCTGGAGTCCAGGAGAACTCTAAAACTGGACTTCTTTTTAATAATGGCAATTGGAATACAAAAATAGGCAACAGAGTAGAATCAAAGATTGTAGGAAAATTTGGCCTAGGATCAAGAAAGGAAGCAGGAGAGAAACTAACTGAATTAACAACAAAATAAAAATGAAAGAAGCTAGCACAGTGAAAGGACTATCACAATGTCCAGAATACTGGTGGAGAGTTACAAAGGAATAAACTGGTGTTATGCATTCATAACTGTGTGGCATTCACAATCCCTACGTAATCCCTGGTTTAGGGGCACATAGGTACGGTGAACCCCTCCCAGTCCCCAATTAACAGGAAGCAATTGCTGAGATTGATGAATGTCCATAGTCTTGTTGCTTGGGAAGCAGCTGACTGATGTTTCCAACAGCCTCCCCCCTCACACACACAAACGATCTCTGGCATGAGGGGGAATTGTGACAGTGAGGCCACCTCTGGATGTTGTAATGGAGGTTGCTTATGGGAAGAACTGGGAACATCAGTCAGCTGTTTCATGAATAACAGGAGAATAGACCCCCATCTATCAAAGCAGTTGCTTACTGGCAAGGCGGAACGAGGCGCAGTGGTGTCAATAGGGGAGTGTGGGATAGGAGTAAATATGTACAAGTATGCATTTAAGCTCCAATATCCCTGAAATTAAAACAACAACAACTCAAGATGATCCTACAATACCAAGCAATTGGATTGTGATATTATTATGAATAAAGCCAATACTTCTAGAGATCAGCAGATTTGTAGCAGTTGTAGAAAGGCTACCTCTTATTCAGGGGTATTGCTCCAATTTCCAAGCAGTGTTCCATTTGATTCTTCAGCTTGCCTAACATAGGCATTACTTTTCCTGCTAAGCTAGAAAATGTCTTGGGTTTCTATTGCCCCCCCCCCCCCATTAAACCAGCTTGTTGGATCATCTCCTCCTCTGCTTCTTCTTAAGTATAACTGCTTTTATTCCCCACTTTACATATCCACATATTTGAAACCTGCTGTTCGATCAGTTTTGCTGGTTTCAAATGCCTGCCCAAATGGTAGGGTGTGCGTGTGTGTGTAGTTGTATAAATGCCAGACTTTCACTCCTCTCATTGTGAATTGCAGAGCCTATATAAAAGAGTTGAAAGGAGACTTCTGTATATGTTTAAATTCTATTTTTAGTCCTGACTAGAGTTGAGTCATTAAATTAACTGGATTTACCTACATGTGGACTCATGATTCAATAGTTAGTTTAACTGGTTACTCCAGTTGGGATTAATCAACCAGAATCCAGTCATATAGTGAAATCGTTTCAAAAGAAGCCTAGCACTTTTTTTCATTAATTTGAATGGGCAAACACATTCAATCCACTTCGACAGTTCTTGCAAATGAGGAAAGCTTCTTCTTCTTCTTCTTCTTCTTCTTCTTATTATTATTATTATTATTATTATTATTATTATTATTATTATTATTATCTTTAAAAGTGCACATGCCTGTTTTGGCTCAGGGCCCTAGGAAAAACTGCATAACTTGCAACTCCATTCCTGGAAAAATAAAATTACCCCCCCCCCCAACTGAGATCTTTTAGTTTTAGGTTTCACGTGCACTGCAGAAATAATGCAGTTTGACACCACTTTAAATGCCATGACTCAATGCTATAGAATCCTGGAATCTATTGTGGTACAAATACTCTCTGACAGAGAAGGCTAAATATCTCACAAGTCTACAAATCCCAGAATTCCATAGCAGTGAGCCATAGCAATTAAAGTGGTGTCAAGCTGCTTTATTTTTGCAGCCCAGATGCAACAGTTGATCCTACATGGTTGGAGAGATGTAAACATCTGACACTGGATAGAAGTGATTAATTATACCACTGGAATTATGCTGCACTTCTGCTTCTGCCCCAAGTGCCACACAGTTAGCTGTCCTTGGGGTACACACTCATGGCCTGGGGAGGAAGGGGGCATCCAGTCAGCATCTGACTGCAGTTATGCAACCAAAAGGGAGGAATAGTTGTTGGCCTCCCAGATCACCAGCGATTATGCTGCATGTCCTCTAATGCATGCTGGTGCTTTCTTTTTTCCTGACTCCATTGCAGCTGGACACTGTTGTTCCTCCCCTTGTTATTAATTTTCTTGTGAGACCATGCCCCACTGCTGTCAGGCTTCAGTTATGTGAGGAAGGATGCGATGAGATACTGGTTACCTCCTTACACAGTTTCCCGAAGAGTATATAAGCTGGTGTAACACTGGTTTTGCCATCCTTTGTTGCCAACAGAATTTCAGACAACATTGAATGAATCCTATATTCTGATGAGGCATTCTATTCCTTCATAGTTTTAGCTTTTTGCTATTTAGTCGGTTTTGATCATTTCTTTTTTCTTGGTTGTGTAATTCTACAATGCTGGAAATTGCTTTGATTATTATTGTTGCAATACAAGAACAGAATACATTTAAAAAACATAAATATAGTTGGTCCTCACTATCTGTGGACTTGCCATCTGCTGATTCAAGCATCTGCAGATGTCAAGCCCGCATTGTCCCCAATGGCAGTGCATGCACATGGCTTTGCTGCCATTAGGGACAGCCCCCATTGTCCCATTGCAATGTACGCATGCAGCCGTGCCTCCATTAATTCCCGGTATCCCTAATATAGCTGTGCTGCCACTGGGGACAACATGCATGTGCCACTATTGAAGTTCCTTTGTCGCTAATGGTGGCATGGCAGTATGAATGCACCATCATTGGCAACAATGGAACTTGAGCATCTGTGGATTTTGGTATCCACAGGGGAGAGGGTGTCATGCCCAGCCTGGAGGAGTACTATGAGGATGAGTCAGTGTCTCCCCTGGGACCTGAGCATGCAGCTGTGGAGCCTGAGTCCAGCCCTAGAACTGCTATGCCCACTCCAGCAGATTCTGGCCTCTCAGGAGGCTCAGCAGCTAAGTCTCCCTATGGCAGAGTCTTTGGACATGGAGGAGGATTAAGGGACCGTGCCTGCCTTAAGTCAGCATCGAGCCAAAAGGGAGTGCCTTCGAAGGTCGTGGAGACTTTATCAGAAACGCACTGGAAATCATATGCACCTGGACACCTGCAGCATGCTCATATAAGCAGCTGCAGGATGCCTGCCTAGTTGCCAGTGATTATCTGATTTTCTTGGGGACAGTGTTTCTGGCTCCCATTCCTCTTTGGACTGAAACATTGCTTCTTGGACTGCTGACCTGGCTTGACTTTCTGGAACCCTTGACCTTTGGACTGTCTTATCAACCTACCTATCTGATACCCTGGACCTCAGGCTTCTTGACAAATCTTTTGGTAATACCTCTTGTGATTCTGGACTTGGAATCAGATACTTTGCTGCTTTGCACTGGCTCTGCCAGCCGGTCGTTTGTTTGTTTGGGTACTGAACTGGTCTTATCAGCCATTTGGTCACTTTCCCAGACAAGGGGCTGAAACAGATCTCCTGTGGATACCGAGGGCTGACTGTAAATAATAAAGATGTGTTCCAGCATCCTCTGTGACATCATGCTAACCAGAATCCCATCTTCAGTTTGTGCATGTTTCCAGAATAAGCTGCAGCAGGTATTCCAGATATGCATGCAATACTTGCCAGCCAGCATTTCTGTGACTTCAGAGATGTACTGTTGAATAGATTTGTATAGGATTGCCCTATTAGTCTGAAGTCCTATGTATGTACATTTACTGGAAAACAGTTCCACTGAATACCTTTGCATATTAACATGCAAATAAGAAATGTATATGATTGCACAGCTGCAGCTGGAGCTTGAATTTATCCAACACTCAGGTCCAGAAATTCTATAAAGCCTCAAGCTCAGTTTCAACATTTTACTTGTGATATAATAAGTAAACTATTTGTGATTGAGTGCAGAGTATGTTTCCTTAAACACTGTGCAGTCGCAACCAGCCCTCAAATGCTTAACAGACAGGACCATGACAATCATGAGAGATAGTGATGAGACTTAGGCTAAGCATTTTTAAAGAAAGGAAAGGAAAAGGAAATAAATTACATGCTGGTTTCTGATTGGGTTAAAATCTTCAGTGCTGAGGAAATATTATATGCTCGAGGCCAGCAGCTTTCTTTAATATTTTCATTTGCATTTAATTAATATAATTTTCTTCTCATTGGCATAGTTGTGGGACATGCTAGCCCACAGCTGGTAATTTTGTTGTACATTTCTTTGATAATATTCCAGAATATTTGCTCTTTTGTGCTGGCAATGAATATGGAACCTAAGCATGTGTGAGGCACTACAGGACATACAAATTTTAAGCATTCTTCAGCAGTATAGAACTGCTTCCTTCTGCCCATTCTGGCAGGCTCCATAGCCAGATCTATTTCTGCCATATATTTTATCTCTGGAAACCTGTTTGATGTACTCATGCTTCAATTTATAGCACCTTAGCCATGCCCCTAAAATGTTAATGACATGCTGCTGCTGCTGCTACTGATGATGATAATTTTATTATTTATATATTGTCTCAGTTCCTCAAATATTCAAAGAATGGTAGAAAAACTAGAACAGATACAAAAAAAACACATATAAATTTAAAAAGATACAATTCAATAGATATATTAATAGTCTTTTAGCTAACACTTTTGTGTGTTATCTAAAAGAAAATTAAATGGTCTAGGGAATTAAACACAAATTGAAATATATCCATTAAAACACAAGAGATAATACAAGAGTACAACACACCTTTAAAACAACTTCTTTAAAAAATAATGAGCACCAAATGTCTATTGCAATAAAAAGACTTCACCACCTGAGTGAAGGATAAACATGAGGGTCTCAGCCAGCTCAGTCTCTCTAGGGCCCCATTCCCACTTACAGATAAATCACTGTGCAATCCGAATCGATTCAACAGCGGATTATAGTTTCCACCACATTTCCCTCCAAAAAAATCCACTTGTGGTTCACATTCAGGCATGAATCGATTCAAAATGGTCATGCTCCAACTGTACGAAGGGCAAATTTAAATCAATTTCTATCTGCACGTGGTTCACACTTGCACAAATTTGATTTATCAAAAAAGAAGTGGAAAATTAGTGTCAAAAAGACGAGAGCTAAATGCGTCTAGCACATGGCCCCCTTCTCGGAATTGCTCCAGCAATTCAGATTAAGTGGGAACCAGGGACATTTGAACCAGTTCAAACTGATTCATGATCCAATTTAAAAGGTAGTGGGAATGAGGCCTAGAAAGGGGGGTGCCTTGGAGCAGTCACTGAGAAAGCCTTCTCTAGTGTTCCCACCAGTTGAACTTGTGAGGGTAATGGGACCAAGAGTAGGGCTTCCCCTGAAAATCTCTAGACAAGTTAAGACTCATATGGGAAAATATAGTCATTCAGATAGCCTAGATCCCAACTGTGTATGGCTTTATGGGTCACAACCATCACTCTGCATTGTGTCCAAAAACAGGCTGTGAACCAGCAACACTTTTTTTTAGCAGGTGAGTTATATGCCTTCTGTAACCAGTTGTGGTCAAGATGCCCATAAGATGTGGTTCCATGATGAGCCTTGAACTTATGCATTCCCCTTTTCCTTCCTCCTTTGCACAGTAGGAGTAGAACAGTATAAAGTTTCTGTACATGGTTTTTGGCAAATCAAAATTTCATTACTTGTCTGAATAAAGGAAAGTGTAAAATCATGTTTCATTTACAAAGCAGGATATCAAACCAAAATTTGATACTGGCTTAACATCCTTAACCAAGATTGTCATATCTGAATATAGCCTGAAAATGAGCGACAACTTCTAGGGTTGGGGTGGTTCTGCCATCCCTATAACCTCACAAGGCCTCACCTATTCCATAAAAACTACGTTTGTTCTCTAGACCACTCTTCCATGCTCTGAACCCTGGGGAAAAAAAACCTGATGAGTCCTAAAATAGGCAATTGTGCCCCTCAGAAGCCCCCACAGAGCAAGATGGGTTCCTCTAGATTCATTTTAGGCTGGCCGAGGCCTTTTGTAAAATGAAAACTGAACCAAACCTCTTAAATGCTTTTTCAGTGATGTGCTCTTGGGGAAAAAACTTTGTAGAATTATAAATATGTGTTTAAATAATTTTTAGATTATTTTAGAAATTCAATGCCCTGAATTTCAGACATTTCATGGGGAATATAGCAAGTCATGGATCAATTAAACACTCCTTTATCTGTGCTTAGTGGTAGTTTAACATTTCCTAAATCCACTCAAAGAGAAGAAAAAGCTATTTCATTATTTTCCTGATTACAGCCGCAGTGGTGGGGACTCAAAGAGCTAGCAAGTCAGCTGTTTGGCCTACTACCAAAATAATGTCCCTTTGCCCCCTGTTGCAAGAGGGCTTCCTTCTTTAAATGAATCTTCTTACCACCAGAAATTTTTCATATGTGCTGAGTGTGTAAGTACTTCAATCTACCGCAGCTGGTTTTTTTTTTTAAATTTCACATATGGCCCCGCATTTGTTTTGCACAATGTTATGCCTTGCCTTTTGGAGCATTGCTACTGTTGGCATGTGCACTCTCTGGCATATGAGGAAACTAAAGGTGACAGCTGCGTGGTGCTTGAATGACATACAGGGACTCAGTTTCTGAAATTGTAGCAAAAGAGCTGAGGGATAAAATCACTTTCCATATTGGGAACAGGAGCTGAGAGTGGGGTGAGTAGGTGGAAGAATATATAAAGAGCATTAAATTAGTTCTAGTCCAATTAGAATTAGCTGAACTTTTATAATTAATTGGACTTCCAAAAGTGTTTGCATTGAGTATACTGTATAGCATTTACGTCACTTGGTTACAAATGAAGACCGTTCTTTTTTGAGTAGTGGAAAGGATACAAGGGTACTGTTGATACCTGAAAAGACTGCTTGATATCAGAGGGTAAATACCTTCCAAATGTCTCAATTTGGCAGGGAAAGTCCCTATTAATCCTTTGTTGTCCCACCTTTTCAGCTACTTTTAAAAGGTGTCATTTTCTCTCATCTCCTCCCATTTTCTCCTTTCTCCCTTGCCTACTTCTGTTGCTGCAAGCTGAAGTCTAAGCACAAAAGTAGTTTGTACTGAATTAACTCAGCAAGGAAGGGGCAGAATCTTGTCTTTCTCACTGGCTCAGGCAAAATCAAAGTGCTGCAACCTCTCCTGCATGTTTTTCCTCATTAATAACTTTTACCATTTTGACCACAATCCAGTTAATTAGCCACATATAGCCTGGTTGTTTTTTTAATGTGTAAAACATAGTAGATTATGATACTGGGAAATTAATGTGCTTCAGGTCAGTGTGGATGTTGTATAAAATAAGCCAAGCAAATATAGTTAGGGTATGATAAATCTTTCCTTCGCTTTGAAATAAATATCTGAAAAGCCAAGGTATTTTTTTAATAAAATGACATGGCATCCTGGTGGTGTTTTATATACATGTAAGTTGTCTTAGGCATAAGGTTGGGTTTATTTGTTTTTTAACCATAGTGTATTCATTTCACACTTGTGTATGCAGAGTTTCATAAGTGTAACTGTTGTACATGTACTTGTACATTTTTGGTTGGTGCATTATTAGTCATCAATGCCTTCAGTGTACCATTAGTTTTTCTGAGACTGCAGAAATAGCAAGTACAATACGTTTGTAGATAAGCAATTGGTTGTGCCATGTTGGTATTCAATGGAAGGGTGGTATAACTTAACCAGCACGTAACTATTCAGGGGTAGCCGAATATGACAAAATCCAAAATCCACAGAAGAGTGATACATTTATTGGCCAATCAAAATGCAGAAAACACATCACACAGGCTTTTGAAGCTTCACTGGCTTCTTCATCAGACAAAGATGTTAAAAATCATGCAGGAGAAGAAATGCGCCGATCTTAGAGTCACAGGCTTTCATTTTGTCTCAGATGTTATTTCTGTTGTCAGTTAAGATGGTTAGAGAGATATCAATGTAGGCAGAGGCCACTCCAACTTCTTGGACATATGAAGACCAGGGGAAAGGGGAAAGAAAGGTAATACATTTTTAATGCCATTAGCAACAGAAAAAGAACTTCTCTCATGATCCAAGCTGCCTCTGTCTTGTGCCTCTCTTAGGTAGAGAACATTGGATTTCTCAAGAAGACCATTTTGTCTGAGACACTATGCATCATATAGGATCTCAGCTATGTTATGAAAATGTTATTATTTTTGTAAGAAATATGACATTGCTTTAGCTTTACCCATTTATCAGGGTAAATCATGTCAGGATTCCTTTTTAATTTTTCCAGATAATTGTTTAAAAACTGGGTCAAATCCACATTGTATCAAGCAATGGCAAAAGTCTACCCTTGCAATGGATTAGGAATGTATACAATCTATACCATCTACGGCACTTTATAAATAAAGCTAACAACAACAACAACAACAACAACAACAACACATGATAAAAGGTTCATGTCTGTGTACCAACTGGTGGAGTTGCCACCATATATTATAAAAATTAGAATATTCTTCCTGGGAATAGCTCAGCAACCCAGCCATAAAAGAGCTGACTCAGTCCAGTTGCTGAAAGCCATCTCTGATGTGGATCTTGCCAGAAGTTCCTGACAATCCATGTGTCTTGTGGTTACTTACTGAAGATCTCAACATGGACTGCATTTGTTTTCATCATTTTAATAGTGTCTTAGCTATGTTTGCATTTTAATTTCATATTACTCGATTTTGCCTTACTCTCACTGATTTTTGGACTGATTTGCTCTCATGTAAGATGTGGTTATTTGACCTTAGCTTGATGGCTCACACTACTACAATAGAAATGGATAAGCCAATAAAACAGAAGCTCAGCATAGAAATGTTTCTCAGAAGCTCAGCATCACATGGCAATCTCTGGACTTTTTCACACGGGAGGCAAGCCTCATTAAAATGTGATTAAATTGTGGTAACAGAGCAATCGGGGAGAAGATTATCACACCCCTGCACACTTCTCCCATTCATGTCCCATGCATAAACTGTAATGGATGTGTCATTAGTTAATAATGGAAACTTCTGCTATTATCCAATGATGCATCCATTACAGTTTATGCATGGGACATGGACAGGAGAAACATACAGGAGTATGATAATCTTCCCCTCGATCATGCTATTGCCATGATTTGATCACATTTTGATGACTCTTCCCTCCTCCATGTGAAAGAGCCCTTTATTTCAACAAAGAGGGAAATTAAATTTGTTGCATTACTTAAAAATGGGTCCATTGAAGTGAACTGGTTTTGTTAGTTTGTGGGTGGAAGCAGATGAAAGCCTTTCATAACTGGATGGAAAAATACATTCTGAAATCTTAGTCTTTGTCCAATACATCAATTCTTGGAGCAATTGGTTTAGCACCAAAACCCAAATTACTGTTTCACAGGGTGGAGGTGGGGTATCTAATTAAATAAGGACTCAGGGTCAACTAACACTCTTGAATTGTTTCTCAAATTTCAGCAGGGATACAACCTGTTCAATGTGAACTCTTCATTTTTCCTAAGTATGCTCCCTAGCCTCTCTCATACATTGCTAAGAGTATTGGAAGCCTTGCAGAGGCCTGTGGGGTTTGAACAGTTGGGAGAGAGATAGGTGCACACTTCTCTGCACATGAATGATCTAAGAAGCAGACAGCACAAGGGCAAGTCAAGTCCAGGCAGTGTTCATCAAAACTATTGACTCAAATTTTTTTGTCAGTTTCAAGCGTTCACACCCTGAGGTTTGGCTGGTTCTTTTTTTTGTTTCATCCACCACTGCCCTCTTCTCCCAGGTTATGCCCACTCTCCACCTGTTCTTTCTTTAAAGCACATGTCAAAGAGCTGAAAGACATGATCAGTGTTTCCTTTAATTTATTTACCTGCACATGTTATGCCAAAATTTCTTCCTTTGGCAAATGCCCTTCCACCTGGCATGAATGAACCTAATTAATTGAACAAAAAAAAAGGAGGGGGGCAGTATAGATCTCCTCTTATGGCATAGTAGCTATGAAATATCTAAACTGTGTAGACTCTTGTGAGAAATGTTTTTCTTCAGTAAGGGACATTTGATTTCACCTCTCTGTCATAACAGTATTTGCCCAGCTTTGACCAGTTGGACACCAGCATCTATTTATGTGGCTAGATCAAGTAAATATGACTCATGACTTGCTTACATCAAAATTAGACTACTCTGATATGCTAAGGATTGTTAAAAGTTTTTGGGAGCTCCTTCTTTAGAGATTGCAAGGACAAGAACCAGTCTCCCTGCTTGGAACAGGGAAATAGTCTGGATTCTAATTCCATCTGTGAAAGCATTGTCTTACCAAACCTTGACTGCTGGTTAAAGAAGAATGTGTTTTCCAAGGAAAGGGGGATGAAGTGAACTATAGACAGCCATTAGGACTCAAATTGGAAGATAGTGCTACAGAATGGTGAAAGTTATAAAGGGTATCAGTTGCACCCCATCCAACATGTCACGGGTGAAAACTGGGATGTGTGTTGCCAGTCCACACCCAAGTGGGGTCAAGATGGCAAAAGTTATTTATGAGGAAGAAGACACAAGCTAAGAAAGGCTGAAGAAGTTTGATTTCATGTAAGCCTACTTGGGACTGCAAGATTCTACTTGGAAAAGCAAGATTGCAGAACGTCAGTTACTTATAAACTTAATTTACACTGATTTCACTGGGTGTACTGTACATATGTCAGAATCTACAACCAACTCATCTTACTATCATTACAAATGTCACTATTTCTGAGCAGCTCACTTCAGAGTTTATGGCTCATTTCATTCATATATGCTCATGTATGTGTTGCTAAGAGCTTGGAAACACAATGCCTGTGGAGCTAATTGAAGTTATATTTCAAAAGTAATGTTTTCTAGTTGTAATGTAACGTATTATAATGAATTACTTTCCTCAATACTGTAGTGTTAAGCTTTTGTTGATAAATTACTTCATTTGGTAGATCAAAGTTGTCTGTCATCATAAATAATTTCATCAATAAGAACACATGCTAGGTGTCATTTTTTTAAAAATGAAGATAGCTAGTTCATATAACATAGTGCACTTAAATTAACATTTGTTTTTATTACATCTATCTAATATTATCCTATTTAGAAAATCTTAGATTGAACAATCATTTCTTAGAATATTCATTGGTATTGATCATTAGGGGGATTTCTATCCTACACTGCTATCTAAACAAAGCCTAATGAATTTTTTTTTCTAAACAGGAAAAGTCCAATATATGAATTTAAGATTAGCAAACTTTTCTAGGTTCTGAGAGTTAGAGACACTTCTTCAATGGGTTCCAAGGTCTCAACACAAACCAAAATCTCAGAAAATCACTATGCATCTCTGGATCTTCAAGCAAAGAGACAGTTCTCATAATGGTGAGACCTGGAGGAGGAGAAAATTTGATTGTTGCATGTGAGGTAGTTTTAAGGCCTAAGCTTCTATGTTTACCTACTCCTAGCTAATGCTAGTGTTTACTGGTATATGTTCTACACTTGTGCAAGAAAACAGGAACACCAAAGAGCAAGGCAGGGAATGGAGTACCAACATAAAAATTCATGAACTGTCTCAGTGTACAAGGCCTGGGAGGAAGAGAAGTGCAAGACCTGAGGGAAGATTTCCATGTCCTCCTCCTGAGCTTAGCAAAAGCTACAACAAAATGGCTGTGATGTCATAATGGCGGCACCCATGTAGACAGGGTGCTGCCATTTTGATGCTACAGTTACGTGCTAGGGTTGCGGGGCGTCTGTAAAGGATGCCCCAAGGAAATCCTAGCATGTATCCAGGCTGGTGCAAAGCGCCGGTCTGGATGCTGCCATTAGCATGTCTTTATGCTCATTTGCATACTCTTCAGGATCAGAAACAGTTCTGGTCAGACTTGGAGATATGGTTTGGTAACACGGTTGGTTCCAACCTCTGATTTCAAGTTTTGACTATCCTAGGAAATGGGATATTGTTGATCTGGCAAGCCTCTGTCTTCGCTACTGTACTTTGAAAGTATTAACTACCTCTTGGTGCTCTAACTTCTTTGACTTGTCTCCTCTAGAAGATCACTTTCAGGTCCTCTTAATGATGTCTTCTCTTGGAAAAAATAACAATTATTGCTGTTGAGACATCTTATCAACACATTCCTTTATTAAAAACAGATAATAAAACACAGCTAAAAGTTTCACAAAAGTCTTAATCTCCTTTTAGGTTATTTTATTCGTCCAGTTCAAACTGGACTACTTCATAATGGAGTGAATGCGAGGGCTAATATTAAACATGATACATTGTGTTCAAGGAATTCAGTTGAAGCCATTCAACTAATCTTTGATTCTGAGAGACCTTTGATCTAGTTAAGATTGGAATCTTATTTCAGATATTAGGTAGAGCTGATCTTGGTTCACAGCAGGGTATAAGAAAATGAAGTTTGTGCTCACCCTGGTTTCAGAGTACCATGTCTGTTCCAGTCTTATCCATTAGAGCTGTGCATGAGGTTGATGATTGTCTTCTAGAGTATACCTGTAACAAAGTGCAGAAGTCTACTCAGTTTGTTCAAAGAATTCTACATTTATTTCTTGCATTTCTGTTTTCTGAAGGGATTGATTTGTCCTATGTGAACTTTCCCTCCCCCATCTTATTTTCACAACAAACTTGTGATGTAGGTTGTACAGAGAGGATCATTCAATGAGATTCATGGGCAAATGGGGATTTGGATCTGTGTTTTCATAGTTCAGTGTTCCAACCATTATACCACATATATTATATTTGTAATACTATCGTATTTTTGGGTAAATTCTCTATACCTACATCCAAGCCCAATGTAGTTACTGCATTTAAGTTGGTAGTGTTTGCTTCTTATGTATACTGTTTTATATTAGGCCTTCATTGTTGGAAATGTGAAAAATAGTCATGTATCTCACAGGTAATTAGTATTTGCAACCAGATGAGCAGTAACCAGTCCCACTCCACATCTCACAGACACAGAGTCTAACAAAGAAATAAAGCAGGCATATTCTTCTTGGGTAAAACAAATGCAGGAGGTTTCATAACATCCTATGGTGAGAGGCTTTGTAACAGGTACTTTTCAGACATGTAGAAGAGAGAGAAAGAACTGCTAAAGCAGTGTCAAAGTGGATTATTTCTGCAGCGCAGATTCCTCATAAGTGATGCAGGAGGTATGTGGCTAAGACCAATAAACAGGAAATTACATGAATACATGTTATGCCTGAACTCTTACAGAGAGATGCAAACTAGTAGCCACTGAATATAGGCATGATAATGTTGCTAACATTAATTGGTGCATACAACACCCAGTATTCCCAGCAGTCTCCCATCCAAGTACTAATCAGGCCAGACCCTGCTTAGCTTCAGATGAGACTGGACATGTGCAGGGTGATATGGCTGTAAATTTTATTGATGGTGATGAACTCAAATTAGAAATCGTTAGTAAATTTAATGATGTCCTTGATTGCTTTTGTATCTACCACCTGAAAGCTTTTTATTCCATAAATAAGAGAACAAAGCCTTTTAATCATATTTTCATTCTAAATTATGCTTATCATGAGTTAAAGGACACCATTTTTAGGTGCTTCAGAAATAAATGACAGAGGGAACAAGAGGAGTAAGAGAGAGCAGAACTCTTAAACAAGGACATAATAAACTTCCCCAGGAAAGACAGGCATTGCTGTAATGGTAAAACAAGTGGTTGCTGGTTTCACTCTGAGATTCATTAATATGAATCTAAGATATGCAGGAAGTTAATTGCTAATGAAAATTAGAGCAAGGTAATGGAAAAGATAAATACAAAACAGGTGTCAAAATGCTGGCATAAATTACGAAGATGTGCATCAGCAAGGTCAATGGATATTGTGCAAAACCCTCAGGGAGTGTCAGCTCAGGGGAAACAGCTGAGGCATAAATTTGCTTTATGTTTGTTGAACATAAATGGAAAAAAGAAAATATGGAAGAGGTCCTGGGGAGAGATAAGGAGACCAAGTGAAGAAACTGGTGACCTGACAGGCAAATTTCTGTTCCCATTTAAATGCTGGAAGATGCCATAAGGAAATGGATTCTGTTCTGTGATTCTCCCGATAGACAGCTCAGAATAGGGCAAACTACTGGTGGATCCAGATAATTACATCTTGTTGTTGGCCCTAAAGCAGACACTACTATAGCAGATATTGACATGATGGAGGGCAACTCATGTGTATAAGATGGGAACTAGCTGACTTTGAGGATCGACAAGGGAGGCTGTCAAGAAACTCAGCTTGCAAGATTTTTATTTTTCAGGCATTAGTGTAAGGGATGCTAGGTAAAAATAGGAGAATAGAATGAGAAGAAAGCTGTGGATTCTGTTAAAGTAAAAAAAGGGGGGGAGGAATATGAATTCTATAGAAATCAGTTAGCATGAAAGAAGCTCTTGAACATTCATGGGAGGTGAGGTAAGGCTTTATAAGTAAGCAATAACAGAAAATGTAAAAGTTGAAAAAGTTAAAAGTATTTTTTTTTAAAAAAATGTTATAGTGGCAAGAAATGTACAAAAGCATGATAACTTCTGCCTTGTTCCTTTTTGTTATATATGGAGATTATAATAGATATAAACATAGACCCATAGACACACACACCCCTCCAGCACAACATGGATCCCTATGGAAATACATCATTGCATTTGTAACAACATAGTTATGTTAGGGACTTTACATGATTGATAAACCTGGGTAATTGATACATTTCTAGTAATTGCCACTATCAACTGCAGTCTTTTTTTTAAAAAAAACCAACAATATCAACAGCAACACCTGTTTAATTAATTGTATATTTGCTTTTTTCACAATCAACTTACACATCTATATTGTGCTAGAGGTATTTATACTTGTCTATTACTTCCATGTGCAATGGGAAGATGCCAGGTAGAAGCTGTCATGTTTTTGTGCCTTTCTTACCAGTTTTTGTTGCCTGTTTAATTAACTGTATGCTATTTTTTCTCTTCCTTGGATGGATATCTTTCCATAGTGAGCACTATGAGTGTGTCACGGAGGCTGAGAATAATGTCCTAGGAAGTTTGAATCCTGTTAAGAGCATAGACTCTCAGCATATTCACATGGGGCAGAATGATCAAAGCAGAGATAGGACTATACATCTATCCTCTTCATGGAATAACAGCCATATCAGCACAAAACAACTGATAATGAGTGTGGTGGAGAAGTGGCAAGTGAAGGTAGCAGGCAGCAGCAGCACAAGGAGATGACACTGGTGGAGGATTTAGCTAATTTAGCTGTTGTTAATACATAAAGCACAGATGTGGCACTGTTAAGCTGCTTCTGATTATCTTTTCCCTTGTAAACCCTCTGATGAGACAATCCATAATGAACCAAGAGGTAGTGCTGAAATACAAGACATCCAGTCAGATGGCATCCACCAACTACAGGGAAGAGCAAAGGACAAATATAAATAGCCCTGTATCTAATGATGCAATTGGTATCAATCCAAAAGAATATTCAGTTGCTGCAATGTTCAGCTGTTGATGGAAGGTCCAAAGCTACATAGTGCATATAATGGGAACAGAAAAGATGGGAAGATTGAAATTGTGGAAGAAAGTACATACAGTGGACCCTTGTTATATGCTGGGGTTTGGTTCCAAGATCCCCCGTGTATAACAAAATCCGTGTATGCTCAAGTCCCATTAAATATAATGACATAGCAAAATGGTGTCCCTAATAAAAATGGAACATCAAGGTAAATGTATACTTTTTTGGAACATTTTCAAACCGTGTATGCTTGAATCCGTGTATAAAAAATCCGTGTATAAGAACGGCCGACTGTATAAGCATCGCACTCTGGACATGCTAAAGGTGATTAGAAAGGGTCATATAATTATTAAGTGTTTTACTTTGGAAATAACTATCTAAGAGGAAACAGGGTTACATTAATAGTGAGGTGGGATATAACGAAAGCAGTCAGGGAAGGACAGGGATACTGAATCATCTCAAAACACTTGATAGAAATAAGTTACCAGGAATAGAGAATAGAAATAAAGCTGTTTCAAAGTAGATACACAATCTGAGAAAGACAGTTTGAAAATTAAATAAAGAAACATTAGAAATTTAAAATAAGCAGAAGATACCATATTATTAACAGAAAAGAGCAAACACATGGAACAACTCTTGAAGAAAGTTTTGGAAAAAATTGAAAAATCATGATCACAATCTGAATAGTAAGTACAGACAAAAATAATGACCACAGAAGATTTGCATAACTATAACGTATATGATGGAAGCATCAAATTGTTAAAGATTTTCTGTATCTTGACTCAGTCATAAATCAAAACTGAGGACTACAGTCAAAAGGTGAGAAGAAGACTAACTAGATTACTGCACTACACTCTTACAGCACTGCTATTCCACTTCAACTGCTCTGGCTGCTTCCTGTTGCATTCTGGGATTTGCAGTTTAGGGTGGGGCATTTAGAATTCTCAGCCATTCTGAACTACAAGCCTTAGAATACAACAGGAGGCAGCCAGATGTGTAAAAGTGGAATAGCAGCACTATAAGAGTGTAGTACAGTAATGTGGAAAGACTGAGAAGGAATTAGATAGGATCTTCAAGTGTAGAGATGCCACTGAATACATTTCTTTATCCACGGACTTTCCATCTGTGGATCCCAGCATCCGCGGAAGGCAAGCCTGCATGGGGGTGGCAGGAGGAAAAGGAGGGAGGAAGAGGTGGTAGTGGCAGTGGGGAAAAGAAGAGTAAAAGGAAGAAGGGGAAGGAGAAGAAGGGGAGGAGGCAGTGGTCGGGAAAAGGATGAGGAAGGAGGAGGAAGAGTTGGAGGTCCTGGTGGCTGGGAGCAGGAGGAAGGAGGAGGAAGGAAGAGGAGGAAGAGGTGGCAGCAGTGGCAGGAGGAGGAGGAAGGGAGAGGAGGAAGAGAAGAGGCATTGGCAGCGAGAAGAGCCAGAGAAGGAAGAAGACGCAGCCCCATGCCGCCTGCCATGATGAGAACGGCAAGGCAGGCTTTGGGCAGCCAGGACAGTAAAGTCCCATTGTCCCCAGTGGTGGTGCAGCCACAAGGCCACAGGGGACAATGGGGCTTGAGCATCCAAGGATTTTGGTTTTCACAGGGCGATCCACAATGTATCCCCCACACATACAGAGGGCCGACTGTGTCAAATTCAGGACAATCTATACTTTAGTATTCTTTGTATAGGCGTGAAAGCTGCATAGGGAAGAAAGCCATTATAGGGTATGGCAGAATCAGCTCATGTGGAATCTGGTGCTGGATGAGAGTTCTGCCAATACCATGGGCTGCCAAAAACTTTAATAAATAGTTTTGAGAGCAAATCAAGCCTGAACTTTCACTACAACCCAAAATGACTGAACTAAGGCTATTGTACTATGGACATACAATGAGACTTGGTAAAGTGGAAGGCCATAGGAAAAGAGGAAGACTGCAATACATGCACTACATCTATTCAATCATGGAAGGCAAGAGCCTAAGTCTGCAAGACATGAGCCCACTGTTAAGAACAATCTCATGGAGATCTCTCTTACATAGAGTAGCCATAAGATGAAGCCAAATTGACAGCACAAAGCAGCAACAATGTTGTTGCTTCATTTCCACATCTGAGCTGCATTGATGAATTCAAAGCTAAGGAGTTCAATAAAAAAAATTTTTTTTCGAAAAGGAAAAAGAAAATAAGCAAGCACAACTGCTGTCAGATGGTGTTTTTCTACAGAGAAGTGGGCCAAGAATTAGAATTACCAGCAGGATCTCTCAGACCTTTGTGTTTGATCCTGCTTAGAGAGATGGAGCTCAATAACATGAACTTCCTCAGTGGCGGATATTGATTTACTGTTACCAAACAAGCATATTTCCAATTTTGGTCTCACTGTAAGAAAAAATATGATTCATTACAAAAGAAAAACTATTTTCTTTTCACAACTTTCCTTGTACTTATGAGGAAAGATGTATGCAAAATTATTACACTCTACCTCTGAAGCTGATGAACTTTTCTCTTTATGTTCCTTTCCTTTTCCTTCTTCACCTAACCAATTATCATATGCCAACCTTCTCCTTCTGGGTTCCCTTCATATGCTTTGTACAGCAGATCCCAGCATTCCTGACCATCAGCCAATTCCCATCATCTAATCAAAATACCTTTCTATTTCATATTATTTTAAATGTGCTTTAATTACATTTAACTTGTGTTTTAAGATGTATTTTTAAAGAAAATTGTGATTTAATGGTAGTTTAACTTATGTATTAATTATTTTTAATTGTACTGTGTTTCAAAGTAATTGTAAGCCACCTTGAATCCCATTCTGGGAGAAAGGTGGGACATTAATTAATTAATTAATTAATTGCCTGACTGACTAATTAAAATAACATAGACCTGTGCCTCCAAGTGTGGACTGATGGCAGTTGAAGTAAAAAATATCTAGATGACCTATCCTGTGAACCTAGATATTGACTTCAGATTACCATGGAATGAAAAGGAAGTTACCGAAAAACAAGAGGGCATTATGAACATGCTTGTGGAGAAACAGATGTAGAAAAGAAGGAAATGTTATGGATCAGGGCTTTATTAAAGTTGCCACACGTAAACAGATTCAAAGGTGATCGTGATGAAACAAATTTATGCAGCCATTGGTGCAAAAAGTAGGCTTATTGTCATTTAATGGATGCAACATGTTTTTACCTACAGAAAGCTCACTTTCCCATTCAGATGTAACCAAACCCTACAAGCTACCAGGTGGATTGACGTAGAAGCTTTCAAGTCTTCAAGCATACATTTATACTCTCACCCTGGAGTAAAGCTCAAGGCATGGTAAAAATTAGAATCCTTAAATAGTAAAAGGTGAAACAAATGGCTTTTTAATGCACAAACCCCAACCCCCTTCTTCTAGGATCTGTGAACATGAGCAAAGCAAAGGTCCAAGGTAAAATTACTTGTACATGCTTTTTCCAGCTAAGCGAAAAGACTTTTGCAAGAAAGCAAGTGCCATATTCATACTCCTATTATTGGAATTTTCTGCCAGGACAAATAGTGGAGCAAACTCTACTAAAAGCAAAATAATTCCTTCCATGCCAACATACCATCCACTTTGGTGGTAGACTCACCACAGGGGGCAAATCCTAAAGTATGAATGGTGGGAACATGCCACAGAACCACCACATAAGAAGTGAGCATGCTTATTAGGCACATACGGTTGTTTAGAAGGGAGGGAATGGAACATCTTGAAGGAAGGCATGTCTAGCATTCTGGACTACTGAGCAGGTGTACTCCATACTACAATATTTTGTTGTAGGTCCCATTTTCAACCCCATGTTTCCTCTTTTGATTGAGTTGGAATGCTTTGTCACACCCTCAATGAAAGTCACATCTTGGAAAAGTTTTTTTTTTTTACTACAACTCCCAAAATATGGCTATAATGACTGAAGTGGTACCTATTTATCTACTTGCGCTTTTACATGCTTTTGAGCTGCTAGATTTCCCAACTCTTGATGTACAATATCCTAAGCAAATGGTATGTAACAATAGGACAGCTTCATAGGGAAATTAGGGAAGAAAACGTGGGCCAAGAAGATATGAAAATCTTTGATTCAAAGACAGACCTTTCGTCAATTATAAGAAATCTAAAATCCCTTCAAAATGAGAGAGACATCTATCAGCCCAATTGCCCAAAAACTGTTTGACTTTGGGAAAGAAGTAGAAGTCTTGAGGCAGCTGAGGAAATTAGATTTTCTCCCAAGGGGCCTAAGATGTGATGAAGTAAGGTATACACTTTGTTCCTGTTTAGGAGTACTTATATTCTGTAAGGTAAAGAATCTCTTTAATTTCATCTCCGTGATATTCTTTCACTTGAGCCAATATCAATGCTGTTAAATCACTGACCTCTAAAGGAAATGCTCTATATGGTATACTGACAAACAGATGAGGAGTGAATGCTAAATGTTTCCTGGAAAATGGAACTTTGCGGTATTAGCTGTTTCTGCTTGGTTCCCTGAAAGTTGTGAGAAAGGGTACATTTGGAAAGTTAATCTCTTGCTTTGTAGGACTGGATGCTCTACATCCTGCATTAGGAATATTCATAATTTCCGTTCTCTTCTTGTCTGTTTGTGGGAGCCTCTGTTCAAATGTAGTGGAGGGGTGAGGATGGAAATCCTATTTAATTGTAATTAAAGATTTCATGCTGCATGTTACAGATTTAATTAGTTTCTCTGGTTTCATATAAGGATGACTAACCCTTTCCCCACCCTGAAAAGTTTGCATGGGCAGCATTTAGCATGAGACTTTAGAAGGAATGTTGGGTAGCTATTTTTAAACCTTTTGAGTGTGGGGAAATAAGCTTAGCCACCCTCAATCAAGTGTCTCCAGATATTTTTCTGAGTGTTAACCATTCTAAGCTCTTCTTGATTTGGAAATTTATTATTATTATTATTTTGAAAGAGAAGCAGTCTCATTTAAAGCTGTGAACTTCTCAGTCCTAACTCTAGGAAATATTTATTTGCAAGGCATTAGCTGTATAGAGGAAATACTATAGCTGATATATAGTTGATACATAATGTTCCTAAAATAAAGAAATTCAGCAGTTCTATAAAACACTGAACTCTATTGGCCACCATGCTAATATTTCTTTATTAAAAGTGTGGTGGTGTTGTTGTGTTCCTTCAAGTTATTTCCAAGTTAAGGTGATTTTAAAGTGAAAATGGGGTTTTCTGTGGCTGGGAGTGTGTAACTCACCCAAAGTCATCGAATGGATTTCCATGGCCAATTGGGGAATTGAACCCTGGTCTCCTGAGTCGTAGTGCAGTGCTCAAGCCACTATACCATGTTGGCTGTGTACTGTGACATTAATCAACAACCCCTGAAGATACAGCAAAGGAAATAGAAATATATTTTAGAAAACCATGCGATGAGAAAGAAGAGATACTTTGTGATGAAAGGGTACTGTATTTATGAATATCCAGTTGTGTTACTTTTGTTTCAGCAGAACATAATGATGACAACCAATTTGGAATGCTCTATAAGAGAACTAGAAAAATCCACGAGAGACAGCATCGCATGGTGATTTGGGTATTGGACTGTGACCCTGGAGACCAGGGTTCAGTGCTCCACTGAGCCATGGAAACCTGCTGGGTGACCTTGGGCTAATCACACACTTTCATTCTCAGAAACCTCCATGATAGGTTCATCCTAGGGGTGTCATAAGTTGGAAATGATCTGAAGTCACACAACAACTACAACAACAAGGGATACCAATGGATACTACCCATGATGCCTGCATTTTATTTCTATTAGCAGAAGAAATAATGGATGATTTCAAAAGATTAGTACACTTTGGGGAAAGCTTTTTTTACCTTTTCTTCAGTTCAAATGACATCTGGGACTTTCCACTCAAGGCTATAAAAGCAGAATTTTAACAGGATAAAAGCATCTTTGGCTGGTACGTATCACACAATGTTATGTCCTTCCTGCTGCTGCCTTGTACTGTATTCTATTTGTTACTGTAGTGAACCTTTTCACCGATGGGCAAAACCCATTAATAGACTTTCATTCTCATTGCTATTCCATTACTGCCTTTGTGTGATAGATCCCATCCACTACAGTTCAGCTTTTCAGACAGTCACACGGTGTGAGTGGGTGTGATTCTGCTCCTCTCCCACTCCCCCTCACAGCAATATCAGTGGCCAACAGCTTCCTGAAGCCAACTGCTGTGTGCATAATTATACAGTAGCTGGTTTTGGAAGGCAGTCAGCAGCCATGATTATTCATTCCACCTTTCCTCCTAGAAAGTGATGTTCGGCAGTGCAGAAAACAGATCACACAGCCATGGGTTGCCAAAGCGCTATTGTGGGGACAACTGTGATAAGAAATTATGCCAAAGCTATATGTTTCCATTCTTAAACTAGTACGATTGTGGTAGGACAGTGGGCTGGTGTGATAATGTCCCTAGCCAGTTTGCTGAGCATTGCATCTACTTTATTATTCTTCCAGGAGAAAAGCTGAGCTTTCAAACAAGTAACTATATCCAACTGATTAATCCTCTGTCTTCTGACACATTAAGCAATTACTTATGGTTTAAATTGAAATGAACATATATTTTACTGGAACCATGACAGACACTTTTCAGAGATATTTAAGAGGGAAAAAAATGATGGGTAGTTGACCTTTTTTTAAGGATCTGTATTTTTTTAAAAAATCACAAAATTGATTGCACTGAAAGTAAAAAACCCCAAACAAACCCTAGACAGAATTATCTGTTTTTGGAAATATTATGGGCTTGTAGAGAATGTATCCCTCCCCCCCCAGAACCAATACACATTAGAGGAGAGCATGCAAGCTGAGAAACAGCCGGATACAGAGACGTGAGATTTGGTGTGGAAAAATAGCTGTTAATTATTCACACTGGTTTTAACTTTGTAAAAGAAAGGTGTATACTGAATTACAGATCAATTTCTGAGACTCAGGAAGGAGAAAACAGAAGACTGATATAAGACAAGCAATTGACCAGAGGTGCACAAAGAAAAGGAAAAGAAGGGGGTAACATTATAGAAGGAGTAAAGATAAAAAATATTATACAAGTAATAAAATAACAGAAAAAGAAAGAAGGGGAAAAAAACTAGTGCTGACAATTAGAAAACCGTAGATAAGATGGCTATATTAGAACAAAAATTGTTGAGACTTGCAGGACAATGCTATGCTTTTCTATTCATAAGTCCTATTGAATTCAGGGGAGCCTAATTCACATGCACGTGTGCAAAGGATTGCAGCTTTAAATAAGGAGAAAGGAAAGATTTGAATATGAATACAAAAATAAAAAATTATGTAAAGGAAAGCATGGCATAAATGGCTACACTGAAGGATTGTAACTGCTAGCAATTTAGGTAATTTATACAATTAAATCTGTGAAAGAGGAAGATGGCAAGAACTGTATAAAATCATAAACTTCCAGGAGGGAAATTGACAACATGGTACACAAAGAACTAATATTCAGTTCAGTTTTGAGGTACAACTGTTCTTGTTAACTACCCTTGAATTGACCCCAACATGGTGACCCTGAGAATGAGGCATCTCCAAAACTCCCTATCCTTCACTGCTCTGCTTAGTTCTGCAGCTTCTTCAGCCCCATAACCTCCCTGATTGAGTCCTGCTAACTTGTTTACGGCCTTCCTCTCATTCTGTTACCTTTTACCTTTCTTAGCATTGAAGTGGCTAAAGTATGACAGTCTTAGTGTCATCATCTTCGCTTCCAGGGAAAGTTAAGGTTTGACTTGTTCTAAAACCCATTTGTTTGTCTTTTTGGCCATCCATGGTATTCTCAGCATTCTTCTTCAGCACCACATCTTGATTGAGTTGATTTTCTTTTTATCTACTACTGTCCAGCTCATATCCAAACATGATGATGGGGAATACAATGGCTTGGACGATTCTAACTTTAGTGTTCAGTTCTATATCTTTAGTATCTTTCATAGCTGCCCTTCCTATTCCTAGTCCTTTTTTGATTTTTTTTAACTGCAGTCTGTTTTGATCAATATTTGATCCAAGGTATGGGAATTCTTTGGCTATAGCAAAGCCTTTGACTGCATTGATCATGAAAAGCTATGCAATGCACTTTAAGAAATGGGAGTGCCAGTACATCTGATAGTAATGATGTGATATCTATATTTAGGACAAGAAGCTACTGTTAGAACAGAATATGGAGAAACAAATGGTTACCAGCTGGCAAAGGGGTCAGGCAAGGCTGCATCCTATCATCATCCTAGTTGTTCAACTTGTATGCAGAAAAATATAATACAAAGGGTAAGGTTAGCCTGTGAAGGAGGAAGAGTGAAGACAGGAGGAAGGAATATCAGCAATCTAAGAATATGCAGATGACACAATACTACAGAAAACATCAGAGACTTTGAACAATTCTTAAGGAAATTAAAAAGGAAAGTACAAAGGCAAGCTTACTGCTGAACATAAAACAAAAATAATGACCATGGAGAATCTACATAAATTCAACCTACTGTATATAATCGTTACAAGTCTAGAAATTTAGGTTAAAAATTTGACCCCAAAAACCTGTGTCAACTTATCCACAGGTCAGTGTAAGTACTATTTCTTAACTCTTATTTTAAAGAAGGAACCATCTCCTGGTGAAAAGCAAGAGTATAATATGTGAAGCATTTAAACCCTCTACTCTCTCATCCATCCAGTCTTAAGAGTAAGCACAAAGAGTTATGTCTGCTAGAATTCTGTATGTTCTTTGACGTTGTTTTCCTCTGCTTCATCCTTTAGATCCTTTGCTATATGCCCTAAATTTTACCCTCGACTTATCCATGGGTAATAGCAAACCCCATAATTTTGGCCCCAAAACTTGCCCTCAACTTATACATGAGGCGAACTTATAGTCAAGTATATATGGTAGATAATGAGGAAATAAAAATAAACATGGGTTGGTGGATGATCACTTAGGTCATGTAGTCACTTGGTTCACCTGATAATTCCTGCAACAGAAAGGTAGCTCCCTTATTTATATTGACATCCAGAAAAGGTAGTGTTGTCTTTTGAGGGGGGTGATATGAAGCTTTCATGCACACATTTGCAAAGTCAACATTTTACCTTCCCCTTCTCTACATGCTTCACTTATAGAAGTGCAGATGAACAATCAGACGAAAGGAAAAACAAAGGCTATTTGATTAAGCAAATATGCAAATATATTCATGCACTGTGGGAGTCATTCCTCCCTTCCCCACCCTGCAGCTGCTGCAGTCGTGTGACCAGAAATAAACTGATACAGCAAACAAGTGCACACAATAGAAACACCCCCTGGCTATGTGGCTATGCAATGGCGGTCCCGTGTGGCTTTCCAAACTGATTTCAGTTTGGATTAAAATGAATTGTGTGGCAGTAAAGGGGTCAGACTGGGACATGGATATTACACAGTGGAGCTGTGATACAGCCATCGTGTAGATTCAGACTGTTGTACTGTATTCTTAAGCTCCAATGCTAAGGCATTTAAAAATGCAGATTGATTATCTTACTGAGCTTTCCTTTGTACAGTGAAATTTCACCTTGAGACCCATTCGGGACTTGAAGTTCACTCTGAACTCAACCTCTGTATTCCATCCTCTGATGTTAGTGCTTTCAGCAGTACCCTCCTCAACCCACACATCTGTCCTAATTGCATTTCTTCTTTTTTTCTGTGAGTCTCAGTACCCAGAAGGTATAAGTGAACCCACGCACAAACTGTAAGACCTCAATAAACTTTTCAGAGTTTCAAAGTATAAGCAGTGAAAAACTTTTTGTTTTACTTTTGACGTTCTTCCAATAGCATATTTTCCCCTTAAGTGGGACTGGCTTTGAACTGGCTATGTGAATGTATACAGCCCTACATTTATGTATACATTGCTGTATACATTTGTTTGCCGCGGGAAAGAAGCGTGAACCCGAAAGGAGCTCTGCTGTGTATAATTACAGCACTCTAGAAATAAAGTTTAATAATAATAATAATAATAATAATAATAATAATAATAATAATAATAATGCCACAGATAGGGTGCCGCAAGTGCCATCCAGCAACGCATGACGCCATCATCACACACTGTGTATGGACAGCGCACCTTCAAAATGGTGCCGTCCATACAAACTAGGGCTGGGGAGCGTGCGGTTGCTGCGTGCTCCCCAGCCCTAGTTTTGGTTTTAGGAGGGCGATTCCACGCTGTCTGTATCAAGCCTTATTAAACAGGCATGTTAATGAGAAAGAAAAACAGAAGATTAAGATAGACTATTCAACAAGAAAATTAAAGATAATAAAACCAACAAGTGTCCATATCTCACCACTGCTCTTAATGATCTCCAACTAACACAAAATGACAAAAAAAAAGTTATGGCTTGGTTTATATTAATTACCTCCTATAAGCACTGTAATTGAAAAATACTGATGAAGTGCATACCCTGGATTGTACATTAGAGCTGTCAATGAGCATAGCAGAGCTCCCCTTTGCTCCTGTGAATCACACTGCCTTGTTAGGGACACAGTGCTTCACTTTTCCCCAA
Source organism: Sceloporus undulatus (assembly GCF_019175285.1). Classification (NCBI taxonomy): domain Eukaryota; kingdom Metazoa; phylum Chordata; class Lepidosauria; order Squamata; family Phrynosomatidae; genus Sceloporus; species Sceloporus undulatus. The sequence goes on along the minus strand of NC_056526.1, from coordinate 127,813,590 downwards.
TCATTTTTGATGTCTAAATTGTTAAGGAAAAAGCAACATGGGATATACAGTGAATGAAATAAAACATGTATGTGAGAGTCAGGGTGACTCAGCAGAAGCAATTAGAAGCCACACAGGTGTAAAAGGTAATGTAGATAACAAGTCCTAAATGCCAAGGACAGAAATGCAAAGTGGATAATTGAACACACCTGAGAATTGTTAAGTGGACAAGGTTGAGATGATGAAATCATTAATTATGGGATGAACCAAAAGAACCAATGAGAATGGTTGTACACGCCTACTGGGTGGAAACAGACAAGAGTGGGTGGTATCTTGCAATGACTATAATAATGGCTATGAATCCCAATGTATTTTGTGGGTAGTAGTTGTGGAGAGTATTGGAGTTGTGTTCGATAGTTTTGGAGCTGTATATAGTAGAATAAAGTAGATCTTTTATATAAGACTACTGAGTTGTCTGGTGTCTTGGGTGAAGCTACAAGAACCAGCAGGATCCTGAAGAAAGGTGAAGACTTCTGTGGAAGCAAGAGTGAGAAGGCTTGAGAGTTTGTCAGGGTCTTCAGCCTATTCTCTGTAACTGTGCTGCTTTAGAGCAAAGCTTTAACCACTGGCCAAAACTGGTCAGCGCCGGTGCATAACAAGGTGGTGAGTTTGAGCCAGAGGTGAAGAGCTACAACTCCCATTATCCCTGACATAAATCTCTGGATGGATCCAAATAACATTTATTTCTGTAACAAATAATTAAATAAATAAAAATTAGTGGGGAGAGAGAGAGAGAGAAGGCTTAAGTGCTCTTCTTTTTTTGCAAAATATATTATTTATTTTGGAGTTTTAGAATATTTGAATCCCACTCTGAAAGTCAGACCAGACATTATGTTTAGCACCTTTTTTGAAAAGATGTTTCTCAATTGGTGGAAGTTGTTTACCACAGTACATTATTTTCCTAACCAACATATATTTTGGATAGTGTCCTATGTTATGTGATTGGTCATTGGAAAGTGAATACAGGATTGATTTACATATTTGATGGCTAGGGCATAGGGTTCATACTATAGCTCTGAGGAAATCCCACTGTGGAAAGGGGGCAATCCCCTCATGAGTCATACTGACATGTTGACAATGCATTGGAAGTAATATCACATTAATTCCAATTTTGACCAATGTGTGGCCAAAACGATTTTGGGAGAAAGAGAAATTGTGAGTTACATACCAGGAGAAGTATGTAGAGAGATCTTGTGGCACCTCTGAGACTAACTAAAAGAAAGAAGTTGGCAACATGAGCTTTTGTAGATTAAAGTCTACTTCCTCAGATGCATTAGTCTCAAGGATGCTACAAGATTTCTCTACATACTGTTTTTACAGACTAACATGGCTATATCTTTGAATTATACCAGAAGGAATGCATCATATAAAATAAATAGATGGATGCATGAATATGTTAGTAATTAACTGCAGGAGAAATACATTAATTGCATTGTGGCATAGTGGTTTGAGTGGCATAGTGGTTTGAGTGCTGGACTATGACTCTAGAGACCAGGGTTTGATTCCCAACCTGGCCATGAAACCCACTGGGTGACCTAGGGCAAGTCACATGCTCTCAGCCTCAGGAGAAGGAAATGGCAAACCTCTCTAAACAAATCTTGCCAAGAAAAACCCATGATAGGTTTACCTTCGAGTCACCATAATTTGGAAACAACTTGAAGACATGCAACGACAATAACAACTAGTCTTGATATACACTGGAATTTTGCTTGGAATAGAAAAATGTTGCACAATACATTTGTATACTTTTCATTTTTGTTATATTATGTTTGTGACAGTGGGGGCTGGTGTTTCTTTGGCGCGTTACAGACCGCCCAAAATGGGTGGTCTCACGCTGCTGCTGGTTGCTGCGTCCGGGAACCCCAGCAGCCAAACCGCCACTTCCGGCGTGCGACATCCGGACGCTATGCGTCCATGACGTCAAAATGGCAGCGCCCATCTTTATGTGGCACCGCCATTTTGACGTACTCGTTACGCACGAGGGGCAAGGTGTACGCATGAGGGGCAGGAAGCGCTGCCCCTCGTGCGTAATGACGGCACCCCATAGGGCCCGTCCGGAACGCGCCTTTGTCACATCCACTCCAGGTTTCAGTCCAAACATTAAAGGAGCTATCCAAGGTGGCAAACCTTTTCTGCAGATAGGCTTTGTCACTTTGGATAGTTCCTTTAAAGGAATGAAATCCAAGACAGATTCACCACTTCACTGATGTGGAAGCCACATACCACTACTGGTTTACGTTAGAATTGTAGGGCTCTTTTAGCGGCAGAAAGAGGAATATTATGAATAATTTAGTGCTCAGGAATGGCTGAGCCACCATGTTGAATTAAATCATCATATACCTCCCTTTTTTGTATGCTGTATTAAATGGCCTCTTGTTCTGGTTGTTATGTTCCATAAATAGATATATTTGCAGATTTAAATACTTGATTTGTTCTATACAGATTTAGCATAGCATAACATAGCAAGACACAGTTTATCTCACCTCCTCTTACCTAACTTCACCTTACCTAATCTAACCTCTCAATATCTTATTTTATTTTGCCTTGCACGTGTTCCACAGTTTCTATAGCAATGTATAGCAATAACCAATACCAAGCCGGTAGCATGCAATGTATGCTAAATAAACCCGGACTTGTTTACTCAGAAATAAAGCTCACTGGGATTAATAGGACTTGCTCCCAAACAAGTGGGTGTAGGATTACCATCTAATGGATTGCTACAGCATCCCTCCCTTCGTTCTGAATGATAGCACAATGACATTGGAAGGCAAGCATTTTCATCCCAGGACTTTTGTTAAGAGATTAGCCAAAAATCTATTCAGCATATGGGCTCAAGAGAGGTTGACACCCTGTGAGAATCACTGCAAGGCAGTTCTTTTGGCTAAAAGATCATGCCTGGAAGGAAATTGTTTTCTGTAAATTCTGTATTTCAGACAAGAAATACAAAATGTCAACTTTTTTTTCTGAAATGCAGTAGTTACCATAGCTATGGGTAGTTACTATAGCAACTGAAAACCATAGTACTACGTCAGTTGTCAAAAAAAACTCAGCACTTACTGTCCTGAATATTGTATTCCTTGAAATAATTTTTTGAGCCTTGCGGGGATGGCAGGAGACTAAACGAAAGCACACTTCCTTTACAGTGTTTTTGTAAGAATAAAGTGCCGGTGATGGAATCTCATCCGTTTCCTGTAAAAATAATAATAACAGATGCTCATAATAGAAATGTGAAAAACAGAATGGGACTGATTCCAAAAATAAAAATAAAAATGCAATTGCTTGTTATTTTATAGCACTGGGATCCTGAAGGACTAGGCGCCAATAAAAGGTGTCCATGCCCACACAAAGAGAGACACAACTATCTGTAACTATATATCAGGTTGGATTTCATGCTTAAATGAAATTTCGCTGGTGTAAGAATGACGCTGTCTGAATTCAAATAACCATATTAATTCTAGGGCAGTGAATCCCAAGAAATTGACTTGCTGACATAATGCCCCCTTCTAAGTATTGTACCCACATAAATTAACCATGGGGTAAATTAGAACAATTTTCACTTTTGCAGCAGACAGTGCCTCCTTTGCTCCTATCTTTGTACATGAGTAGACTGCTTATATCAGAGGCAGGCAACCTGGTGGTGCACAAAATCTTGGATTACATTTCCCATCATCCTTGATAATTTACCATAGTGGCTAGGGCTGATGGGAGTTGTTGCCCTTCCTGATCAGATTGCTGATGAACAAGAATTCTACATGCTCCATTTCTCTTTCATAGCATTTGTTCATCAAAACCTTTTCAGATGTTCTACTGAACATGATAGTGTTAGAGTGGAGGCTATAGGCAATATCACACAATATTGTTATAGCACTATTATTCCATTTTGACTATTATGGCAGCATCCTGTGGAATCCTGGGATTTGTAGTTTAAGAGAGGGGCATTTAGAATTTTTAGCCAGACAGCTCTTAGGCCTCATTAACCTACAAACCCCAGAATTCCACAGGATGCTGCCATAATAGTCAAAATGGAATAATAGTGCTATAACAATATTGTGTGATATTGAAGATTTTCACATCAGTGCTTAGGTGGTAAAGCATCAGGGAAGTGCACATGTATGAAATCCTGATGCGCTTCTCAAATGGCAGAGAATTGTCCCCTTGCCTCTAACATCCTTGAATCGTTCTCAGAGCAGCAATTTTCTATGAATACAAAGTTTCAAATCATAGGAAACTGCTGCTCCGCAAACAATTCAAGGATGCTAGAGGTGAGGGGATGATGTCCTGCCGTTTGAGAAGCACATCAGGATTTCATACATGTGCACTTCCCTGATGCTTTACCAGCATTGTACCAGTGCTTACCCCACAGTAAGCACTGTTGTGAAAATCTTTACTGTCTTATGAGCGCACCGAGAAAGTGCCGTTGTTCTGCTCCCTGTTCTGTGCCTTCAGTGGATATATGAAGGACAACATCTGAATAGAACTAATGTTAGGTCATAGAATATTTCTAAAGGTGCCTATAGTCCACAGTAGTTAGAATGTGGGGGTAACAAGTTAGTATTAACCAGTTATTTGTAATTAGCCCTGCAATGCAACAACGAGTTGCAACAGGGGGTCCTGGTTCAGTACCAGCCAAGGGTTCAAGCATGACTCAAGCTTGCACCCTTCCGAGGTCACTAAAATGAGTACCCAGCTTGTTGGGGACAATTGGTTTACACATTGTAAAGCACTTAGGGAGTGCTTAAGTGCACTGATAAGTGGTATAGAAATACACTTGCTATTGCTTCTGATTGTCATAACCTTGCTTGCTGGAAACATCATCCTGTTGCACCAGTAGGTCAGACCTCCATTACTCCATGCAGCTGCTGGCTGTTAAGGTAGATAGGGGCAGGATTTGCAATCATGGCAATAGTGCAATAGATTCCACTGAGTGGCAGCAAAAAGATGTGAAGTTGGAGAGAGAGACTGAGGATCTGTGAAATGGTGGGAATCTAAGGGTCATGGTTGGTGCAAATCCACACCTCACACCATTTCACAGAGCCGTGCATATCTTTCCAGCCTCACAAATACAGCACAGGTATGTATTACTCCACTTGTGTATTCCTAAATCTGAAAAAAAAATCCTTCTATCAAACCGGTTCTGGTCCCAAGCATTTCAGATAACGGATAACCAACCTATGAATTTATTAGGTTTCGAGGGAGTGTGTTATGGGGAGGGAGAGAGATAACAGTTCTAAGGAGGTTGCCAATGAGCTGATGGAGCAGATCAAGAAAGTGGGATGAAAGTGGAAAAACAATAAGGAGAGTGTGTGTGTGTGTGTGTGTGTGTGTGTGTGTGTGTGTGTGTGTGTTAAACACTGATGTGAATGAACCAGCCAATTCTTTTGCCGTGGGCTTATTGTGAGAAATTCGTTTCCATTTTTTACATATTTTATTTTATTGAGCAAGGAGTATTTAAGAGACAGTGAATGAGTTCCAGTGGCTGTTGTGATTGAAACCAAGGCAAAGAAGGGAATGTGAGAGCAGAGTCACGTGCATGGACTCATTTTGACTGGGTGATGAGCTTGATATATGCTTCAGTTGCTATAGCGATGACATCCAGGATGCTGGGCGATTCATTCTTACTCCCTGTGAGAAGCCAAATTACTAATTCGTAAACATGAAAGTGTGCTGTTTTTGTCCTGTCAGGGAGTAAGTGTAAGTCATTCAGGAGGCTTTCACAATGTTGGAGGAAGCAAACATCCTAAAGAAGAGAATATGACTAATTTCCTGACTTTGAAAGCACCTCTCCTGATATGCCTCTCAAACCAATGGCTGCATCTCTCTTAGGGACACAACAACATGGTGAACCAGTAACACAAAACCTCCAAGCTTACAGGGGAGCAACCATTATGAAGCTACTTCACATGCTACCCTGCTCCTTTCTACTGTGTTGGGAATTCTGTTATCTGTTGGAGTTCTACAGGGCTCTGTTTCGGGTCCCCTATCTTCTCTCTTTACACACTCTCCTAAGGCAAACTCATTAGTTCTTTTGGCTTTTCTTACCATCTGAATGCTGGTGACATTCAGCTGTATCTTTCCACCCCTGATCTTTCTCCAGGTCTCTAACAGCAAGTTTCATCTTGTTTTACAGCTGTTTCTCAGTGGATGCGGTACCAGTGTTTGTCCAAAACCTAGCTTCTTGTCTTTCCACCAAAGCCTACCATGCAGTATTCCTTTTCTATTCTTGTTGACGATCTCAACTCGACCTGTGCAGAAAGCCTGCAGTCTTGGTTTCATTTTTGATTCTCCTTTGTTGTGTATCCCCCAGATTCAGGCCATAGCCAAGGCATGAAGATACTTTCTCTATAATATCACTAAAATCCTACCTCTTCTTTCGGCCTCTACTGCCAAGATTCTGGTCCATGCCCTAGTGGTTTTGTGACTGGATTTTTGTAGCCTCCTTCTGGCAGGGCTTCCTCTTTCTCACCTCCGTCCTTTAATTTCTGTCCAGCATTCAGTTGCATGGATAATCATGTCTGCTCACTACTTTGATCACATTTCTCCTTTATTGTCATCCCTCCATTGGCTCTCCCTCCCTTTCCGTATTCGTTACAAACTTCTGTTGTTGACTTTTAAAACCCTGCATGGGCTGGCCCCTCCTTATTTATCAGAGCTTCTTTCTCCTTACCTTCGCACTCATGCCCTCCATTCTGGTAGTCAAGGTCTGCTGTCCCAACCAAGGATTTTTACTGCTCCATCCTGAATCTGTCTCTTTTCACTTGCTGCCCCTCATTCCTGGAACCACCTTTCTCCACAAGCACAGTTCATCACATTTTTAACCAGCTTTAAAACTGAATTAAAGACAAGGCTGTTCAGGGAAGCATTCCCAGACATTATATGATTGTTATCCAATGTTATTTTAATGTATTGGCTGCTACCTTTTTTTTTGTTTGAATGTTAATATTTAGTAATATGTATTATGTTTAATTATTTTCATAGAATGTACACCATAGGCAGGTTTACTTTATCTATTTTATTTGATTGTATGTACAATGCTGTGTAAATTTAGGTTTTAATAATAATAATAATAATAATAATAATAATAATAGAATTCCCTTTAGGTGTTGGGGCATGGTCAAGACAAAGAAAATTCTAAGGTTGTAAAGTGTCAAGGAACTTGAATATATGTGAAACAGTGTCAGTTTCAAAAAGAGTGCTG
>NC_056526.1:127802500-127806346 GCF_019175285.1 Sceloporus undulatus | reverse complement strand
GTGATAACAGCAACATGGTGGCATCAGTCAGGGTTTTTTCCTCTTCTTCTGAAGTTTCAAGAATCAAAACCTCCCCTACATGCACTGAGTAAAAACGACTATGGGAGGAAAAAGGGTAGAAAAGACTAAACAGCCATTCATGTTTATTGTGCTGATAAATACAAGCTAAAATTAATCCAAAATAACTATTCATGAGACATAGTATAGTGGTTTGAGCAATGAGTCCAGAGTTTGAATCCTTGCTGAGCCATGAAACCGCTGGGTGACCTTAGACAAGTCACACTCTCTCAGCCTCAGAGCATGATAATGGCAAACTCCCTCTGAAAAAACCTGCCCAAAAAACCCTAATAATAGGTACCCCTTAGGTTTGCTATAAGTCGCAAATGACTTGAAAGCATAACACACACACACTTGCTTTTCAAGGGTGGGGGTGTCTCACATTTTGTCTTTTGAATGTGTGTTGTTTGCAATCTTCATTGCATTTTGCTAGCAGACAACATGTTAGAATCTTCTGCTTATTGTAACAATATTGCCAACTTGAAGCAGAAGCCTTAGGGAAAGTACTCTTAAAGTAACAATACTTACTGTAGTAGCTGTAGATCCTTATCTATATACCACCACCCACCCAACCCTGGCTCTATATCTGGCTGCCATTTTACTCTTACGATCATATGGCCCAAAATTTACACACTATCTGTTTCTTGCCTTTGAGAATACATATTTGATGTATTCAATGATTTTTTTTTTTTGGTATTTTATGGATCTGCTCATTCATCCAGTCTGTCCAGCATTTCCTATTTCTTGCTATATCTCTTCATATCTTATTAGTTGTGAAAATAGAATGGAATATTATATCAGAAGAATACTGTAAAAGGAAGGTTAGGGTAACACGTCCATTGTTCCATCACGCTGACCACTTTTGCTATTCTCCCCCAGAAGCCTATGCAGCATTGGCTTTAGCGCACAGTAAACTTATGTAATCTCAGCTCTTATGTTTCTATTTACTATAAGCCTGATGTGGCCTTGAAGAAAAGGGAGGTGTCCGCACCAATTATTTGCTGTGATTCATCCTCATCCAGTTAAATGTAAGCTTAGTGATTAGAACAGCTAACACTAATTAGCTCATTAGAACTTGTCAAGAAAGTGTGGGTATGAGTAATTAGAAACAAAGATCCAAGGAAGTGCAGGTGTAATAGATTAAAGGTGACTTCAGCTGCGTCCACACTGCATAAATAATCCAGGTTGACACCATTTTAACTGCCATGGATTGATGATATAGAATGCTAGGAACTGTAGTTTTGTCAGAGAGCTGTAGTTCTAAAAGTTCCATAGCATTGAGCCAAAGCAGTTAAAATTGTGTCACTTCTGGATTATTTCTGAAGTCCAGTTGCAGCCTTCCTCTCACTGAATATAAAGCCCTGTGGACTTCCCCTGGCAGTGCAGACCAGAAAGGATGGTGGTATATACTTGCAAGAGAGATGTGTCTGCGGTTGCTTCTCAAGAGTTTCCAAGAGCTGCATGGATATGCAAGTTTGCTTTGCAGGTTTATTCTCTTTATGAATAGGAATTGTCTTTATAACTTCTGGAATGTAGGAATTGCTTTTGTTATCACTCAGACATTTTGCCTGCTATGTTAATAGCATTGTTAAACTTTCTGCTACCTGTGTTCATTGTCTCCATAGCTAAAAGAACCACTTGCCTTTGGCAAAACAAAACCCTATAAGTACCCCAGGAGGGCTTTCTCCCTTTTGGTATTTGTATATATCATAAGCAGGGAACCCAGATGCTCATCACTTGTGTATTGTTTCATGGGCCTGATGATCTCAGACAGGGGAGCGACACCCCTGTGTCAATGGCAGGGCAAGGACACCTGAGTAGGGATGTAAGTCTTCATAAATGTTATTCTTGCAGGCAAGAATAAGTAATTTTGTAATTTTTCACATCATGGCAAGAAAAGTGTGGAACAGATGGCCCTTAAAAGACACCTTCAGGGCATCATCAGAATTCAGCATGTACATGCCACATGCCCTTATGATGCCCTGAAGCTGCGCCACTGCACATGTGTGGGCAGCTTCAAGATGCTGTACCGTCACGGTGTTTAGATGTCGCACACCACCAGAGAGTCTAGAAGCTGCCATGGGACTGATGCACAGCTGCTAAAGGCATTTTTTCCATGGTGCAAAATGGAGTGGGTCTTTGCTGCTCCTTTGTGGGCGGTGTTCAAGGTGGATTGAGGCTTTGGCATGAGGTATCTATAACCCCAATCTGTCTTTGGAAAAGGGTGGCTTCAAGCCGCCCTTTTCTCCCCCTCTGTTTCATTCCAAAGTCCTTGAAAATGGCAGTTTTCAGGGACTGTTTACAGATTAGGACATACTGATGCAAAAATGCATATTGTTTTTACACATTTTCTGTGCTTTCTGCACAGGAAACTGTTTTCTCTGTAGAAAACACCATTTTCTGTGGGGGGGGGGGAATGCATTTTTTTGCAGAAATAAAGTCCCAAATTGCAATGTTTTTTGCTACTCCTCATGGTTTCCTGACATTTGTGGAGCCTTTTTTAAAATCTATCATTTAAATATTTTTAATGTTCTTTCCATCTTTACACCCTTCTCTATACTCTTCCCAAAAACAAAATGGGGCTTTCCCACTGATCTGCCAACTGGATCTGTACATCCAAATTTTACTTTTTTCCATGCTGTGGAAGGAGTAGGTGATCAGTGTGCTATGAGATATGCCAGCTGAATTCCAAACAGAAGGCTCTCCTGCCTAAAAATGAAATTTAAAATGTTTTGTCTGTGAGCTGCCTTGGGTCCCTCTGGGGAGAAAGGTGGTATACAAATGAAATAAATAAAATAAATAAAAATCAGCTAAAAGGGCTGCCTTTGTGTCTTCCCTTTCTTTCCCATTCTGAGAAAAGGAAGGAGGATAGAAGCACTTTCCTCCAAGCCTTGGTGAAGCAGCAATGTCAGCAATTAGCTGACATCCACAAACTTGTTCTTGTTGTTCTGCGCCTTCAAGTTTCTTTCAACTTATGACGACCCTAAACCAAACCTATCATGGGGTTCTCTTGCAAAGTTTCTTCAGACGGAGTTTGCCATTGCCATCTGCTGAGGCTGAGAGTCCCTGAAACGTGGCCAAATCATCTATAAAGCATGCAGGTTGATAGCCAATTGCGCTTGCCTCCTGTGAACTTCCATTATTGGAGAAATGGCTGCTCCATGAATACTTTGGTGTGGGAGAGGAGTGGGACACCTCAATGATGATTAAATCATGGGAGACAAAAGCAATTGGCTATCACACTCACACACTTTGCGAATGATTTAGCCATGTTTCAGGGATGGTAAGGCTCAGTGCGATAATTGCCTATGACTTGTTCAGGGTCACCAAGTGGGTTTCCATGATCGAGCAGGGATTCAAACCCTCGTATCCAGAGTCATAATCCAATCTCAAACCACTGCACCACACTGGCTCTTTACACTCACAAACACCATCTGAGAATTTCTGGGTTCCCTTCTTTATGTTCTTTGCCACTCTAGAACAAAACAGGGCTCATCTGGGGTTTCTAAAGGCTGGTTGAGAGCAGCGTGCTTTCTACATATCAGCAATGCAATTAGGGGCAGGGCAAGTAGATAATTTTGTTGGTGAGATGGTTTAACAACAGGGAATAAGAAATCCTTGCTGCAAATCCTTGGTAGAACTGGTAGTAGGTGCCAATTTACCTTCTGTCCATCCCTCTTGTGCTGCAATGACAAATAATTAGAAAACATTACATAAAATGTCCTTGAAGGAGGGGGAGAAAGCCAACATTATATTTCACTGATTATTTCCTCCGCGGCCCCTGCAAAC
>NC_056526.1:127738070-127802490 GCF_019175285.1 Sceloporus undulatus | reverse complement strand
GAAGAAGAAGAAGAAGAAGAAGAAGAAGAAGAAGAAGAAGAAGAAGAAGAACAGTAACAACAGCAATGAAACTTTGGGTTTGGCAGAGCATAGGGTTTTTATTTTTATTTTTATAATGGGCAGGCTATTCCCTAATTATAAAGGACAAAGAATTTATTTTTAGGAACAAGTTTCACTACCCAATGAAATGGCTTCCCTGTGCATTCTGACCTGATAGTTGTTGGCATGGTCCAGAATTTCAGTGTTTTCAAATAGCATTTTATACCCAGGTTGGTTTATAACATGTATGGCTATTGCTGATTTTTCTGGCTGAGATTCATTGCACAGAGGAAAGAGAAAGGTGACTGTATAGTAGCCACACATGCACTCTGGACTTTAAGGAAGCCAATTTCACTATGCTTGAGGGAATATTGGGAGAAATCCCATGAGTGAAATACCCAAAAATGAGGCAGTTTGTGATGAATTAGTGTTTCTTAAAGTTTGGATATTCAATGTATAATCTCAAACCATTCCAACAGGAAGGAAATGTGGGAAGCATTAAATTAAATGGCTGCATAAGGACCTATCAAATGAACTAAGTTTTAGAAGAAATATGTGTAATCTTTTTTATGTGTTCATGGCTGTATAGATAGAGGAGTGTATAGTTCTCTGTTACATATAAATTTTGCAGAAGGTCACACTGAAATCCCATCATATTAAAGTCATGTCAACAATGCATTTTCTGCATCACCTCCTAGTGGGAAGCAGAGTGAGAAAACTTTTCCAGAAAGTCAAATCTGAAGTTTTACGTCCTTAAAACAAGGACTCATGGGGCCATATTAATCTCAGACCTCTGAGATCCTGAGGCAAATATATGCCCTCAGTTGTCAAACTGACAGTGTCAGCAATTTCTTCTCTTTTTTAAAGCAAGCTTTCAGAGTAACTAAGACAGCTACACTTTGCTCACTGCAGTTTTTAAAGTACACTGACAAGGACTCAGACAGTTACACAATTCTGGCTATCAGATGGAATCTGGATTTGTGTTTGTTTGTTTTTAACATTTTTTGAATTCAGCTATTAGTTAACTAAAATGACGTGGGATTTTAAAATTTCAATGATATCTCACAGCATTTGCTTTCTGCTCTAGCTCCAGCTGGTGCTTCTAAAAATGCTCAACGTATTTTTGAATTAATGAATATTGCAACTTTTACATCCCAGATGAGTGTCCTTGTAAAATGGAAGGTTTCTTTTTTAACTTCAATATCTGTAACTCTTTATACCAAGAGATAAACTGGGCATCCCTCCCCCAGCCATTTCTCCTCTAAGTCAAATAAACACATATGTGTATTCCTTTCAGTTCTTATCTTTTTCCTTTTTTTTAAAGGACATGTTAAAATATGCCTTTAACCACTGGGGTCAATTTCTGTTGCATGTTTTTCTCAGAGGAGACATTCATACATTTTATAAGTACCCCTTAGTCTTGTACCATATTTCTGAAGTACAGGGAGCTTCTGCCATAGTAAATCATCTTTCCTCTCTGCTGTCCCTCCCCTTCAATTATCCTATATTGGAGTCTAAATGTAGATTCTGACTTTGGTAATTTGAGATGGTGTGCACTGACATCAAGATTTGGTTCAAATATGACTTTGATAGATCACTTGGTTTGGACCAGTTTTGACAAAAGCAGCTTTGTTTTGCATCTAAAGCCTTGCTTTACCTTGGAAAATGTAAGACCTTGCTTGGTCTCACTGAGTATTGTTAGGGTTATTATTAAACTGATGTAACTTTTATGGATAAAATTTGTAGCTGTAGTATTGAATGGAAGATATTTGCTAAATAAAGAAACGAGTTTGGGGAGTTTTGGATTATATTGCCTTTTTAGCTCATTTTATAAGGTTTACAGATTTCTTGAGAAAAATGAGTCAAATCTGTAGGCAAATTTTGAAACGGGGGCTAAAAATGGCCACATTTCACATACTGTATATATTCATGTATAAGTCTAGAAATTTTAGTCGAAAAACTGACCCCCAAAACCTGTGTCAACTTATCCATGGGTCAACATAAATACTATACTTTAATAGTTATTCTAAAAAGGAACCATACCCTGGTGAAAAGCAAGAACATAATCTGTCCTGGAAGAACAGACCCTACTCCATTATCTCATCCATACAGTCTTTAGTATGAGCACAAACAGTTAATGACTGCTGGAATTTTGTATGTTCTTTGGCACTATTTTCTTTTGCATCATCCTTTACATCCTTTGTTATATGCCTTTAAATTTTATCCTCGATATAACCATGGACCATATCAAAATCCCTAATTTTAGCCCCCAAACTTGCCCTTGACTTATACATGAAGTCAACTTTTAGTCAAGTATATATGGTATATAAATCCAGAAGTGTGCAACTCTCCACTTTCTCAGGGAGATAAAAAGGAAGCTTAGTATTCCGCTGTGAGTTGGGGCAATTTATATGACAATGACATCTGCCAGAGAGGTGATGTTAGTCAATTACCTGCACATAGTCAGAATGATACCAGCTGAGGGTTTTGTGCATGGGGCTAAAAAGTTGTGATCACTTAATTTTCATGTGGTTTTGAGATCCACTGTGCAAATATAGCACTAATTGTAGAAGTACCACAGATAAATAAACTGCAAAAATCTCACTCTCAAATTTTATGTCTCACAGCTGCAATTGGAAAATCAACAAATGGCTATAATATTGTGTGGTGTTGATTTTTTTTTTCCGGATGAAATTTACAGGTATATTTGAAGTTTTTGATGGAAAGAATCCAGTGACATTTCAGACAGAGACAGGCACAGGTTTTCATGACCAGATAGCTTTTATAGTTTGGAGGCAAATGCTTTGTTTTATGGACAATTCATATAAACAGGACATACATCATAGAAGTGCTCTAATGTAAATAATGTAAAATGTCAGAGATATTTTTCAAGGAAATTGCTGGACTATAATGCATAAAACTATTTGAAGGCTGAGACTTGCTTGTTTTCTACTCAGCTGACACCTTTACACCTCCCCAGAGCACTCTGACAAGTAAAGATATGCTCTGATTGGAAACTTGTGATCCATGTCCCATACACTTCCTCCCCTTTTTCCTTGCTCCCTTCTTGTCCTGATAGGGAGAATATGAGGATATGTAATGCTGTGAAAGTGGTATCCTATATCTGAGTTCTCTGAGACTATACAATTATAGCATTATGATTTTACTTTAACAGCCATGGTTCTATCCCCTGGAATCTTGGGAAAGGCATTTACAATTCTCAGCCAGGGAGTTCTTGTGCTTCACCAAACTACTAATTCTAAGATTTCATAGGATTCAGCCATGGCAGTTAAGGTGGAATCATAGTGTGGTCTATATTCAGCCTGACTTGTAAATAAATTTATTGCTTTGTTTCAACAAGCAGCTGCCAGTGTTAAAATTCTCAGCTTTCTCTCAGTCCTGCTATCACCACTGGTCCATCTGGTGAGGACATGGGAGAGAGCCTTCTCAGCAGCTGCTCCCACTCCGTGAAACCACTTTCCATGGAAGGCTAAGCTGACCTGCTCTCTGTGTTCCTTTCACCAGCAGGTGAAGATGTTTTTGTTCAAACAAGCTTTTAATGAATAATTCTTTTCAGGGAGTCTTTTTAGCTGGCATGCATGCTTTATTTTTAACTTTGTAATGTTTCTGAATGGATAGATAGATAGATAGATAGATAGATAGATAGATATGGTTTTTATATGATGATTTTAAATTGTATTTTGATTTTTATTGTCAGTTTTTTTTAGCTGATCATACTTTAGTTTGTGAGCCACCTTGGGTCCCACATCAGAAAAAAGGCAGCATATAAACTGAATAAATGGAATAAAAGCAGCAAGTAAATAGAATAATTTAAAATATTAAATAAAGAACAGATCTTGGATCACCTCTTCCCATCCCTGAAGAAAAATCTACATCCTTCCACATTTTCCGATGAAGAAGGTCCATCATTGGGAGGGGGGGTTGAAGGATTAGGGGTGTCTTGTGCGTGGAGTGGCAGATGCTCTAAATTTTCAGGATTTAAAACCTTTCTCATCCTTGGTCATATCTTTGGCCAGGTTGAATAATCAGACCAGCCCAGAGGTTAACTAAGGCCCAAGACAGGCAGGCCAAAAGCGCTGTCTTGCCACCAAAATTAGGGTTCTGGAGCGTGTGGCAACCACACACTCCAGAACGTCTGAGCAGTGGCCTAATGGTGGCTTCCCATCCACATGGGAGTCGCCATCTTTACTTAAGCAACATACAGCTTCTGCACATTGCTGCGCATCACGCCATGAGTGTGCCAGTGGTGCACTCATGACATAAACTGGGTGCCACCAAAATAACCCAGAAGAACTGGGTTCTTTTTACTCTGGAGGGACAGCACACGGTTTGGTGGCTGCAGCGTCCCTCTAGAGTTAAAACAGGTGCCCGCAGACTGCCGTTTTCAGGCCATCTGTCTCGGCCCTGCATTAACATTGCTCTAGAAATGCCTGGAACAAAGAGTCGCAAATGCCCCCCCCCCCCACTTCCTCTTTCATCCTCCCTGCTGGCAGAGGCTGAAAAGGACACTGGATGCTCTAGTATTAGAATCCTTTAATACACTCTGAAGGATTTTCCTGCCCATTATGTGAAGAGCTGCATCTCGTAGGTAAATGTTGATGTCTACTGTATTCCATTCACTGGGTATCTCTTGTTTAGCCCTTACATCTTCATAACCAAGTGCAATTACACAGCCGGCAACTCATTTACCTGACAAATTAACTTCTAATTTGTCCACACTGACAGGGCCTACAATAAGTGGTTTGAAAATGGCAACATGAAGAAAGGAAGGAACAGACCATGTTGGATTTAATGGAGTGATGATTGACAAATAATGTGTAGTCTGGCACTTGAAAGTTAGATGTTATTTTGCAGCCTGATAGCCTCAAAGAGTGGACATCTTTGTACTATATTTTTCTGTTCTTGTTTTGTTCCTTTGTCTGACTTGACTGTATTTATCTTGTTACTGAATTCCTACTTTTACAGTGGTATTGAGCAGCTAAATTGTAAGCCTTGTAAGCTAGTGATATGATCCAGGTTCATGCTATTCCTCTGATGACTAATTACCCCCCATGCAATTATTTTGGCTTAGTAAAGAGACTGTTTCACCCATCTGTAAATTTTATAGAACTCTGTGCTGAAATTAAATGATGAAATAGCATTACTGCATATGTTACTTTCCTTTCCCTTCAGCTTTTTCTTCTGGGACTTCATTTTAATGACAAACTACATGTTTGACTCAATGTGTACCATGCAGCTACATTTCCTTTCTACTTCTATGAATTATCAATACATGAGAGCTGGGGAAAGAGGATAGAGGGTTGATCCATACCAGAAAGGCAATGAACAGGGAAGAGAGAGTATCTGCTGCAGCACAAGCTAAAATCCCACCCACAGCACCTAGATGGCTTAGGGTAAACATCACCATTGGTGTCAGTCTTTATATGAGCCTTTGCACAAATTGCCACAAAACAATGGGGGTTGAAAGTAATTTTTTATTAGCACCGCCAAACTGTGAAGGAAAATCTCTGAAATATGTCAGGTTTTCTCCCCTTGGATGTATTAGCTATGTCTCCCAATTTCATCCAACACTGTTAAAAAGTCAAAAAGCATTAGCCATTTCTTACCTATGATCATCAACTGAAAAATGTAGGCTTCAGATTTTCCAAAGTGAGACTTTTTGTCACAGCTGCATAACCCCAGAAGTGTCTCTTTATTGACTGATTGATCAGTTGATTGAATGCTATCAGTAACCATGACAAGCTGTTCAGATTGGTTCAGCATTAGCAATGGAGTGACCTCTTTATCAGTTCAGCTAAGTTAGTGGTTTTCAAACTTTGGTTTTCCAGGTTTTTAGGACTTCAACTCCACAAAGCCCTAGCCAACTTGGTCAATACTGAGGAATTTTGGGAGCTAAACTCCAAAACATTTGAATGACCAAAGTTTGAGAATTACTGAGCTAAATTATTCTCATACAATCCAGAGGAAGCTAGTTGATCTTTTCTTCTTGGACCATCAGGTTAATAGCTCTTAGGAGCAGTGACATGAGGGAGGACAGGAGAAAACTCATAGGATGGTGCTGAGTTATTTTGTTAATTTCTCTCTCCGCCTCCTTCTTTCCCCTTTTGTCCTCAGCTTATGTGAGTTGCTGCAAACTGAGTGCAAAAGCAAGGAGAAGAACAGAGGAAAGGGCCAAGTCTTGCCCTTCACATTGGGCTCAGGCAAAAGCAAATTTCTGTAGCCTTTCCTCATTAATAACCGTTACTGTCTTGAGCACACTTGAATGCTGCTTGGCTACATGTCTCCTCATGTTTATCTTGCAATGTTGGAGACTACGTATTTGAAGCTTTTGTTATATATTTATTGTAAAAAGAGGGATCTATAGAAGATCTGCTAGATTCAATCCTGTATTTATGATGACAATTTTAGAAATACATACATGAACTTGAAAAGATTTTGAGAAAGGGAATACAAATTTGTAGCATATTGTGGCGTTTTGATGTGAAACAAAGGTGTTTCTGTGGGAAGAAACAGAAGGGATAGCACTTTCTCCACAACGTCCTGTAGCCCCCACATATGCCAGACTGTTGGAATACCCTCTGAAGCATTTCAGCCACGGTGGGGTGAGGGCAACGTCCCAGAATTACCATGAATATTAAATTTTGTGACATTGGAATTTAGGCCTACCTTCTAAAATTTTAATGAATTTGTTTTGGAGAAAGAGAACATGTAATTGAAAACTGGTTTGTCTGAAATAACAGGATAGCAACATACCAATAAATTGTTGATATATTCCTTTTTTGCAGTTGAAACATCTTAAAAGATAAAATAATTATGGAAAGCAGTTTTGATAAAAAATTCCCTCCAGCTGGTCATACACATGACTCTGGGGGAATTCCTTAAACACACACACACACAAACACACACACAAAATGAAGAACTTAGAAAGAATAGATAGGTCTTTAAAATTATTGCTATATTTAGCAGCTTGTTAACATCACCAACATGCATATTTTCCGTGACTTTATATTTAATACAAATATTTTAAAATATCAGATCTGAAAATGCTATCCATTTTAATAGTTGGCCTTTACACCAAAATATAGACCTTTGGCATAATGTATGTTTTTATTGCATATAGCAAATCATTTTTTTTTCACAATTATAATAAAAATATATATATTTTAAGTGCAATGTTATGGATGCCTACTCATACATAAATCGTACTGAACTTAACAGGGCTTACTTTCAAGAAAATGGGTGTAGGATAGTAGGCTTAGAGATTTCAAGCTGAAACCTGCTAGCCACTTACTTGGCAGTATTTCCTGTTTAACACAATGAGAATTATTTATGAGTAGACAGGCATCAGGTCACACTGTTAGTTTTTCTGATAACTCGCATTGATTGATATATACCAGTTTGAGCAAAGGATGTATAGTTTTGATTTGAGCTTCCAGATTCGAGAGGGGAATAAGAAACCTCTTTTTAAAATATACTAAATACAGATCAGACTACTGCAACTACTTTATTTATTTATTTTATAAATAATTTATGCTACTCGTCAGATGGATCATGAAACATAATTTTATTCTTAGTCATAGTATCATTTAAGTAAGGCAAAAATTTTGTTAAGATTTCAAACTGTGTATTTCTCCTAAATGATTAAAATTGGGTAGCTTGACCCCCCCTTAATTGTTTGATATCACTACATACAAAGCAATGCCAGTACACAACTAAGCATCCTCTAAGGATGGAATCACAGTGAAGGAAGCTGTGATATAGAATTTGGTCAGTCATACCACACGATGTCACAAGAGAAGAGCACTGATTATTTACACGATGGCTTGGTTTGCAAGCATGGTTTAAGTGTAAACAAAGTGCTTCAAGAAATTCATTGCCTGGCTTGTTCAGACGTTAAAAAGTGGCGGTTGCTGCTGTGATAATGCCATTCCAAATGTAAAGTGAGCATAAAGTAATAACAACACAAGATTCTTGTTAAGATAAAAACACCCATTCAGTTGACCAAATGTTAAGTTTCAAGTATGTATGAAAGGTTTTTCCCCCTATTTGCCCCATGAGCTATGTTAAATTGTACAGTAATATTATTCCCTTAGGAAGTAAGAGCTATTTTTGAGATTATGCCTAGTCTATAGAATATGATAAATATTTAGCACTTTTAAAGGCATTGTATCTAAAGTGTTTCACTACACTGTACAACATGAACTTACAATAACATAGGTCAAACTATTTATCCACTTGCCCCAACCAAGAGATGGGTTTGAACTAATATGGGATACTGTTGACCAACACAGTGGTTGTCTAGAAATCTAGAAAGTATAGTATTTTTGGCTTAATGTAGTAGCACATTTTGAAACAGAATACTTTTAACAGAAGGGGGAGAATTTGAAAGGGGTATTTGGACACACCTTGAGCCAAACCATCAGATACATGGAAATTATCATTTGGTATATACCTATGCTTCACATTGTTTCTATCTGTATCACCATAAAGGAGCATAGGCAACAAATGCTTCTGTGACATAACTGGACATCTCTGATCTTTGTCTCCCTCTAACAAAGGCTTCCATCTTCACCAATGTAGGCGGTTTTCTAGACTTTCTACTCCCCACCTGGGCATTTATGGCAGATATAATAATGGAATTTAATATGAATATCTCTGATTTCAGTATTTTATAAAGTTCATCTTAACAGGCAAGAGCCACAGGATCCTTTACTGCTACCATGAGAAGAGAATCCTTTGCGCTACATATTTGCTCTTGAAAAGAGACTCAGTCATTCACCTGTCTCACCCTTCCTTATCACTGAGGCTTGAAAGGCCATTCATCCTTAGAGATTTCTTTGTGCACCTTCCATTTCCTCACACACACACAAAGCTTGGAAGCTACTTTATAAAAGCAGTTATACAATTCCAAGGCCCTCAGACTAGTTAGTGCCTGTTAGCTACGAATTTAAAAAGTAACTCTTTACTGTCTCATTATTCCAAAGTAGATAAAATAGTTTTACTGACTTTTAAAAACAAAGCATTATCTTGCCACGAGCCAAAGGCCTGTAGTACAAAACACACCTGAGTAGTGAGGCCATGCTACCATGTAACTATGAAAGCAATAGCAAAACAGTTATAGTTTATTTGTAAAAGGAGGAAAATTATTCCTCATTACATTATGATTGTAATGGAACTGTACAATTGTAATGTAACCTTCTTATTGGAAAATGCAATAAATTTAAATTAACTTATTATTTGGAACTAGTTACTTCGAGGCTCTGCACATGCACAAATGTGACAGACTATGCATGCTTTTGTCCTTTATTGCTTACTCCTCATTAGTGGTTTCTTGTCATTTGACACCATAACTTTTTATTCATTGATTTCCTGACATATATTCCCAGATAATTTGTAAGCACCGGTTTGGTTTTAACTGTCTACCACCTGGTGTAACACGTATTTTTTCTCATTCATAATATCTATTTTACTTGAGCAAGTATTGAGGATGGACAGTTTTGCTATGAGAACCTTGCTTTGCACCTTTAGATTAAGATTTGGGTGGTGCTTTTATTTTTATTTTATTAAAAAATAAATAAAAACACCACCAAGCAACATGTCTCTATTAGTTCCAGTCCATCTCTATTGTATATCTAAATTAAAAGAAAGACTGACAACTATTTGCTAGGTAATTCTAATTGCCTATAGCTGCAAATCTTACACCTCTTTATATGGAAGTAAATCCCACTGATTTCAATGGGACTTTCTTCTAAGACAACAAGGACAGGATTGCACTTTAAGACTGTCATTGTGTCAGTGAATCACTAGGAATTATCCAGCCAAAGAAAAACATTTTAGTCTCCTTAATGTCAATGGTAGAAATTTAACATCATATTTAACTGTCCCACTGACATCAATGGGTCGTAGATAGTTGATTTTGGTTGGATTATGCCCACTGTATATAATAACATATAGTGCAATAGGAGGACATTTATTTCAAAATTGTTGCTTTGGCTCAAAAATCCTGTACAGATATCCTCTTCTGAGTACATTTGTGGATCAAAGTTTCATTGCAGTAATTGAACCATGAGGCTAACAGACATAGCCTTTAAATGTTGCACGTTACACATCGGTAAATTGTCAGTGACAAGGTTTCTCTTTTCACACTGAGTCAACCTTCACTAAATTGTTGTTTGTGATCAGTGGTGAGGGTTTGCTTTTCATCCTGTCGACTGCATCATTAGAGCTGTCCTGGAAGAAAACTTTTGCTGTACAAATTGTCACAATGATTCGTTTATATTCTCTTCTGAAATTCTGGTTCAGAAGTCCATAAATGATAGCATTAAGGCAGCTGTTGAAATATGCCATGTAGTAACTAGAAACAAACAACCACTCTGGAATCCTGGGCGTTATTGTTTCTGGATCAACAGCCACTGCAAGGCCTATAAAATTCAAAGGAGCCCAGCAGACGGCAAAAAGTACAAAGACCACAAACATGGTAACAAAGTTCCTAAGGTCATGTGGCTTCAGTTTGGGTTTGTTATCAGGTTTCACTCTTCTCCGTACCTGAATGACGAGGATCCATATTCTCAAGTAGCAAAATGTAACAATGGCTATAGGGAGCATGAAATGGAAAAATACGACTGCTATTGTGTATGCAGAGCTCACTGACTGGGAGAAGGTACATGAGTAGATCCTGGCATCATACTGAAGGGATCCAACAAAAAGGTTGGGCACAATGGCAACAAATGTCAAGACCCAGATAAGTATGACGTAGAATAAAGCGTTCTTGTCACTGTAGAACTTGTCATACTTGAGGCTGTGGCAAATGTAGCAATACCTGTTAATAGCAATTCCAGTGATGTTGAAGATGGACCCAATAACACTTAGGCCCATGAGAAAACCACTGATTTGACAGTGCAGGTATCCCAGGTTCCATCCATTGTGAAAGAGAGATGTCAGGACCAGAGGATATGGGTAGATGGCCACTACCAGGTCAGCAACAGCTAGACTGACAACAAAGACGTTTCCTGCAAAATAAACACACATACATTAATCATTAATGACCACACTTGATCCTTTTAACTGAAGCAATATTCTAGGTGAGCTCCAACTATATGGGTTTGTCAGTTAATTTATGCTTGCCATAAATGCTTCACATATGCAGTAGAATGATACAAGCCTAAATCTGATTGTTATTCTCAGATACACTAAACCCAATGAATCAGTGCAAGTTACATCAGTGTTGATCTATCAAGCTTCCATTAATTCAGTGGGTCTACAAACACAAGATATATTTTGGTCTCATACGTGGAAATGAACATTTTAAAATATTTTCTCCCCATTGAGTAAATTTATGAGAACTTCTGTACAAGTTTCAATTATTTTTCTCCTTTCAGACTTTTTGGCAAATAATGGCGGGTTACAGACGGGCAGGGGAGGACGTCTTGGAGGTGTATTCTGCTGAATGCGGAGCTTCCAGACGGCCCGCCCCGGGGGCGTGCTTCAGGTGTTGGAGCTTCCACACGGGGGGCAGTGAAGATGCCTCACCTGGGTCCGTTTTGGACCCGGAGCTTCCATACCGCCGCCTCGGAGGACGCTGCCAAAAGAGAGGCAGCTTCCGCACGGGCGGCCCAAACCGCGGCTTTTTTTTTTCTTTTGCCGGCAGGCGGATGCGAAGCTGCGCAGCTACAGTGCTAAGCAGCGGCAGAAAGCCTATGTGCGCATTTAAAGCGCCGAAGCCCCTTTAAACTTTTTCCCTGGGACTTTAAAGCTAGGCAGGAGTGGTGTGAGGTAGCAATGTCCAAACTCTGTCCTTCCAGGCGTTTGGACTTCATCTCCCAGAATCCCAGACCACAGGGCAAGGTGGCTGGGGATTCTGGGAGATGAAGTCCAAACGCCTGGAAGGACAGAGTTTGGACATTGCTGGTTTGGGGACCAGTGAGTCAGGCATGGTGGGAGGAGAGAACAGGAAGGGTAGAATAGAGTAGATAGGGCTGGGAGGGAACACATGTCCTGGGAGGCGAAATGATGTCTTTATGGGACATCATGGGACCTAGTGCCTTGTCAGTGCTCCCTGCCCCTTCATCCCAGGCCCTCTCTAGTTGCCCTTTGCCTTTGGGGGCAAGTTTAGAGGGCATCAAAAGGTCTTGGGCACATTCAAGCTCCGGAGTCTCTTTTTTTTTTTTCCTTTGCCGGCTGGCGAATGTGCAGCTGTGCCGAGCTAAGCAGCGGCGGCAGAAAGCCTATGGGCACATTTAAAGTGCCCAAGCCCCTTTAAAACAATGGTGGTCTCCTGCCAGCTGGTGATCAGCTGGTGTTGGCATCCTTGTCCGCTTGCACTTTGCCAGTGTCAGCAGCATCATAGATGCCTCCTCTCCTTTGGTCCCCGCGCTCCTGCTGAATCTGCAATGCGCAGCCACAGCTGTCTCTGCTGCCACCGCTGTCCCCCTGCCATCTCCCCTCACCTCCTTTGTACATATGTCAATATTTACAGTTTTAGCGTTTTTTATTGTTAGGTGAAAATGGCAGAGGAATGTGTGTAGGGGTGCACTTTAAAGTCCAAACTTTCCAAGCAGCGCATGCGTACATGTTGCTCTAGGGTTAGGGTTAGGGTTAGGGTTACGAGGCTTAAAATGCGCCGCAGCTGTGCCTCAGCTTCCACAGCTGCATGGCAGCGGACGTTGCAATTAAAGCCTGACTGCAAACTGCGCATGTTCCAAGACCCCAACTCACTATGCGACGGAGCTTTTAAATGGGCAACTTAAAGTAGCGGCGTAGCAATTCTGGTGTACCGGTGCAGCAACTCTCATGGCTTCTTCCACTTCTCGATATGTGTCAGCATTCAGGTAGGACTGCTCCAGTTTCTGCAGTTACTCCAGTTTCTGGGAACATATAGCTATAATGTCAGCCATCTCAGTATGAGACCAAGACGTCCCCCTGCCTTTTTTCGGGGTGCTGGTGGATGGCTGTGCCATCCTGCCTGGTGGCAAAGGGGAGCCGCCACACAGCTGTGCCAGGAGCAGCCGAACTGTGCCCGTTCCCAGGTGAAAATGGCGCAGGAATGTGTGTAGGGGGTCACTTTAAATCCCAAACTTTCCCTTTTCACTTTCTACAACCAAAACATCCGCCGGCAAAAGTTACAACTTCCCGCGGTTCTAGCAACGCATGCGCACAAGTGGCTCTAGGGTTAGGGTTACGAGGCTTAAAATGCGCCGCAGCTGCGCCTCAGCTTCCACAGCTCCATGGCAGCGGACGTTGCAATTAAAGCTTGGCTGCAAACCACGCATGTCCCGGGACCCCGACCCATTATGGGACGCAGCTGACACGGAGCTTTTAAACCGGCAACTTATATTTGCGGCGTAGCAATTCTGACATATCGGTGCAGGGGCTTACAGACGGAGCTGCGCAGGTACGCCGCAAATCAAAAAGAAGCAGAAAAAAGCAGCACCTTTTTAATGCCGCTTCTTCCCGCTTGGGGCGTGCGGGGGGCGTGTTCATGACGGCATTCAGGTAAAGCCCGTCTGAAGGCTCTACCTTCATGACGTCATGAGTACATCCCTTTTTGCCCGTCTGTAACCCGCCAATAATAATAATAATAATAATAATAATAATAATAATAATAATAATATGCACACAAAATGGCATTTCATTCCAAATAAAAACCTGTTCACAAACATTACATAATACACCTTTTTTGGGTGCAAAAATGTCATCATCCACAAGATACAATGCATTTTGCAGTTTGTAACTGTTCTGTAAACCTCTTCTTCAGACTGTAGGTTTGTGTAGGGAGGGTATCATTTTGGAGTGTTCTTGTACATCCCTATACAAACATAGTTGTGACTCAACTATGCTAGTTTTCTATTTGCAGGGAAGCTGACTTTGTTTTGTTTTATTTATATCCTGCTTTTCTCCTGAGTCGGATTCAAAGTGGCTTATAGTATAAATTAAAACAGACCAGTTGAAACAATATGAAGTACAAAAGTTTAAAAAGCATTAGATAGCATGTTCTGTTAAACTGTTATTTTTAAAACACTAACATTTAAAACATTTAAAAAAAACACTTAAAACACACAATGCATATTAAAGCACATCCAGTTTACCCATCATTCCACTCTGGCCAGCCAAGGCTGACGGCCTGTTTAAACAAGGAGGTCTTTGCCTGGCAGCAAAAAGACAACAGATAGGGAGCAGTACATGGCAGGTAGTGGGGAGAATGGAAGAGATTGGCGTACACTGGGGCACTCCCTTGTGGTGTATGTAGAGCTCTGAAACCACCTCACTAGGGCTTCCATGGCTCCGAGGTGGGGACTCGACTCTTGAGGTGGACCTAGGGTTTGCCACCACTTCTAAAGTTATACGGCTTGGGTGGGGGTACCTAGGTCCGCCTTCCATCGAATGCCCGGCTGCAGGGGCAGGTGTTTTGCCCAAGGGAAGGCAGGGGAGGTAGTCAGGGGTGACTGGCCCCAGCTGATCCCGCATCAGGTCTCTCCCCTATGTTATCTTCCAAGATTTACAAATGTTAATAAATAGGTCAATAAAGTGGCCCTTGTTTAACCCATCTTCCTTGTCTGGTCTCATTATTCCATGGTAGCACATCAAAAAGACAACAGAGAGGGAGCAGGTTGATCCTCCTTTCAGATGGAGTTCCAAACCCTAGGAGGAACTACCAAGAAGTCTGTGTGTGTTTCCACCAACTGAGCCTGAGAGGGTGGTCAGATGCAGTGGTGTCACTAGGGTTGGTGTCAACCAGTGCGGTAACTTGTTGTCCCCCTCATTGACCCCCTCCCACTTCACACCATACAGAATCCTTAGTAATGCTTTTTTGCACAAATGGTACTCATTATTCATAATTCTCATATACCACTAAAGGTACTGCTAATAGTTGTGACATAAACAACTAGCAAAATTAAAATTAGACTTTCAAATTACAATCTCATACACATAACCTAAATGCATTTACATATATATAGTGAATATTTGGTTAAAATGCGATGTTTTAAAGAATATTTAAAAAGAACAAAACATTTATACAAATTTCAATTTTTTTAAAAAAAATTAAAATTTGAAATTTTGAAATTTAAAAATTCTGGAGCCTTTCCTTTCTTCTTCCACTGAGCTTTCTTTTTTTCCTTTCAATTTTTTCCCTTTCTTCTCCCACTGAGCTTCACCCTACGCCCACCACCTCTTAAACATTTGAAAGGGAAGCAGATGAATGCCACAGCCTATTTCTGCCAAAAGATAGGTGTTTGAGGAGCAGTGGTATCACCCCTATTAGGGTGTCACCTGGTGCACTCCACACCTCCTGCACCTCCTCGTAACAGCATTGACGAGATGGAGAGAAAGCTTTCCCTTGAAGAGTGTAATACTTGGGCAAGTTCATACGGGGAAATATGGGCTTTCAAATAGTCTTGACCTCACCCATTCTTTTAAGCAGGAGAGGAGTTTTAAAACAACAACAATGAAGTTCTTCTTGGTACATGTGTAGCTCCAGAAAGGAACATATTCATACTGCAGACATAACACAATTTGACACCACTTTAACTGCCATGACCCTATCCTACAGAATCCTAGGATTTGTAGTTTCGTGAGGCAAAAGAGCTCTCTGACAAACCAGGCTGAATACCTCACCAAACTTCTAATCCCAGCATTCTGTAGGATCATGTCATGGCAGTTGAAGCTAAAGTGGTGTCAAACTGCTTTAATTCTGCAGTGTGGCTACATCCCAGTTGTGAGGTGCATTGAGAGAAGTGGTTGTGGAAGGCTTCTTCTGAGGGTTCTATCCAGCTGCCTGTGCCTACCATAATGCCTTCTACTTAGTTCAAATCTATATGGCTATGGACATTCTCAGCTCTGTGTGAAACATTCATATGGCTCCAAACACCACATAGGTAGCACACAATTATGAATCCTGACCCTCTCCACTCCAGACAATACTACTTGTCATTTTCCAGCACCCAGATTTGCAGTGCCTTAGCACCCCATTGGCTGGGATGTCTGGCATCATCACATGTAGCTACAAAATATCCTAAAGGCACCACTATCTTTCTTTGGGAGATGGTAGACTGCCAACAAATACCAGGTGCTGTAGGCTAAATTTCAGAGGAAGGAACTGGCAAAATCACCTCTGAGTATCTTTTGTCCAGTATTATCAAATTTTATATATTTGCAACTTGAATAACTTCCCAATAAAAGTTGAAAGTGGGAAAGGGTTAGAGCCCCTGATAATCTGGAACCCTAAACTATAGTTTACTTTGCTAGTGTCTAAATCTTAGACTGATACCCATCTTTTAAGCTTAGCTCTGAAAACAACACTCAGCAACTAAAGAGAGATAGTAACATTGTATGAACTTGCATGACTCTTGGGAACTTTCTTCTTTTTACAGACGATATTATCTCCCTCAGAGGCAAAATGTCTATTTCTGAATGCAGGTTCTATATATAACCCTGACTTGAATGAAAAAAGAAAAAGCAATCCATGTGCATATTAAATTTTAATTATGTGACAGGGGCCTGTGGGATTTACTCCTGATTAACAAATTAAATCTGGTACTGCAGGTGGCCATGCAAGAAGAAGTGAATGGCTTCAAACCTAGAGTGTATATTTCAGCAGAAAGCACGTGTGCTACAACAACTCTTCCCGTCTAAAAATAGGTCTCACATTCTACATTATTTAGCAATTTTTACAAGCCTCTATTTTAGTAACTCAGCCAAGAGAGTTCTGCTCTTTGGTAGCAGCTGTCACGTTAGTCAACTGACTTAGCCAAGTGACTGCAGCAGGAGCTAGAAGCAGGCTTTACTAGTCAGGCAGGAAGTGGACCAGAGGTAAAGGAAACAAGGCAGCTCCAAAAACAAAGCAGCCGAGAGCTGAGTAAGCTGGATCATCCTACTGGAAATGAAACAAGTAGTATTGTCTGGAGTGGGGAGGATCAGGACTCATAATTGTGTGCTACCTATGTGATGTTTGGAGCCATATGAATGCTTTACACAGAGTTGAGAATGTCCATAGCTATATAGATTTGAATTAAGTAGAAGGCATTATGTTAGGCCAGTGTTCAAACTGATGGTCTGTGGATTAGTGCCAGTTTGCAAACCATCAGCTGCTACTCTACAGCAAGCTTCCAGGAAACGAAAGAACAGTTGTAGCCAATAGGCACAATTATGGTATCAGTCCCTGACACATCAGAAAAAAGTAACTGTCAGCACCCACACACCCCACACACCAGACAACGTGAGAAACACTACTGTATGTTACCATTAAAAATTGCACCTGCACAGTGTCACCCACTGGAGCTCTCTTGAGTCAGGTGCCTTTTTTGTTCTACCCCAGAGCCATGGCAAACACATGCTGCAACCCCAATTTACCCCGCCACTGGCCCAAATAAGAGTGGGAAAGATCAGCTCCTTTTTTGGGCTGGTTTTTGGCCTCCTTAGGCAGCCCCAGTGCAACCTCAGGGTGACGTTTGTGCAGTCTGTAGGCATGTGTCATCAAAATACCATGCCCCTGTGTGATTACCCAGCATGATTTCTGGCATCTTGGGCACATGGGCCATCAAAATGCCATGCCCCCAAGATGCCCGAAAGCTGACTTTTCCAGGATATCTGTTCAGGTCCAAAGACATCTATTTTTACAGCTGTAAATTTAATAACAAAAATGACCTTCACAATTCTTACTAGAATCAATGGCCTGTCTGGCACATCTCACACCAGAACCAGGCCATAACAGGGTTATGAAACACAACTCTTACTTGTAGCTCGGGATCTTCTGGGAAGATCTGGAGCCCTCTGTTTCTACCCCATGGTGGCTGTCTGCACAGGAGTTCCACTGGCCGCCAAGAGCATCTAGCAGTGCTGCAGTCACTTGTTCTAAGGACAGAATGAGGCGCCTAGCATTTGACTGTTCCTAGGTGTCTCATTCTTACCGCAGAAGTGAGTGACCTGCTGTGTCAGCAGATGTGTTAGGCAGCCTAGAAAGATGTCCCTGCAGACAGGAACTGCAGTATGGAAACAGAGACAAAGTTAATAAGGCATCTGTGGAGACAGGATACTTGACGATTCTCCTGGACTATCCTGGCCAGTGCAGACAAGGCGTTAGAGACTGGAAGTGACAGCACAAACTCAGGGATTATTTTCTAACTTTGAAACACTCATGACCTAAAAAGTTGAAAATTTAACTAATTATGGAAGCTGGCCCTTTCCCTAGTTTTTAATGAATAATTTTTCCGTATTGCTTGTTTCTCTGTCTGGAAGTACAGAACTAGACAACTATATCTGAATTGCATAGCTGACCCCAGAAGACATAATAATCATAATAATATTTATTTCTATTCTGACTTTTCCCAATAGGGAATCAACATGGATTACAACAGGTATTAAAACACCAAACAGTTAAAATTACAATCATGATGAAAAAGAAATAGCATATCCCAACCCTCCCCCCAATCATAAAACCCAAAATAAAAATCAATTAAAAAGAAATTAAACAATACAAGTATTAAAAAGGGGGGGAATCCTGTTAAAGGTTGGGTAAAATAGAAAATGAGATCCAGATTCTGTTTCAGTTTGGGGGGAGAAAAGTGTGTTTTTCACTGGGGAAGGAAGCGGAGATGATAATATCAATAATATCAGTAATATTGGTAAGGGGAGGGTAAACTAAAAAGGCTAATCTGGAAAGGCCTGCCAGAAGAGATCCATCTTAATGGCCTTTTTAAAGGCTTCTAAGGTGGTAATATAGCAGATCTCGTCCGGCAGGTTGTTCCAGAGCCTAGGAGCAGAAGATGAAAAGATGACTTATGCCAATATCATGCACAAACCTCTTTACAGTTGATATGAGAGATGATGGGGCAGAGCTGGGTGAGTGAAACTTGGAGAAAAACATTTTTTTTTTCATTTATCCATCACTAGTAATGGATAAAAACTCTGCACATTCTTTCATAAACTTGTTCCTTTGAAATAGTTTGATTAATTATACATTTATTATTGAAAGCTCCGAATTATCCTCTATCCATTTTTTCCTATATGCATTTCTTTAAAGTTTTCAGATTAAAATGAAACCTCCTGGCCTATATGGGGACTGAACCCATAACCAAGTTGTTGTTAGCACTACACTCTAATTAACAATATGTTTTTAAACATAAATTACATGCATTTCATATCCGCTCTAAGTTTACAGTTCCCACTAATTTTGCAGTTTTAAGCTGGGTTTGCCAAGAGATCTCAAAACTGCTCAATTAGGCAGACAAAAGATTTTAGGGACATTGCTGAAGTTTGATTTGTTTGCTGATGAGAGTCAGTATGAAAAACCATTAGAGAAGGTCATTAACCAAATAAGTCTAATTACAGGAAAACTTTAAAAACATAAGAAGTGCATCATTAAATTTTAGCACATTATAATGCAAAACACAAAATTCAGAAGATGACATAAACTATTATACTTTGGTAAACAGTCATTTTACCCTGCCCTTAAAAATGGCATCACATTTGAACAAAGTCCAGATCATTAGTTTTGGAAGAAACTATAAGCCAAACTGCATATTGAATCCAGTGCCTTTTGAAAGCTTTAGATCTAGTAACTGCTGGCATAGGGTCCAAAGGGTTACGATCAGAAAATGACGCACATAAGAACATTTCTAATGCCCTTTCCCACCACAGCCCTTTATAACCCCTGAAAAATTTACTCCTATAGATTGCAGGAACTTGTTACTAGATAAAACAGTGATAAGCAACTGGAGCCCAATTTGCAACCCCCATTTCTTTCTCACAGGTTGTATCCACAAGTTTTGGAGGAGAACAAGTGATATCTTATCACACCTAGGTAGCATTTTGGCTTTTTAAAGCCTTTTACTTTGGTTTGGATGGGTCTGTGTAGTGACCCAAACTGTGGCATTTATAGGCAGTTTGGAACTATTTGGGTGATTTTTCAGATGAAAAATCACTTAAAATTGAGTGTTGGGAGGTCAGAGCCACAGATTTGGGAGTAAAGGTGACGTGCAGAACATGGAATTACCCAAACCCTGTGGTACAATTCCAATATTGTTCCAAGCTTATAACTATATTAGATGTCTTTGCTTACTTTTTTTGCCTTTTGTATTCCCAATTCTCCTTCTCCTTTATTTTTGTAATTGTCAGTTTTTGTTTGTAATCAAGGAGGAAAGAACTAGTGCTTGTTTATATACTGAAAAATACACCACCTGTATTGATTGTACAATATAGATCCATACCCTATAACTGTCCCAATTTGGTGGAAAAATCCTAATTAATCCTCTGTCATCTCACTTTTCAGCTCCTTTTTAGTATGTCCCAGTTTTTTTCTCCTCCTTCAACTTCTCCCTCCATCCTCAGCTTACTTCAATTGCTGCAAGCTGAGTTTAAAGTATGAAAGTAGTTTACACTTAATCAACTCAGTAGGTGGGAGTAGGATGAGATGGTGGAGTCTTGCTCTTCCCAGTAGGGTCACACAAAAGCAAACTATTCCATCCTCTCCTAGCTTAGATGTGCTTTCTTATTAATAATGTTTACCATCTTGATCACACACTGATGTTGCTTGGCCACATGCGTCCCAATTTTCATCTATGAAATGGTGACGTATGTAAATCTATAAAGATCTATCCCTTTTCAACACAACACTAAAAAGCTGGTGTTATATACACACACAATATAACCAGAGAATCATAAAAACTGTTTACATTCCTTGGCTGAAAGAGTCTGAAAGACAGTGTCTCTCTGTCTGGAACAAGTTACAATAACTGTATTGTCTTATCATGATTATTTGTAGTATTATTTCAGTCTCATCAGCCCACCGAGGCATGAGAGCAGCTCCACTCTATGCATCGGAGAACCACCCTATGCATCTGAGGACATAGGCTCAAGTCTATGAAAGCTCATACCAACTTCTTTCCTTCAGTTAGTCTCAAAGGTGCTACAAGATTCCTGTGCACACTAGACTTTTTCCAGACAAACATGATTATGTTTCTGAATTATACAATATATGTGATTGTGAGTATATTTAAGGCTCTTGCTGCTATTTCTGTGGCATGCAAGGCACTGTAGTCATTTGTCTACAGGAGCCCTGGTGGCACAGTGGTTAAATGCCTGTACTGCAGCCACTCACTCAAAACCATAAGGTTGTGAGTTCAAGACCAGCAAAAGGGCTCAAGCTCGACTCAGGCTTGCATTCTTCCAAGGAGGTGGCTAAAATGACTACCCAGACTGTTGGGGGCAAATTAGCTTACAGTTGTAAACCGTTTAGACACTGCTTAGGCGGTATGAAGCAGTATATAAATGAAGCTTGTTTTTTGTTTTGTTTTGTCTCCTTTCCACACTGCAATGATAATTAACAGTAGGGTTCAAATATAGTTGCTACTTCTTGTTATGTGCCTTCAAGTTGTTTCCAACTTATGACACCCTGAGTTGAAACTTTCATGGGGTTTTCTTAGAACGATTTGTTCAAAGGGAGTCTGCCTTTTCTCTAACGCTGAGCGAGTGTGACTTGCCCAGAATATCCCATGGGTTTCTATGGCCGAGTGGGGATTCAATCTCTGGTTTCCCAGAATCTTAGCCCAACACTCAAACCACTATGTCACACTGACTCTCCATTTTGTCGATTTGATTCCCCTAAAACCTCTTGCTACTCATACAGTATATAGCATCTAAATCATTATAATAAAAGAACATACAAAGCAAGACGAAAGGTAGTAAGAGAAATTGGCAAGAACTATTTGAAATTCAATAAACGGTAGATAAATAATTAATGTTAGAACCGTAACTCGTTACCCTTTATCATAGAGTTGGAAGAGACTGCACGGGCCATCCAGTCCAACCCCCTGCCATGCAGGAAATCCAATCAAAGCATCCCCAGCAGATGGCAATCTAGCCTCTGCTTAAAGACCTCCAAGGAAGGAGACTCCACTACACTCCTAGGAAGTGTGTTCCACTGTCAAACAGCCCTTACTGTCTGGAAGTTCTTCCTAATGTTGAGGTGAAATCTCTTTTCCTGTAGCTTGCATCCATTGTTCCGGGTCCTAGTCTCTGAAGCAGGAGAAAACAAGCTTGCTCCCTCCTCAATAAGACATCCCTTCAAATATTTAATCAGGGCTATCATATCACCTCTTAACCTTCTCTTCTCCAGGCTAAACATCCCCAGCTCCCTGAATCGTTCCTCATAGGGCAAGGTTTCCAGACTGTTCACCATTTTAGTCGCCCTCCTCTGGATACGCTCCAGTTTCTCAATGTCCTTTTTGAATTGTGGTGCCCAGAACTGGACACAATATTCCAGGTGGGGCCTGACCAGAGCAGAATACAGTGGCACTATTACTTCTCTTGATCTAGACACTATACTTTTATTGATGCAGCCTAAAATTGCATTGGCCTTTTTAGCTGCCGCATCGCACTGTTGACTCATGTTCAACTTGTGGTCTACTTGGACTCCCAGATCCCTTTCTTCAACTTGACTTGAAAATTAAATTTGTTATTTTGCCTCAAGAAATTTTGATTCATCTGTTCAATAATACAAAATTTTATTTAACTTATGCCTTTAATAGTGTTATAAAAGAAAGGTATAAATGGAGTAGTAAGTGGGGGTTGCTAACACAGTAGTAAGTGGGGGTTATGTTAGCTAACAGAGGCTTCTCAAGGATTATGGTATTCAGTTTTAAATAATATTTTAGTTCACATTTTCAAGTATACTATATTTTGTTGAGTTAATTAAAATTAGGGCTGTGCAACAGATTCAACAGAGGTGGTGTCTACATGAGCCAGAATGTTCTGGCTCCAGAGCTTCCCCAATGTCCCCTTGTTACCTGGGCACTCTGTTTGTGATGCTGGGCAGCTGTCTGCACACATGTCCCAGTGTGCCTCCCATTAATGTTGCCATAGCTTCCTCCCTCTGAGGTCAAAAGCAAGACACCCCGCGTTTATCATATGGCTGGGCACCTCATTCTCATCTCAGAGTGAGTGATTCTAATCAGCTGTGTCAATGCCAGGCAGTACAGCAGGATGCATTGCAAACAGATGCCTGGTGTTGCAATGGAGGGGTCCAGATCTTCCAGGAAGATATGCAACAAAAGGTGGGTTTTTTTTTAAAAAAAAATGTTTTAAGGGTGTTATACTTCGGGTTCAGTGCTGAACTGTCTGGACATGGTTGACACTTTACACCATAACCAAAGATTGGGCCCTGCATCATCTCAACTCATTGCCAGGTGACCTGAGGAAAGGCATTTTATTTGGCCTGTGCAGGGCCCTAAAACCCCAATAGTAAAGTAGACCAGGCTGATTCAGATTGGTTTGTATGTGTTCCAGATCAGAACAGACCCAGAAATTGAATTTTTAATAAAATGGACGGGGGGAGACACTCTGTCTCCAACATGACCATAGGAGGAAGATACCAAGGTGGTGTGAAGAGGGAAACTGGACTTTGTCCTCTGACATGATTATTATGCAACTGGGCACAAATTTCACCAACATTCTCCAGTCACTGAGATTATGATGAGGTCAATGTAGTTATATGAGCTCCTCCAGCATCTGTGCCACTGCAGATTGTGAAACAGAGGAATCTAGTAAGGCAACGGCAGTTTTAGATTGTCATCTGAGGTGGTGTCATGTCTTTCTCTTTTAAACTTCCATTTGTCTTGTTGAATATCCTTACTTAAAGCTTTTCTTGTTAGTTTGTCTGTGTAGCAATCCTCTAGATGTTTGGACTTAAATTCCTTAAATTCCAGTAAGACAGAAGGTAAGGAATTTTGGGAGTTGTCATCAAAAACATCCGGAGGCTAAAGGCCCCCTGTCTCTCTGCTATACACTTGATTCTGCAACAGAATACAATTTAGATTGCCATAGCTTGAGGCAGCTAAATGGAGAGACAGCCGTTGTGTCTTTCCAAATAAATGCAAGTAGCAAAAAAGAGAAGGAAAGTACCTTAAACAAACTGATGTTCTATATATAGAGAGAGCTAAAGATAGTTTCTTTTAAAATATTCAGAAAGAACTTAGTTGGTCTCCCTCTGAACCTTTGATATGAGTTCACTATCTTTTTTTTCCCTTTTCTTTTTTTAGTTATGCTTCTAGAGTTTACAGGCCTGCTTCATTATTTAAGAAAATCTAACAAAGCAGAAAAACAACAAGGAAATTCTCCTCTTAGGGGGGCTAAAAATAGAACAAATGCACCAACAGAAAAGTATGGGATGCTAACTCCATGTATAAGTTAAGAAAGTCCAAGACTGAACTCTTTACAAAATTGAAATACCTGTGATTATTGCACATGGTGTAATAATTCCAAAATTCCACATGCTACTTTGAATCTAGACTACTTTAATTTAAAAGTACTGTACATATATTTTTAGAAGTACATTATCTGGATCCAAGTGTACTTGGGTCAGATAAATCTCACATTCTAAAGCCTTTCTGCATGTCACAAGACATTAAAAAAATATTTATAAAATGTATGACTTGTTTTTAAGTTTAAAATACCCATGATCTTTTAAAAAGTATAGTTCAGATCCAGATTTAGTCATACTTAGAGAGCAGACTATTCAAACTAATGGAACCTATATTATTTATGATTGTTGCTCATTTTAACTTTTGTGTTTTTATTTTATTAGCCACTTTCAGAACATTTATTAGAACATGGCTTTTAAACTTTGGTGCATCTACTGTACATTGTGGAAATAAGGACACCACTTTAAATAGTGTAACTCCATCCCATGAGACCCTGGGATTTGTAGTTTGACAAGGTCTTTAGCCTTCTCTTCCAAAGACTGCTGGTGCCTCACAAAACTACAAATCTCAGGATTCTGTAGGAAGAAGCCCTGGCAGTTAACATGGTATCAAACTGTATTATTTCTACAGTGTAGATGCACCCATCCTCAGCAGGTAAACAAATATTTGAAAGGCTGTCATGCAGATGATGGATGTTGCTCAAGAACTGAATCAATGAAAAAAAGAGTAGAAAACAAGAAAAAGTTTAGATGCTTCAGAGATGAATCTCATTAGAAGCCCAAACTGAAGCTGTTATAAAATCAGCAACAATCATAAAGAGACAACATAATTCACTGGAAAAGCTGATAATGCTGGTTAAGTGGAAGGAGGCAGTAGGAAAAGACGAAGACTGCACTACAGGTGAATTGATTTAATCAAGGAAATCACTGGCCTGAGTCTGCAAGACCTGAACAGGGTAGTTGATAACAGGAGCCCTTACAGGTCTCTCTTTCATAGAATTGCCATAAGTTGACATTGACTTGATGGCAAATAACAACAAAGAGAGATGAAAGGCAGGTTATAAATTACATGAATAAATATAAATAAATATGCATATTTGTAAATGTTCTTGTCCTTGACAAAAAAGGGCGACTTGACACAATGAAAATAAACAAAACTGTCAGCCATTGGAAGATTTTTCACCCCTGCATAAGAAAAGGGGTGAAAACCAGAGAACAGCACATATGAACAGTGACCGGCACATTTTGCCAGGAAGGTGGGAAATATTTCTTGTGCAAAGATGTGCTCTTTTGCATTTTAGAAGACTTTTATGCTCTACCACTGTTGAGTAGGATTTTGATGCTCTTACATGGGATCTACCCTAAATTGCCAGTTTTCTTGGCTGATCACTAGCTCCTGCCTTCTCTACCATCTGCCTGAACTATACAACCTCAGCTATAGCCATGTTTCTGACATGGGATGAAATTAGTTCTCCCTTCCTTTTATGGCATCTGTGGGAGTTTTTTGGAGCCTATGTTATACAATATGCAGTGGGATGCAATTAATTGCTGAAGTTTTCCCCCTGGGGCACCTTGTCACACTCATTCTTATCCTCAAACAGAAGTCATAAGGCACCAAGTAGTTAAAAGTTACTGGATGAGATAAGGCTTACTGTGAATGCAAAGAGTTTCACCTCAGGGAAGTGCATTATTGTGACATTAAGTCTCTTTAAATGTGCTGGTGGGAACCTAAGGGCACATAATAATAATGTGGTATCATATTTTATTTGATAAATGCATTTCTTGTTGGCATATGATAGGATGGCAACTGGGAGATGATTTATGGACAGCTAGTCTCCAAGGTACTTTTATTTTTCTTCAGTTCAACAAACACTGTTTGACTCCTCCACAGTAATTGCCTCAGGGCTGCAAGCATATTTTATATTTAAACATCTTTATAACTACATAGTGACAATGAGATTCTTTCTGGAAAAAGATTCAGAAAAAGAAAAAAAACCTTACTTCCAGATATGCATCTAAAGTGGTCCTCTGGATTTAGGAAGACAGTCTCACTGATGAAAATGAACAATAATCATATTATTTTGCACACACCTATGTGTAAAATAGGAGCTTTCTAATAAACAAAGTATGGATAATTTGTGGTCCTTCACCAGTCCTTGGCTACGCTGGCATTGGCTACATGGCCTAAATGTAATGGGAGTTTCTACAGTCCAAAAATATTTGCAGGACTTAAAGCACCACAACTCTGTTATAAACAGTATCCATGTTATAGCCCCATACAGAAGATACGTACCTAAAATGTTTGATTCCATATTGTGGCAATGCCTTTGTTAAACCAGCTAAAAAGGTACAAAATGTAGTGCACAAGCCTTTGAAGCTTACGGGCTTTGTCATCAGACAGAGGAGGCAGAAAGCATGCAAGTAAAACCTACATGCTGCTTTAAAATGGTATAGAGGTTTAGTCTGTGTAGATTATAAAATTAGGCCATGTCCCCAACAGTCATGAGCTGACTGTGGACAAAGGGAGTAAAAGAATATCAATATGACAAGGTTGCTTTTCCACTTGAAAATACAAAACCACCTCCCCTCCAAAAGTCAGAGCTGGCTCTCTCTTTGATACAGCATTTATAGGTCACTGTGTGGAGTCTTAATAGTTCCACAGTGGCATAAAGAAAACTGTACTTCGAATTACTGTATTGTAAATTAGAATTATTATGTGATACAAGCTCTGGATTATGATAAATCAGATCCCAGTTCTACATCAGCTCTTAATTATTTTCATTTAACTCACTACTGAATAATGGCTGGAATCCTATTGGGTAGTTACAAATGCATAATCACAAGTTCATATATTCATGATTCCCCAATATCACCTCATTTAGGGTGTACACAGGGACTGTGAAAGCTCCCCAGTCATCAGCCACTGTGATTGATGGCGGTTGGTTCCCCTGTCATTCAGGAAGCTGTTGACTGACATTCTCATCCCCCTTGCGCAAGTAATCACTGCTAAGGGAGAATTCCTGGTCACAGTTTCTGCTTGCTGTGATGGCGATTGGTTGCACAAGGAGATGAGAATGTTGGCCAGCCTTTTCCCCAATGAAAGGGGAACAAATTTTGTTGATCGCAGAAACTTCTGACTGGTAAGTGGGGATGGGGGGTGGGTTAGCTAGGATTCATTACATAGCTACATAACTGCTGGGGTTACATACCAACATAGTACATAGAAGATTCCAGCCAATAGATCTATCTGATAATCATTTATATGTGAGATACATGATAATAACACATTCTAGTCTAGCAATTCATTTCAGCCCAAAAGAAAAAGTTGTCTGAAACTATGAAAGGCAAAAACAACACGTTTTGTTTCAATGAATAATTGCTCTCCAATATGTTCAGACATTCGATACCAGGCACAGAGTGCAGAGAAATATTCGTTTTTCTCCCACAGGTGGGAGAAAATTGCCATAGTTACTCATTCTCACATAAGTAGATAAAATAGTTGAGGATTTACATCCGTATATTGCACAATCACATTTGGATAGGTTTTTTTTGCACCATAAAAGGCAGCAATTTAAATGTGTTCTGACTTCAGTCACTTTTCTGGTGTTTGTGTTTCTACTGTGCCACAAAACTGTGTTGCGTTTGATCCTATTCCACCTTGGTGACTTCTGTATTCCTGACTCTACACATTCCCCCAGCAACACTTTCTGGCTGACTTCTGTTAGCTGCTTTAGGAAGTGGACATATGCTCACTGCCCTTCTCATGTAAGTAGGGACAGAAATTCTGTCTTGGTTCATTCTTGTGCAATGAATGAAAATCTCTCACACACATCATGACAAACTTAGCTTTTTGTTGGCTTTACAGAGATTTTTGAAAGTGACTTTTGCACTGTTCTGTAAATACAGAAGAAAAAAATCAAAAGTGCAATAAATGCTATCTTATTCTAGTGATTGTGAAAAAATAGCCACACTGGAAAGGTTGTATGTATCTTTTTGATCAACTGATCGATTGTTTTGTTTTTGTGGTGAGTTTTAGCATTTAGCTGCAGAAGGGAAAATACATTTTTTCTGTGCAGAAACCCTGCCCAAATGTAAGTTTGTTATGATGAAAGTTATGATGTGGAGAGCACGCTTGATGCCTTTCTGGAGGTCAGTGGCAGCTGATGGTTCTATGTTTGTATGGCGCTCAGGATTTTGTAGTCCAACTTTTAAAGGAGTCTTCCAACCCAAGGCTTGGTTTTGGGAACAGGTGAGTCCTGATTTTGGGAACAGGTGATATATAGAGATGATATTGATAATGATGGTGCTGGTGTTAAAGGTGAGATATACATGGAGCAAGTCTGGCATAGTGGTTTGAGATTTGGACTATGACTTTAAGACTAGGGTTTGATTCTCCACTCAGCCATGAAACCCAGTGACCTTGGATAGGTCTTGTACTCTTAGCCTCAGAGGAAGGCAATGAAAAACTTCTTCTGAATAAAACTTGCCCCATAACAGGCTCACCTTAGGGTCACCAAAAATCAGAAATCACTTGAAGGCACACAACAACAACAACTGATTATGATGGTGACAATAACATAATTGGCATCATCTTAATGATGTTATTGATATCATCATCATCAAGGCAAGGTAAAGGTTTTCCCTAGACATGACTGTCTAGTCATGAACAACTGTAGTGGACACTGCTCATTTCCGTTACTAAGCCGAACAGCATTTTGTCTATGGATGTGGTGGCTTAGTGATTAAGATGCCAGTTCTGATGAGGTCAGAAGGGTGGCAGTTTGAGGCCCAGGTGCCACATGATGAGGTGTCACTTGTCCCAGCTTCTGCCAACCTAGCAGTTCAAACGCATGCAGTTCAAATGTAGATAAATAGGGACCACTTTGGTGGGAGGTAAACATTGTTTGATGCAGTCATGCTGGCCACATTACCACTGGAGTAGTCTTTGGACAACACTGGCCCTTTGGCTTAAGTAACAGAGATTAGCATCACCCCCTACAGTTGGTTGTGACTAAACATTTATGTCAAGGGACTACCTTTACCTTTATCACCATCATACTCACCCCAAAATAGGTTTAGAACCTTGAATAGATCATTTGAAGTTTCGACTAAGCTCCACAGAAGATGTACTTCCCCCACTGCTGGAGGTGAAAACTCTCATGTGGGCTACAGAATCTTTGACAGGCTGCTTTGCCATACTGATACACTCTTTTCTTGTTGCTGTGTGCCTCCAGGTTATTTCCACCCTATGGCTACCCTAAGGCAAACCCATCATGTTTGGTTTGTTTGTTTGTTTGTTTGCAAGATTTGTTCAGAGAAGGCCATTGCCTTCCCTTGCCATTGCTCTTCTATAGTTCTTTAATTCTTTTTTGTAACTCTTCCCTTAAACATTGTTTAACCCTTTTTTATTCTTGAAGGCTGAGAGAGTGTGACTTGACCAAGGTCACCCAGTGGGATTCATGGTTGAATGGGGAATAAACCCTAGTCTCCAGAGCTGTGTCCAGCACTACAACATGTCGGTTCTGAGACACACCAACTGGACCAAACTGGAGTAAACAGGGAGTCTCTCCCTTCACATAACTGTTTGCATGTGAAAAGAACATTTTAGGGAATTTGATTTAGATTATTTTGCAATCTGCACTAGTTTGAATTGCTGCTACTTGAGCTGTCATATCAGAAGTTTAAATATGTAAAACACATTCAGATATGTGGTGAGAACAGAACAGAATGTAAACAAGCTTCCTTAAGATTCTGAATTAATATTGGGCATGGCTAGAACCACCTTCAATCACCAGGGATTTATTAGGTAATAAAATACAAGAACAATCTCTTGGCTGATGGAACTCATTAAATCAAAACATATTGTGAATACATGGTCCATAGAAATCATGACTGTGTGAATCTATTTCTTCCTTCTCCATCCCTCACAACATTAAACAATTATATGAATCACTAAGTAAACCTCTCAGAGCAATATGGCAGGTTTTCCTTTGAAAGGAAGCCAAACAATGCACTAGAAAGATCCACTCTGGTATAATATTAAAGCACAGCAGTTTGTGAGTCTGAAGTAACAAAATAACCTTTAACTGAATGGAGCAGAGTCTCTCCTATTTTTTTTTACACTACTTAGTGGAACAGACTAATTGTACAGCTGACCCTCTGTTTTTGTGGGGGAAAACACCACCACCAAATAATTAAACAAGGAAGATAAAAAATATATAAGAAAGGGAAGACAGAAAATCATTTTTCAAAGTCCCCCCTCCCCAGGAGGGGCAGCCAATGGACCCTTTGCCAGATCATTCCGCCTGTAATTGCTCCAAGCTGTAGAAGAGATCCCACAGTGTTGTGTCTCTGTCAGAAATACTGTAGTGTCTAAAACCAGAGGCTCATTTACATTACACAATTATAACATTATGTTCTTACTTTAACTGCCATGAGTGCATACTATTGAATTCTAGGGTTTGTAGTTTAGAGAAACATTAGAGTAAACTCTAACAACCTTTAGTGAACTAAAGTACACTAGTGAAGCAATTAAAGCTGAAGAAGAAAGCAACAATCGTCATAGTAAAATATGATCTGAACAATTTCTCAACAAAATTGACAGACAATGTAAGAAATAGATCAAGCATAATTGATTGGAAACCAGCTGAACTGTGGTCTGAAGCCAGGGACATAATCAAGGAAGAATGCAAGAAGACACTTTTGATGGCCAAAAAGAAAGAGAAGACACAATAACAGATGTAACACTTCAAGCAGTTAAGGAGAGAAAAGAAGCAAAAGAAAAGGGAAATAGGAACAAAATCAGAACCATGAATGCAACTGTTCAACAAGGATAAAAAGAACTATTATAATAATCAATGCAGAGTCAATAACAAAAAAGCAATAACAAAAAAAGGAAGAACAATAAATCTCTTCCACAAGATAAGAGAACTCAAAAAGAAGTCCAGACCA
Source organism: Sceloporus undulatus (assembly GCF_019175285.1). Classification (NCBI taxonomy): domain Eukaryota; kingdom Metazoa; phylum Chordata; class Lepidosauria; order Squamata; family Phrynosomatidae; genus Sceloporus; species Sceloporus undulatus. The sequence continues at coordinate 127,771,289 of NC_056526.1, read as the reverse complement.
AAGGCCAGGATGCTGTATGTCAAGAAGAGGAATATATTATAACACCAAGAAGAAATAAAAAGATGTTGGATGCAATGCACAGATCTATATAAAAGAGATGAAAAATGAATGAGAAGTATCATATGAATCATGGAATGAAGAACCATATGAAGATTAATCCCAAATTCTAGAAAGCAAGGTGGAAAATGGAATAAGAAAAACTGGGAAGAATTAATCACCAGGAACAGATTATATTCCAATTTAACTGTTACAACCCACACAGACAGCATCAACTCTAGCATTAACTAAAATATGCCAACAAGTATGGAAAACAAAACGGTGGCCAACAGACTGGAAATGTTCAATATTCATCCCAACCCACAAAAAAGGAAACACAAAAAACTGCAGCAACTATAGGAGCATAGCATTAATTTCTCATGCAATCAAACCTATACCTATTGTAACTATTGTAGCATTAGATAATAACTTTGTATTTTTATTACCTAACCCATAAGTCCTTTTAAAGTATGCTAAAGCAGAATATATTCTATTTCAAAAACAGATCTAGTTCTGATCTTCTTTGACACAATTCTGCCCACATTTTCTTGTTTCTTGTTTTTTGTGTTCTTCTGATAGTTCATTAATTCTTTTTCATAATTCTTCCTTTAAGCATTGTTTAACCTTTTATTTATTCTTAAATTTTCCATAATAAAATATCCCCTAATAACGGCCTTCTTACTTTTCCAAAGGAGTCCTCAGCTACATGGGTCTAGTGTTCAGTTCAGTTTCCATTTCTTAATGGGGTACATACTCTGTACCTTCTGGCTGGTGGACTAAAGCATTTACTTTTAAAGAGATTAATGTAAGATTGTCCATTTTTAATTCTACAAATAATATTTATATAGTTGAATTATTTTATATTTATGAGAAAATTAAATTTAGTCCTAATTACTTTGATATCAGTTTGATAATACTTTAAAATTTAATAACTTATAAAGATCCTATAGAATTTTATAGATTTGTAAGATACTTAAACATTTCTGCTAGAAAGTGCTAGTGTGCTCCTTTGAGCTACAGTTCTCCAGGTATCCTTCTTAAGACTTATGATAAAAACATTTTAATCCCCACAGTATAGAGAGATGCACCAATTTTTTTCATAACAGAAAATCAGCCCTCATTTAATTACTGATGGATAATATATTGTAATGAGGAATGCATGTTATATATTTCAAGACTTTACATGTGATATCATATATATGATGTAGATTATTAACCTACAACAACAAATTATATCAATACAATGCCAAAAACAACAACCATGAGTCATAAACATACTTCCCCCAATCCTGCCAAGCAGATGAAGACAGTGGTATTGTCCCATCTTAACTGAGAGGTGAGTCAGGAAAAAGGATTGTGACAGTTTTGGCTGAGTGTTACCTCAAGCTCAGTTTTTGAATTAGGGATGGAAAGAGTTATTAACAATTATTCATTCTCAGATAGAAAAAATGGGTCTCTTGACAGTCAGGAATCCTTGTTAGGAAGAATAAAAAACAAGTAAGAAATTTGAGCAATTTTCTCCTGGTATTCAAACATCCTGAACTGTTGTGGAGACATTATTCTGCAGAGAAAATACATGGTTTTTTTTTAATGCAAAACTGCTGTTTTATGTGCAGAAAATGGGCTTCCTGTACTGAAAACATTGATTCCTATGTAGGAAACCTATGTATGCATGGAAAAACATGTTTTTTCTCCATAGAATAATTCCTCTGGAACACTTCAAGGAGTCTGAATACAGGGAGGAATGTTAGTCTTCTCCTGCAGTAGGCGAGAACTACTGTTTGTTTCATGCCCACATGTAAAGACAGGTCAAAGTGACAATGTCATTGCCAGGGCAGCCCAAGACAGTTTCCAGCCTGAAACAAAGAAAGAAATGGCACCTTCCAGTTCTTTGCACAGTAATAGTTTCCTCTGCTGGTCTAGAAGGCAGGAGGCTAGCTTAGGGCACAGCCATGTGAAACACTTCTCTCTATTCCAATGTCTACCCCCTCCTTTCCTCACATCTGCCACCTAAGATGACCAACTAATTCTGCCTTCTAGAAGGGCCAGCACAGGTCATTTATTTGGGAAAGATCACACGTTAGACAAGACAAAGAGAGTGGGTACATAAAACTGCAACAGCAAGTGTCAGCGTTTGCAGGAAAAGCGAGTGCCCCAGCTGTATCTTTCTTCTCTGTTCTCTTGACTTCTCAGCACCCTCCTGACATATATATTTTGTTACAAGTACTCCTTCCAATGACTTCCACGGGAGCCAGGGAAAAAGAAATGTCAGGCACTGTACTTTTGAGTCTGCTGTTCTGCTTCCAGCTACACACACACTGGTTACATTAAATTGTGTTTGTCAGGTCTTGCACTTGGGCTTTTGCTCCCTATCAGCATAATTGCAGTTGGTCTATTGGCAAAGAGAATGGCAAACTTTGATTTGGCAATGTATCCTTGTACAAAAAGGCAGTGCTTGGCCCAACTATACTGTGCAAAGTGCTTCATTGAAAGGGAATGTTGCCCTTCAGGATTAGAGCATGCCATCATAAAGAACTTGAAGAAGAAATAGCACTGCAATTGCTGCCTATCAGAGCACCCTGTTATTACTAAAATAACAATCCTCTGTGCACCACACAAACTGCCAACCATGGGGAATAAATATATCAGCAGATTGTTTTTTATTCCAAGTGAAGCTTCATTCTGCAAGGAAGAACAGAATTGTCTCAGGTGAGTGTTCCCCTTTCTTTAATCATATTGTCCACCACTCTGTCTCAATACAGCTCTAGGAGTGCCAGTGCAGGGCCAATGTTAACAGCAAGAGCCACAACCCCCTTCAGATTTCCCCCTATATTGGGGGCTGTTGTTTTCTACCACAAGAAATAGCTGCCAGCCATAGAATTATATGTCCTTCCTTTCAGAGATATATACTTAAGATCCTTAGCCCCTGCAGAGGTTGGCATACTGTTCCCATAATCTTTTGCATTTGGCTATGCTGGTTAAGGCTACTAGGAGTTGAACTCAAGCCACATCTAGTGAGACATCCATTCTCACCTATCCATTACAACTTCATGCATTTACTATAGAATAATGACAATATGTCCTTATTCTATAGTAAATGCTATACCCCACCTCAAGCTGTCATCAACTCCCCCTTCCCCTCCTCCTATAACTCCTTAATCATGGCTTGTCCTTAATCATGGTTTAACATTATAACCAAGTCCCAGCAATTATTGGCTGCCGTGAAAACATGGGACCTGACCGTCTCTCCAGGCCACATATTGGAAATAATGATGGTGGGCTGAAATATTTCAAGTATCGGTGCAAAGCAGCATGAAACAAAAAGAAGAAAGGGATAATGGCTCATCACTAGCTCAGTTAACGGAAGTGGTAATCTGTGGACCAGTACTGGTCTCTAAGTCATTGGCTGTCAGTCATCAGTGAGTTTCCAGGAAAGTACAGGCATATCAAAGCAGAGGTGTTCCTAGGCATTATTTCTGTAACTGAACATTTGGTGCCAGAGATAAAAATAACATGGATAGAATAGGGGTACGTTTCTACAGAACCAAAACAATGGGGGGGGGGGGGGGGAAGCAGTTCATCATATTTCAGCAAACTTTTTATTAACTGAACTTTTATTAACAATATGGATGTGTGAAATAAAACAACCAAGCCAGGTAAGCCTTGCATAACTAAACAAAAACATTTGAAACCTTCTATAGCACACTTAAAGGCTTCTTTCAAAAGGCATCCAGGGATAACATTTTCTTTCATCAGCCTCCACTTTTCTTATAATTTCTATTTGGTCACATGTACAGATTTAAACTTTTTAAAAAATATAATGGGAATAAGTGGTGAAACAGGCTTAGCTGCTTTCTGCTATTCTCTTTGTTTTGCTGTGTACATCCACAGTAAGGGATTTTGGAAGAAGCTGTTTACGTTGTCTGTTGTAGGCAGGCTCAGAAAGCTACAGTAGAAATAGCAAGGACAGAATCCCATTCTTTCCCAGATTGGGCTTTGTTGCATTGTTTACTGAAGTCATGTTGCTGCAACCCAGCACTAAAATTCTGATAGGTTTCTTTTTCTAGCCCTCTTTCACCATTCCAATGCCACCCAATGCCAATGTAGCTTTAAAAAATCCAGCTAGGCAGATAACAAGTAAGGCAAGAGGTGCTGGGTTGACATGAAAAAAACTTTGGTAAAAAGAGCTTCTTTGTCAGAGGCTTTGTTAACTGAAGTATGCCGGGTTATGAATAGAATAATATGGTACAAATATGTTACAAGTCCCTTGAACATTAGGGGGAAAATGCTAGTCAGTCACATAAAATAGCTTAAGAAGCAATGGTTTAGCTCTGATGCCACATGCCAAGTTTTCAAAACTTTTTCAAAACCCAATTTGTGATATATCATGAAAAGTCTGCTGTTCAAAGCCAAAAGGACAAAATTGCCACCATGCATGTCAACATGTATTCTTTGGCTACCAACTAGCACATATTATTTCAGTTTTTGAGAAGATGCTGGAGGAGTCCTGAAATTTGAACCAAGCCTCCCGAAATAGCCATGCAGATGCCCACTCCTGCTCATTGTATCAATTTCCAGAATTCCCCCAAGCCACATGTTGGAAATGAAAGTTGGTGGGCTGAAATATTGGGAGCTTCAATACACAGTAGCATCACCATTGTAAAAAAAAAAAAAAAAAAAGAAAAGAAAGAAAAATTAAAGAAAAAAATTAAGTGATAGTGTTATAGTAATTACTGGTGATGTGACCTCGCTTGAAGCTCATCCAGATTGTGGCACACAGACTGGTGTATCCAGCTTTAGTAGTGTCACTGTTCAGGTCACCTGCAATGCAACTGGATTGCCATTATTTCTAAATGGAAAAAGTGGTCCCATGCTTAGTGGCATATACTGCCTCTCACTGTTGCCTTGTAAAGGTTTATATCTATGTTAAAGTGATGTATCCTTCCCTGCTATTCTCTCACATTGTCAAGTTGTTCATTTCTTTACACCAGCAGGGGATCAGAATGCTTCTAATGTACTCATATATTTTCCTACTACCCTTTTTAATCTGTTCCTTCTCAGTACTAAAGCGGTATGGATGAACTCTGGTGCTCTGTCATTAAAATAGTATGCCTAGAAGCAATGGAATTAAAATGTTACATTTTGCTCCAGTATACTATTCATCTTCTTGAGGGCTATTTGAAATGTCTTTATGGACAGTAGCTTTGGGTTATTTTTTTGTATGTTAGAAAATACTTTGAAATCTAAGTTAACTTGGAATGAAGCAGGAACTTATTTGCTCCCCCCAAAGTTGCAATATCTTGTTGTATATTTCTGGTACTGTAACAAATTTTAGAGCATCAAGTAAGAATCACAGACCTCAAATAGAAATGTTATTACATGGAATGGTTTCCATGGATCCAGCTCAGTGGTGGTCCATGGCTCCCATGTCAGTGGGGTTGTGATGCCATTCCAGGATTTAGTCTAAACTTTAAAGGAGTTATAGGAGGAGGAGAAGGGGGAGTTGATGACAGCTTGAGGTGGGGTAGCATAGATAAAAACATACCATATGAAGTCATTGAACCACTGTTAGAACATTACTAAGATACATAAACACAGGACACATTTTAAAATAATCCATCATAAATTAAAATATCCTAATTTAAAATTAATTTTAATTAATTAATTAGTTTAATTAATAGGTCTTTTGAATTCAAATATGCTTTTGAATTCAGATAGCATATTTAACTGCCCAATCTCTCCTGGGAGGTAATTCTACAGCCTATCCAGTTGTCCAGTGTGCTGAACCTATAAGGTAATACATTTCAGTGCCTTGGATAGTTTCTTTACAGTTCCAGTTAATCCCCAGATTGGATCCACTACTTTGCTGATATAGAAGCCAGTACCTAACATTGCTTTAATCTACACACATAATCTCTTTAGGAACACCTGCTGTGAGACTAGTTAGACATTCACCACTGGAAGCAGAACTAAGCAGTCCTTCAAGCAGCCCTCTGAGGACACAGCAGTTATGTGTTTCCTGGTGTTGGGGAGATGTAGCTGGTACGCACACCTAGAATATGTGATTAACACACATATTTTAATTGTAGTTAAGTTATACTCCATCAGTCTTCTCCAATCTGCTGCCCAGATACGATGAACAATACGTTCCATTGTTCCCTCGCCCGTAAATCTAATGAACATTTCAGTGGAGAATTATGAAAGTTATAGTCCTATATATCTCAGAGGGCATCACGTTGTGAAAGGCTATGCTGCCTAACAGAGAAAGGAGAGGGGAAGGAAAAGCTGTCACAGAGCTGCCATCTTTCATAACATCACATTCTTAACCTTGAATGGCATTTCTTCTGAGCATTCTAGCAGCCGCATGGGCCTATCTGTTTGATTTCACTTGCTTTGCTTCTTGCTGTTCACAAATCATTTGCTTTATTTTCAAGTAAGTTTGTTATGAAAGTTCTTTTGACACTTTTGTGCAATTGATATGACACCATTTTATAAATTCAGGCTAAATAATGTACACATGGCTTCAAAAACACATGTGCATGCATATGCACATATAGGTTATATTGTGAATAAATTAACAAAAAAATTAGTATTTAGATATTTTACATTCTGCCTCTAGATAAATTATTTTGGTAATCCTTTCAACAAACCATGAGTATGAATCATCTTTTATGTCCTGATATGATTTTCAATTGAATTTTGTCCTCTTTTACACCCGTTTCCCCACATGTGTCATTTCTTGTATACAGATGGAATATTGAAAGTGACAAAGCAGAATAGGAATGGAAGTAACGTAAGGCTGAGAGCTCAGTTTAATGACCTAGTATAGGATAAACTATAATGAAGTTCTGAGAGCTGGTGTGGTGTGGTGGTTTTAGCACTGGACTACAACTCTGGATACCAGGGTTTGAATCCCTGCTCCACCATGGAAGCCCACTGGGTGACCCTGGCCATGTAAAACTCTGTCAGCCTCAGAGGAAGGCAAAGTAAAACCTCTTCTAACAAACCTTGCCAAGAAAACTCTGTGATAGATTCACCTTAGGATTGCCCTACATTGAAAATAACTTAAAGATACACAACTACAATGAAGCTCTTATGTTTTGTTACCTTCATTTTTCATAACTGGTCAGGAAGTATATGCCAGCCTACAAACAATAAAAGGTAATTTTGAGTAATCCAGTGCTTAGTTTGTGTATATAAATCTGCTTTTGCTGAGCTAAACTCATAGTTCAATTTATATTTCCACAGAATGTATACATATAGGGCCTGATTGCCACTACCTTTTAAACCAGATTGCAAATCTGTTTTAACCGGTTCAAATAACCCTGGTTCTCACTTGAACTGAACCACTAAAGTGATTGAGAAAGGGAGGCCATGTGCTAGACCCATTTAACCCACATCTTTTTGATGCTGATTTTTTTTCCACATCTTTTTGGATAAATCTATTCCTCACAAGTGTGAACCAGATGCGGATTGGCATCAATTTAAATTTGATCTTGGACTGGTGGGAGCGGGTCCATTTTGAATAGATTCATTCATGAATGTGAACCACAAGTGGGTTATTTTAGAGGGGAAAAATGTGACCCAGGCAAATGGAGTGTGAATCATGTCCCGCTGTCAAATCGATCCATTGATCCAGATTGCAAACCAATTTATTTGTTAGTGGGAATGAGGCCTAGGAATATATCAAGCCTACTGACCTAAATTATGTTAATTTCTTTTTGCAATCTATGTATGTTTACTCAGAAGAATGTACCATGAAGCTCAATGAAGCTTAATTCCAGGTTAGTGGGAATAAGGCTGATCTCAAATGAGCCAAGCATTAATGATGTTTGGAAGAGAATCTAATGGCAATTTATAGTAGAGAGTACCATGAAAAGGCATCAAAAGATGTCAGCAGCCTGTTGTTTGAAGTTGTCTGAAGTACATTTCTCCAACCAAAATCAAATAACTGCTTGACAAAGGAAATATGTATTATCCATCTGTTATGCTATCATTTAGTGTTATCCCTGGAAATGAATGGATTTATAATAAATTCTATTCACCCATTACTTGCAGTGATAGAAACTGCAGATGATCACTGTAGAACTGATTAGATTCAGACCACAGGTAGCCACATTTTTGTGAACTGTTGGGATTAACTCTGAGGCCAAAGACACAGGTTGGAAAGTTACTATGAAGAAGAGTGACCATAATGACATGCTGAAACTCTCTGAAACTGAGCATTAGTAAGATGATGCTCTGAATACCAACAAAACATCCTTCCAAGCAGGGATGAAGTGCCTCTTGGCCCCTCCAAATCATCATAAGAGGTATCTTCAAGAGTTCTTTCTACAAGATACAAACTCTGTCACTGAAGAGAAGGGGAGGGAGGGCAGGAATCAGGACCCGCTCAGTCTTTCTCAAATTGTTGTTGTTTGCCTTCAAGTCATTTCTGACTTATGGCAACCCTAAGGTGAACCTATCATATGGCTTTCTTGGTAGAATTTGTTCAGAGGGGTTTTGCCCTTACTTCCTCTGAGGGTGAGAGAGTGTGACTTGCCCAGGGTATCCCACTAGGTTTCCATGGCCAAGCAGGGATTCCAACCCTGGTCTACCAGTGTTCTAGTCCAACACTCAAACCACTACACCATTCTCCAGAACAGCTCTCAAGTTGGTTTAAATGAATTACCATCACTTCATTTGCAACATGGAAGATAAGTCATTTTAGCCTGTATCCAATTGTATCATTGCACTAGCACAGGGCCCATTGAACTGAGGTTGAACAATTTCAGAATCAGTTATGGTACAGTTTTATGCTTTACTTTTTATAGTGCAAACAAGCATACAAAATAGTTGAGCAACTGGTTGCCCAAATTCTTGTTTGACTGGTGGTGCAATCCTACACATGATTAGTGACATGACCTCTTACACGACCGTTTTTCCCAACCACTTGCACAAGGTGTAATCAGCATATTGGCATGGGGCGTATTCACTCCAGTATTAAATTGGATTTATCCTTCTGTTCTAAATTTTAAGAAAAATATATCTTGGGAAAGAGGAAGGCCAGCAAATAGCTCTGTCATTACTTCTGCTTTGCTGGCCCCACAAGTCTTTGGGTCAATCAGAAGAATATATTTTGAAGCATTTTTGTCATTAGGTTTCCTTCCCCTAGGATCTGTACTTTAATTAAATGTTACTTATTTAACTTATCGATGGTATCTTTACACTTCATATTCCCAGAGTAGTTAAAGCAGTTGCTGTTGCTTGTGTTAATGTGAAATCAGTTTGCCTCAACTATTCAAAAGATTACCCTTCTGCTTGAGGTTAATGACAAGTTGTTACCAAGAGAAAGGCTGCTTTTGCAAGAGTGTCAGAAAAAGAAGCCAGCCAGCTGTGTAGCAGAATGCATTTTTAATTATCTTTATAAATGGGATTTTGTAATGCTAACTTCTTAAAAAGTTTTCTCTATCCTTATTGGTATACTGATCAGTTATTTTTTAAAAAGAGCAAATTCTGTTCCATAGCAGTGTGTCAAAATGTTTACATCACATTTGGGGAAATTCATTTGCACATCTGAGTGCAGAGTATGCCTGGAAGATTTCTGGAACTCCAAAAGATTCTGCCCACACAGCAAACTAGAGCTGCTATTAGGAAGAGCTGTTGTTAATTGTTAATTCAAAACTGCATTAATTCAGTTTCCTCTAAACAGATCCCTACTGCTTCATAGAGTTTTAATTTACATTAATTTGTGTTTTTTCTTTAAAAAATAATCCTAAAATACCTTGAGTCATCAGTTAAAACCCAAGGCTGTCTTTTCTGCCAAACAATTGTTTCTTCTTGCAATAAATATACAAAATCTTGATGTATCTGCCCAGACAAACTCATCTGAAGTGAGACTAATATCTGGAATGCTCTCAACATCTAGTCACTCAAAGAAAACACAATACTAAAGCATTCTCGATATTCATCTCCTATCTATCTATCTATCTATCTATCCATCCATCCATCCATCCATCCTGCTGATTTGGAAAAATGAAGTGAATCAATGTTTCAGCAAAGGTTTTGTTCTAAACCACTATTCAATACATCATCCACATAATAATGTTTATACTGTGAATGGGAACAATAACCTGTTTTATTATGGACTAGCCAAGTTAAGCATGGGATGATTTTTTTTCCAGATAAAAAGTTATTCATACACTACACTTTCCTTTGTACTGCCTATAATATCCAGTGCCTTGTCCATTGATCCAAACTTTCTGCTGTGTAATAGCAACAGTGCCTTCTGCTCATACAGGTTAGGAGTCCACAGTTTGTGTTTTCTACGGTAAGAGAATACCTCTTCATCTCCTTCTTGCACACAAGAATGAAAAATACTAAAACTTTTCTCATCTGTGTGAAGGTAAAATATTTTTTGTCTCTCAGGAAGACCTTTTCTATTTACAAAGAAATTTCTGTGCAAATTATGCTAGTCATTGCCAGATTACTTTTAAAAACTAGAAGCAGTGGATTGGTTGTTTGCATCTTTTTGTCACTGCCAGTCCTTCTATCCTAGCACTATACAATGGACCCTCCACATTTACTGGGGCAGGGGCACAGGAACCCAGTGAAAGTGGAAAAACTACAAATAAAAAAATCTCTAGGAATCTCCCAGTCCTCCAGCACAACTCTATGGCCCACATCCTCCAGAGGTTGACCATAGAGTCATGCCGGAGACCCTACAAATGCCTAGAGAAGTGTTTTCTCTAATAATTCCTAGGTCCTCCAGTGCAACTTTATGGTCAACCTCTGACAGAATTGTGCTGGAGGACCTAGAAATTCTTAGAGAGAACATATTAATCAAATCTGCCAAAGTCTAAGTGGCATTTGATTTGTCCTATATTTAAGTGCCAATCTACAACAGTGGCACAAGCTGTCCCACTGTCTGAGATGATTAGATATAAAAGGGTGACTCTAAACACTGCTCTCATTGCTGTCTGTCTTATTTAAAAACATTTCCCCATAGGTTTAAAATTTCCAAAAATTGTGCAGTTCTAGGATAGACAGATGGGACCTCTAGGCAGCCATCCAGAGCCAAAAGAAAGCCAGGCATGGTGTTTTTGAAGATCACATGTATAATCAAGGAATATGGCTCTGTCTAACTTTGAAGTATCTCCTCCAAAACAACATGCCCTGCCCCTTCAGCATGGTTCTCTGAGGATTGAAGGGGCCATCTCCATTATAAGCATGGAAGGATTATCCTAGGGAGGAGGGACCATTTCAATTGGCCTTTACTAAATTTTGATTCAATCTATTTTCTCCATTAATTTATAAATGCATTAATAGTCCATTTACTTAAACACATTCAGCACAACTACAACTACAATAACCCACCACCCAGCGGTGCAGGGTGGTGGTAGTGAAGGCTGCACCAGATGAAACCCTAAGAGTGGGAGATACCACAGCTCTTCAAATATCTGCCTTTTGGCAGAAAAGAGCTGTGGTGTTCACCTGCATCTCTTTAAAATCCTGGAGTTCAGCAGAAGAGAAGGCATGAGTGGGGCAAGATTCAGTGGCCAGAGAAAAGAGAGTCCCTTTTTTTAATTCTTTTAAAAATTTCTTGAAAAAAATCACATCTTACCAAATTTTCACTTTAATCACATGAGACTTTGTAAATGATAATACATTTAGGCTGTGCTTATGATATTGTAAGTTAAAGGAGTAATGTTAATTTTGCTAATGGTTTATGTCACAACTATTGCCAGTACATTTAGGGATATATGAGAATTAAAATTTATGAGTAACACTAGTACAAAAAAAACTTTACTAAGGATTCTATATGGTGTGATATTGGAGGAGATCAATGGGGAGTGACACCTTGAGTTACTGTGCCAGGTGACACCTCTAGTGACGCCACTGCCACCACCCATACATTGGCATGATGTAGCTGGCAGTTTTCTAAGACATGAACTTGCCTGCCCCCAAACAAAACAAATAACTTGGAGCCTTTTCACACACTACAATTATACTGTTATAATTCCACTTTAACTTGCATGGTCCCATCCTATGGACTCCTGTGATCTTCAGTTTAGGGAGGGGTACTTGGTATTCTCAGCCAGAGGCTCTAGCATTTTACCAAACTACAAAACCCAGGTTTATGTAGCATGTAGCCATCGCAGGTAAAGTGGAATCCTAACACTATAATTTTGTAGTCTGAAAGGGCTGAAGAAGAGGAAAGAAAGAGAAGACCCTTTATACTGGGAATTTATACTGGGTAGTTTATAAGGTATGTGCATGGTCTGTAGAAGACGTGAGGATGCTTTGAAGAAATTACCTTCAAGTGAAATTGATGAGCATATCACCACCTAATTACAAGCACACTTTTCTAGTTGTAGTATATGTAAATAAAACATAATCATCTTAGCCACAGGAACAAATTAAAGTCTGCACAGCAGGGAAGGAGTTTGAACACACTCGTTTCAAAGCCAGTACTCTCATGCTAGCTGGTGCATGGATTTTCAAAAAAATAATAATTTGGGGAAATGTAGTCTTTAATTGCTTCAAGCAATAATGAAGCTAAATTAGGTAGACAGAGATCCCTCACAGGTGTGAAGTGGGAGGGGGACTCTGAGACGTAAACATCTTATTCATGTCAAATCAAAGGTTTTGTAAATTGCTGCTTTGGAGCAGCAAAGGAACTCCAAATGTGCAGACCTGCCAAGTTCAATGAATCTCGAAAAAAATATAAGCTCAGGGTTGCCCTTGAGAGCCCAAGCCAAACATTATTTACTCAAAAACTCCATTAATTTGAGTGGGATTCACTGTCAATCTAATTTATTTAGAATTGGCTCTTAAATGGCTTTTCCGATTCTTTTAAAAGTTTTTGAGTAGAGTTCCTTTATTTTAGACTCAGACATATTCAGTGCCACACAGAGAGATGACCTTGAGGTATGACAGAGCTTTGAATACTTGTTTCAGAATGTAGCATATTATTATTATTATTATTATTATTATTATTATTATTATTATTATTTCTTATATCCCACCTTTCTCCCAATATAGGGACTCAAGGTGAAGAACAGCAGGTTTAAAACAATACAATTTAAAAAATAATATAACATTAAAATGTATAAATATAAAATCTAAAAAACAAAAAAGCATTAAAAAATTAAAACATTTATGAATAAAAATATAATATGTTAAAAGTACAAACTTAAAGTTTATTTAGCACACCACTCCTAGCCTTTACCAGTTTTCAAAAGCCTACCAGTACAAGAGAGAGAGAGAGAAAGTCCTCTCTGGATGATCTCAATACTCTATGGGGTTCGTACAGGGAGATACAGCCCTTAAGATAGCCTGGACCCTCCTTATCCACAGATTTTTTTAGCCACGGATTCAACCATCCATAGCTTGAAACTATTACAAAAAAAAGTATAAAATTTTCCATTAAATAAGGGACACTATTTTGCCATGCCATTATATTTAATGGGACTTAAGTATCCACAGATTTTGTTATCCACAGGAGGCCCTGGAATCAAACCCCAGCAGATAACAAGGATCCTCTCTAGGTCAAAACCGAATTGTGTCCGGAAACAAACTAGCAACCAATGATGCTATTGCAACAAGGGAGTTGTATGCTCCCTGTAGCCAGCTCCAGTTAACAGCAGCTGAAGTTTCTGAGCACTTTTCAAAGGCAGCCCCACGTAGAGTGCATTACAGTAATCCAGATGGGATGTAACCAAGGCATGTACCACCATAGGCAGGTCTGATTTCTCCAGGAATAGGCACAGTTGGTGCACACGTTTTTGCTGGTCACTACTGATACCTCGGCTCAGCACTGAATCCAGAAGTATCCCCAAACTACGAACCTGAGTTTTCAGGGGGAGTGTAACTCCATCTAACACAGGCTGGATCCCTATTCCCAGACCTAGCTTTCAACTGACCAGGAGCACTTCTGTCTTGTCTGGATTAAACTCCAGTTTGTTAGTCCTCATCCAATCCATTACAGCAGCCAGACACCAATTTTGGACAGAAACAGCTCCCTTGGAATTAGGTGGAAAGGAGTGATAGAGCTGGGTATCCTCAGTGTACAGATGACACCTTCCTCCAAAACTCCAGATAACCTCTCCCAGCAGTTTCATGTAGATGTTAAAAAGCATAGGGGGCAGGACTGAGCCCTGAGGGAACCCACAGGCCAATGGCCAAGGAATCGAACAGAAATCCCCCAGCATCACCTTTTGAGAGGACCCCTCCAGGACAGAATGGAGCCACTGTAGAACAGTGCCGCCAAGCCCCATCTCAGAGAGGCAACTCAGAAGGATACCATGATCAATGGTAGCGAAAGACACTATGGACGTTATCACATGGGGCAAAATTGGAAGTTTAAAGGGATGGCAATGCAGGGTCATCCAGGGCTTAGGGACAAATTTGCAGCTGCTTTTCACATGACACTTCATGCAATCAGAAGAGATTGAAGGGAGAATGTGAGGTCAATCAGGAAATAAGTAAATTCTCAAAACTACCGGATTTATGTTTCCATTTTACGTTGTGAATTGACTCCTCTCACATAATGGTTGCTGTATGAAAATGCAAGCCTCCAGATGCATCCAGTTTCCTGATTTCCGAAGCTGCCTTGCTGTCCCTGGGAGCGACTTCTTAAAGGGATATACACAAACTTCCCTCGCTCCGTTCTCTCCTCCTCTAATGGAGCCTCTAATTAAGGGCATAGCTGGTGAAAGAAGGTAGAGGGAAAGTGTTCTGGAAGTCCTCCAGGACAGGAAGGAGAAAGGGAGGACATGCCCTAGAAAAAGAGGGCATTGGGGAGTATCAGCCCTTGCTAGAACCAGGCAGGTTTATGGAACCAGGCCTCTCCTTTCTCTCTCTCTCTCTCGTGTGTTTGTGTCTATCTGAAAATGGGAGAAATAACATGGGTCCAAATACAGTTGCTATAAGGATGCAATAGCATGTTACAAGTTTGTCGTGCTGATCTTTATTGATTGCAAACTGAGATGTTTGACTGCATCCTGTTAATGGTACAGATATGCATAAGTTGTTCTACATATGCAGGGCAAACGATTTACCATTGCACAATGGACATATTCCGTTCTTGACCATTTCTTTCCAATCTATTCAACATCAAGTGCAGAATCCTGTTGGTCCACCATACTAACAAAACTGTGTGAGCAGCCTATTTCTCCAGGCTTGTATTCTAGAAGGATCCTCAAAGACAAGATGACTTGGAAGGCTAGTTTGTACCATGTGATGGACAATTGTCCAAGCCAGCCTTCCAGGCTCTGGCTCTGGGGACTGACCGAGAAGCCAGGCATTGAAGAAACGGGATACTCAGAGGTGGCAGCTTTTTTTCTTCCAACAATGATCCATGGCCTTTTTGGTCCCACTAATTATCCTATCCTGCCCCACTACTTCTACCAAAGCTGGAGTAATTATCAAAACACAAGTACACAAAATCACACAATTATTTCCCCCTTTTCCTTAGAATCAGATGTGTGTCTAACCATTGCTAGATTGCTAGATATGAGATGAAGTTAGGGGTTAGTGTAATGACTGCCTGTGCCATAAAGATACTGGTGGCTTCTCATAGTAGGAGAAAGTTATAATATTCCTGTGTATTTCTGTAGGACTTTACAGGTGAGATGGGACTGAAACATCCAGAATCTCCCAGTCAACAGGACAGGCCAGGGATTTGGAAGTTGTAGTTAAAAAGGTAACATTTTCAAGCTCTGGTCAGGCCATGGTCTGTCCACCTACATACTGTGTACACTGACTGACAGCAGCTTTCTGGTGTTTCAGACTGAGATCCTTCTTTCCTTTAATCATCTGGAAATGCCAGGGACTGAATCCAAAATCCTTTAGCATGCAAAACATCTACTCTACAATTGAACTGTAGCTTGTCCCATTACAAGTTCTTATTACACTGCAATTCCGTTATAAGCTGCTTGCCTTGTTTTCAGATCCCAGGTAAGCATGCATAGGATTTCTGCCTAAGTTTAGAATTAAAATAATGTGGCTACAATTCTCTGCACACTGATCTGTCACTGAATAATGAAGTGTGAATCTGAGAGTGAACCCAGTGAGACTTACTTTCAGCTAAACATACATACACAAGTACTATACTTTTCTTGTAGTATTTGTGTAATCATTATCAGTGATATATTCAAGCTTTTTACTCCAAATCTCAAGCCTCTACATTGAAGTCTCAAGTCAAATCTCAAGATCTTGAAGAATACTTTCAAGTCAAATCTCCAGTTGAATCTTAAGTCTGGGAGTCGACTTTAACAGTGAAAAAAAAGGAAGTGGGGGACTTGACGTGGAAGGATCCTTTTATAGCTTTTCAAAAACTTTCAACGCTTCCCCAATGTGCAGTGGGAACAGGATGCTGAGTAGATCTAAACCCATCAAGCCCATTGCCTAATGTGTTTGCTGTTTCTGGATGAAGTTAGGCCAACAGATTGGTTGCTAAAAATATACAAGTTGCAAGTCAAGTCAGTATATCATTTGTTGTCGACTCATGCTCCAGCTGAATAACTGAAGCTACTTGAGTCTGACTTGACTCGAGTGACATTGAATTTTCTTTCTTTCTCTGTTGCACAAGTATATGAAGCTGTAAATTTTGCTCCAGTACTACTATGAATGAGGAAATAAATCCTTTTGTCTCTTCCATTCTCTTTTCAAGCTTGAGGATCCTCTGTGCCATGAGGGGACATGTTAACCATGGATAAGCCACTATGGAATCGCCACTGGTGTTTGCCAATCATCACAGGGCTCTGACTTGTGGATGGTGGGACAGAAAAACAATGCAGAGTTTTTACTGGAATTACATCTAATTTTGGACTCAGCAATTCATTCAAGATTTCTGCTTATGACAATAAGACTACAACACTAGAACGTTACCAGAAAAGGAGATCATATTGCTAAATGAAAAGTGGTGCTGAATAATCCTGTGTGAATTCAGGCAAATCAATACTATAGTGCAGATTTTGCATGCAGTTTTATTTCTTAAAAAATAAACCCATGGCACAGATTTTCTGGTTCTTTTAATTACTTTTTTTGATTGCGGATTACTTTCAGTAGTAGAAACTGCTAGCTTGACAAAGGATACTGAAGAGTTCATTTTTGTGGGATGAGAGTTAATCCAACTTAAATTGCCTTTAATCTTTATTACTAGATTAACAAAATGTATGTTCCCAGTTTCTTACAGATTACATGGAAATAACCTGTTGTAATTGAAGAACTAACATTTAATGGAGCTCTTTTATCAAAATCTCCTTATGTGTCCACTGTACAGAAATGATACAGCTCTACAGGCAGTTTTTCTGAGTCAAAAATACTTATTTGAACAGAATCACAACAAACCAGATTAAAAAAATCAACACAGTACCAACAGTATCAATATAGGTCATAAATTGTTTTATATTATATTTCTTCCAAAATAATAATTAAAAAAAACCTTAAAATATGTAAGCCCCAAGGACTGGAACCAGTGCTAAATATCTGCTTGCACAGGAGTGAAACACAGCAAGGTGTTTTGGCATCTTACAGGGAAGGGATGGTTAAATTCAATCACCCATGCTACACTATGTGTTACTTTCAGCATGCAGTTTTTTTCATAGATTCTGAAGGCAGAAAATCTCATGAGGTGTGATTTGCATATTTTACAAGATTGGATTTATTGTTTTTTAACTTAAAATTGATTCTAATAGCAACCCTATAACAGTGTTTTCTTGGCAAGATTTAATCAGAAGAGGTTTGCAATTGCCTTGTCTAAGAGCCTTCTCATACTAGACGAATCCTGCTCAGAAACAGGATTTTAAAAGTAGGAAAAAAAACCCTGCAAGTACAGGAAGTTTTTAGAGACCAAATGCAATAATGCAAAAATAAAGTGAACAGAAAGTGGACAAAAACATTACTTTTTTACTTTTGGGAACTTCCCGAAAATAAAAAGGTGTCATTTTTGTCCACTTTCCGTTCACTTTGTTTTTGCATTATTGCTGTTTGGAGGAAACATTTTCTGAAAAACCTCCTGCATTTTCTACTTTCAGTTCTACTTTTTCCTACTTCTAAATCCCATTTCTGAGAAGGATTTGAGACAGTGGGATTTGTCCAAGATCACCCAGTAGATTTCCATGGCTAAGTAGCAATTCAAATCCTGGTTTGTTGGAGATCTAGTCCAACACTCAAACTATACCACACTGCTTTCTAAAACAGGATTGTGGTGGCTTTTCCAGTTTCATAGAGCCCACCACTATTAAGATCAGCAATCATTAGCTACTTTGTTTTACAGGTTGAGTATTCTTTATCTGAAATACTTGTGACTAGAAGTGTTTTGCATTTTGGAATATTTGCATATACACAATGAGATATCCTGGAGATGGAGGTGTGTACAACTGCAAGGAGATTGGGGGCTAATTTTTCTCTGTGTCTCACAGGCCTCCATGCACAACCACCCCATAGCACTCTTAAATATCCTATTTTCAAAGCAGTATCTCAAAAATAGATGTCCTGGACTGCAGCCAGCACCCACAGACACACACCAATAAGAATGGCTTAGCCCAGCAAGTGGAAGCAGGACACAGACCTTGCAAGGAATAAGTGTTAGAGCAGTCCAAGAAGCCAAGCCAAAGTCAGGATATCAAAAGTCAGAGCAGTCCAAAAGCCAAGCCAAAGTCAGGATACCAGGAGTCAGAGTAGTCAAAGGTCAGAGCAGCCAGAAGATAACAAGGGTCCAGTCCAAGGTCAAAGCAACAAGGAGTCAAGATACAAGGAGCCAGAGCCAGCAGCAATCACACCAAGAGATCATGCAATAAACTCTGACACTCAGTGGAGGCCTCTCTACAGCTTAAGTAAAGGAAACTCTCCCCATGCCACCTGAGGCTGGTTGGCTAATTGCCTCTCTGCAATCCTCTTGGATCTGCGCCTGCAAGCACTCTCAGCCCTTCTCTCTTTGTAAGTAGGCACATCTAGGCAAGCTTCCTCCCCAGAGTCACCACTAGGCTGTTGCACCACATGAGGCATCTCACTAGCACTAGGACCTGGTTGGGCCTCCTCTTCTGGGGCTGGGAGAGCACAGCTGGGACCTGGCAGAGCAAGATTACCACCTGGTGTAGCCTCAATTAGCTCTTGCTCTGGAAGAGGCTCATTCTCCTCCTCCTCCTCCAAGAGCTGCTCTTGGCTGGCCATGACAATAGAGAGCAGAAGTGATGCTCCATCATTTTTGACTACCATTATAGTTGGGACACTACTGAAAAAAGTAAGGATTTGGTAGTGCAGAGGTCAGGGTGGGAGTGTGATTTTCAGATCAGTGACACTTGAAAATCACACACACATAAAAATGGGGAGAGTTCAAGAGTCCTTGGGGAAATGATGGAGAGGTTTCGGGGATAGGCTAGGGACCAGGGACCACAGGTTTCCTGGCCCTGCATTAAAGCAGGGGAAACAACCTATAATGGGATTAGTAGTGTGATAAAATAATGAGTTATGAGTCAAACCCTAACTTCAGTACAACCACTATCTTGTACTTGCCACTTGCCCTGGTTGTGCAGTGGTTAAATGCCTGTACTGCAGCCACTCACTCACAAACCACAAGGTTGTGAGTTCAATACCAGCTAGGGGCTCAGGGTCTACTCAGCCTGCCATCCTTCTGACATTATCAGCTTGTTGGGGGCAATTAGCTTACAGTTGTAAATCACTTAGGGAGCACTTGACTGCAGTTATAAGCAGTATAGAAATGTACTTGCTATTGCTGTATTGTACTTCATGAACATTTCTTTGTTGAAATAACAGATGGGCAGGAAGGAGCGGCAAGATGCCACCCCTTTCTGCCCTGGATAGAGGCCACAGCAACCAAATGCTGTGGCCTCCAGGAGGCCTAAAAAGAACCTCCTCCCAGCAGGTTCTTTTTAGGTTGTGTGCAGAGCATCATTTGTGCACTTGTGCACCATGATGAAGTCCACGTGCCTCAGCACAGTTTGGGCGCCGCGCCACACAGACATCATCATCACATGCCCTGTCTGTACAGGGGCATTCCAAGGTGGCGCCTGGGCTGCGCGGTAGGGTTGCTGAGCATGTAAATGTCAGCCCCCATGCACCTCTAGTTTGGGCCCAGGCCGGTGCAAAGCACCCGTCAGTCGAGCCCCCAAAGTAACCTTCCCCACCCTTCATTCTAAGAAACCAATGCACTGAAATGTACTAATTACCATAATGAATATTTTGTTTCTGAGCAACATGTCAAGTCTTTGTCTCCCTCTTTGGGAAAGATTTTTGCTTTTGTTTTCTGCCCTGTACCTCTATTTTCAGATTCCACCTTCTACTGAGCCAAATTCTACTGGTTCAAACTTAGAGTTTTTGAGTCAGAGAGCAATGGGAATTAATTCATAATATTTCTAAAGAAACTAAGGTAACAGTTGTTTTGCATTCATGAATTATATGGCTGTCCACATGGCTCTGAACTCCTCTCTCTTCTGTGAGTTCCTCCGTTCCCTTGTTAGCCTAAAGCATAGTTTCATGTTCACGCTCTCATGCTAGTCATGGAACATTGTAAACCACAGTTGGAAGCAGGTTTACAAACCTTACGTCAGTGGGGAACTGTTAGCCCTTGCGCAGATGGAACACTAAGCTATGAGAAGACCAAGTAGAGAAATGGGGATTTACACTTGAGTCATGGGAAGAGGGAAACGATAATGTGATTGCATAGTTCACTTCTCACTGCTTAATAATACTGCATTGTCAGTGGTTAAACACTCTGAGATTGCTAGTTCAAAATGAAAGTGATTTTTAAAAATAGAAGCATTTGAATAATCATGAAGTATCCTTCTCACGTCTTATTTGAATTATCTGACTGCTATTCAAATAAGTGTTGAGGAAGGTGGAAATTATTATATTTACATTGTTCTTCAGAACTACAAAAATGTGGTACATTTTCCCTCTAGTGACTGATATTGTAAATTACAGCTGCTTCAGTGCATTTCTCAGCAATTATTTTAATGATTTCTAAAATTTTGCTACAGGTCAGAAGGCAGATTTAACTACAAACTAAGTCACAATCATCCTCTTACTGAAGCCTATAAACATGCAGCCACTGACCTTAAAGAAATCAAGATGCAAAGAATATCATTGCTGCTTATTTATGGTAAGTTACTATTTTACTGAAGAAGAAACTCTGTGTATATATATGTGCTTGAAAGAGAGAGAATGAATGTATGAATGAATGAATGAATATGAGTATTTGAAATTTGTTTCTATATACTTTCTCTCAGTCCAGTAATAGCTGTGCTTCCTGTACTGATCTATTCTTTTAGAAAATTCTGCACAGTTCTTTTCCATCAAAATTATAAAATAATAACACTAGAAATTTTCAAAAGTCTCCAAGATCATCTAGCATCAGTGCCTTTCATACTATCTGAGATGGAGGTGTGGCCTTTAAGTGCCAAAGACCAGAATCCTGAAATCTGAAATACTCCAATCTCCAAAATTGTCCACATGAGTGGCTGAGATAGTAATAGCTTTGCTTTCTGATGGTTCAACATACACAAATTTGGTTTCAGTGGCAGAATTATATAAAATATTGGGTATAAAATTACCTTCAGGGTATACATATAAGATGTATATGAAACCTAAAAGAATTCCATGTTTAGACTCAGGTCCCATCTTCATTATAATACATATCTCATTATGTATATGCAAATATTCAAAAATCCAAAAAATAAGAATCCAAAATATCTCTGGTTTGAACATTTTCACATAAGGGATACTCAATCTGTACCATATTTGAGCCCTTTGGCTTCAGCTATTTTGTTTTCTTTCCTGGATCAGAAGCCAATGACTGACAGACCAGCACTGTTCTATGGACCACCACCTCCTTCAGTACTGATGATCTAGCCCAACCCTGTTGATCCAAGAAATAAACAACTAAAGCACGCCTGAGAGATAGCCCCCTACCTCTTTTCAAAAATTTCTCACAAATGAGAGTCCATTAACTTCTAGTGGCAGTTGGTGGCTCTTCTGTGCATGGGGCAGTGAATTTGCTTCTGAGCTTCAAAGAAGATGCAGAATACTATCCCAAAATAGGTTCAGAACCTTGGATAGTGCCTTTAATGCTATTTAAATCCCAGAGGGGAATCACTGTCCCACTGACATGGAAGCCACAGCAACACTTTTCCAAAAAATCATTTCAGAATAGTCAGAAATAGTCAGCATAGTCAGGGGAAAAAAGAATAGTCAGAAAGGTAATCATCACAGTTATTATAACCATATTTTTAAAAAGAAAGAAGAGCAGCAGCAGTCACAAAAACAAAGATGTGTTGGTGGACAGAGATCACAATCTTCCCACCCAGCCAAAGGAAAGCCATTCTAATACATGAAGGAATACAATGGCTGGTCACAGGAGTACTACAATTTAACTATCCATTTATACAATGTCTTTTATGTCTCCGCAAATAGGCCTGAACTTTCTCAGATGCAAACTACAGAATCAGAGAACTTTTTGAACTGTTACAAATTGCTACAAACACCAGGGACTGCTGTTCACTACCTCAGTGTTATGACTGCCTTTACAACCATCTCCTGCAAAAGGGTACATTCACACTCACGTTTTGGTCCCAAGAAGATGCAGATCGCCATGCTGATGCAATACTGAATTGTTCTATCCATTACATTTGGGGTTTACAAATATCTCTGAGGCATTTTAACCCCGTGTGTTATTCACACATGCCTGGGCAAGCTCCCTTGCCCTGGCAACCGCTGGTTTCTCCCAGTCCATCCCAGCCAGAAAGCAGCCAACAGCCTTGGGAGCCTTTCCCAGTGCTCCTCCTAGTTTTCCTACCCCCTCTCCTCTGGAAAAGGCTCAGAGGGGCCAGAGGGGGGTCGGTTGGGCAATCTGGATCAATTCACTAGTGTAACACTGCCAAAGATGCAGGTCAATGTGGATCTTTCATGAAAACTCAGGGGGGGGGAATGGTATTCACTATTCCGAGTTAACTGGGTTTTTGGTAGCGCCCCCCCCCCCCCAAAAAAAAAGTGTACATGGGAAGTGTGAACACCAAAGAAATAACCTGGGTTCATCAGCTTATTTTCATAGTGTGAATGGGACTTAAGAGGGGAGAAATTTGAAACTATCTCTCTTACTACAGGCCACACTGGCCTACAGCAGAAGCACCACCAAGTTGGACAATAATATTATAAACTTTTCTAGCCAGGCAGAAGAGTTCATCCTTTCATGAGGGCTATCCTTCTAGCCTATACACATAATCAAAACCTATACGTGTGATTGAATGAAATAAATAAAATTTAGTTCTATGGGGCCTGGAGACTTTTTAATCTACAACTTAAGGAATAGTTTTGAGAGAGCGACCCTGGTCAGGACAACAGCTCACTAAGATCATCTCAGCCTCCACAACATAACAATGGACTTTGCACCAACATAAAAGAATATGTTTCCCAGCGCTACAGAAAGAACTCTACATGGACCTTTCAAAGCATTACCGTATTCTAGTCCCTCATATCAAGGCATATAATTTGCTTATTATTATTATTATTATTATTATTATTACTACTACTACTACTACTACTACTACTATTAATTTGCATTCTGATTATTCAAACTCAACACATTAATCGTTGCACTTTTTCTACCATTATATGTTAACCTCAGTACAAGTAGCAAGATAAAAGTTCTTTTTTTCTTCTTTCCCCCCTGGCTGCTGTGAAGAGATTGAGTCTTCCAAGCAGCCCCTTTGCTCTCTTGAAACTGTTTGGAAGTGAAATTCCATAATGCTGTGGAAAGGGGAGAGGGATTGGAAGAATAAGGTCACAATTCTACCCTTGTGCAGTAGCAACCAGAGCCTGCAGGGCGGAATGAGTCTCCCACCAGTATGGGTCTCCTTGCACAGTTTCCCACTTCATTGGCACTGCCACATTTTAAAAAACCAAAACGAGCAGAAGGTTTACAGTGTAACTAACAAGAGGGGAGGGAAACACTGGATAAACTGTACTACTAATTATAAGGAATGTACCAAAGACATATCATTACTTGCAATATATATATATATCTGTAAAGTAAATATTGAGTTCAACAATGGTATACAAATCTTGAAACACATTCAACATGAAGCCAGCTGTAGGCAATAACTCTTCTGAATGTTTTTGAATATAAATAATAGTCCCAACAATAGGAGTAGAGTATCCAAAGTGTTAGCAGTAGCAATATTCTGCTGTTTCACCAAAACTGTTCAATCCAAAACATGAAAGGAATTATTTGTAGTACTTATTGTCTAGGTAGCATGAAGATAAACAGTATAAACTTTACAGATATATATTTTTTTGCAAGTAATGATATGTCTTCAGTACATTCTTTATAATTAGTAGTACAGTTTATCCAGTGTTTCCCTCCCCTCTTGTTAGTTATACTGCCACATTTTAACCTACCCATTGGTCTGTGATGAAGGAGAAATCTGGGATTTACTGCTTCAATTGGCCCAGCTGGCTGGGACATTTTGTAGTCCCTTCGATCTGGAATTTTCAAGGTCTTCCAGGACAAATGGCAAACTTAACCTTTTGAGAAGGCCAGAACATGGAATGGCAGAACACTCCTAGTGGCCACATACAGTCCCCACCACTCAGACACATTATCTGCTACAAACAATTGTATCAAATATAGCCCTCTCACAGGCTCTGTGAAGTAGGCCTTTACTGGCCTACAGACAGCCTCTAAACTTAAACCACTACTCACTTACAACAGGATACATACCATGGAGGAAAATACATGCACAAGACCCTTCCACTAACCTAGATGCCAACTCTGTCCCCACAACTATTCTGGGAGCAATATTACAGGGACTAATAATATCACTCACAACATCAGAGGTTCATTTACGCGCTCTTGCACTAATGCCATCCCATGCCAGCAATGCCCTTCTACACTCTAGATGGAACAAACATGACAATATAATAATAAATAATAATAATAATAAATAATAATAATGAAATATTTATTTATATCCCGCCTCTTCCCTTTTGGAGATTGAGGCAGGTAACAACAGAAGTTGATACAGTACAAAATACTCAAACAGTATCCATGCAAGAGGATTAATGAGGATTAATGGATGCTGGGGTTAGAGGTGCAGGACTCCTATGAAAGTGGAAAAACCACAAATTAATTATACACACACACACACACACCTGAGAAACCTCTCTAGGAATTGCTAGGTCTTCTAGGAATTGCTAGGTCCTCAAAACTGCAAAAGTCAAAGCCACCAACGTGGAGGCCCGATTATTTGGGGGCTTGTTCTGAGGGGCTTTGGGTATTACTCAAACCTATGAATAATCAAAACTGCAAAAGTCAGAGCCACAAATGGGGGCTTGTTGTGAGGGTTTTGTTTTCATATATGGGGCAGGGCTTTATGTGAGGATTTCAGGTGAAAAAGCATTGAAGGTTTTTTTTTAAAAAATAGTTGTTTACTTATAATATTTCTTTTAAAAATACATATTTAAAAAAAAAGGGGTAGATGGCTACTCAGGGCCACAAAAGTAGAGTCCAGGGGCAAGATGTAGCTTGTGGGCCACACTTTTCTCACCTCTAGCCTAAGGAATCCCAGTGCAAGGGTCAGGATGCCACAAGGTTTGGCCAAAAGTTCATGCACACCCCTTCTCTTTTGTTGCAGTGGTGGAAGCACTGCCACTGCCATAAAAAAGCAGGGCCTTATCATACCCCACCAAGGTGGTGGCTCCTCCTGAGGAACTGCCTCCGCCATGGGGAAGCAAGGGTGGGGATGCTCCCCCCTCCCCTCCAGTGGAAGGACAGCCCGATGGGAGTCACCTCTCTTCTGGGATGTCACCCAGTGCAGGCCACACATCCCCAATGAACCACCAAGTCTAACTTTTTAACTGTTCATGCCATTAAAACCTGTTCTTAGCTTTGCAGTTTCAGAGCAGTGCCATGCTTCTTGAGGACAGGCTCATTTCTTCCTTGTCTCTTGTTTGAAACAATGGACAACATGATTCTATATAGGACTTGTAATGCTACAAATGTTATTCTGCCATCTCCAGAAAAGGAGGGGAAATTTGTGCATTGAAAATGGCAAGCCTCAAGATATAGCAGAAATCACATTAAGCTTTCCCTTGTTTTCCCAAGTCTGTAACCATTCAAGCACTATCGCTCAAAGGGGAAACAAGATGATGGACTTCAGTTCAGTTATGGAAGAATGAATACAGAGATGTCCTGACTGCTGAAATAAACACAGTCATATAATGCAAGTGGGAAGTGCTGCTACTAAATATTAAGTAATCCCAAAATGCAGATAAATCTGTTATTTGAAATAAATGGTTTTGGATATAAAAACACATCCCCTTGGGCAAGGCAGTTTTGTTGACTTCTCCTCCATTCTCTTTCAGCCACCTGTGTCCTATTTTACATCATTCTAGACAGGAGGCCCTATGACTGAGAGACCACCAAGTTCCCCAGACACCAACTGCCCTGCTCAGGTCTTGAAAACTCAGGCCTGTAACTTCCATTGTTTAAATCAATCCATTTGGAATGCAGTTTTTTCCTATTGCCTTCCCTTTTACCCCACATTATAATTCTTTCCAATGTGTCACACCATCTCCTCACAGGTACAAAGACACTACCCATGGAATCCATCATTTTTTGCTTACAAATGTGAGTTTGCTATTTCCTTGATAAGTACAAGAAAGTAACCTGTTAATCTCTAGGTTCAGCTAGATTGGCTGTTGACCAGTGTAAATAAGAAAATATGCTTTTCGAGTGAGTGACAAAAATGTAAGACTGATAGAAAGAGAATCTAATAGTTTGCTTACTTTTTTAAGTTTCAGTATGAGAGAAAAGGTGACTATCCAACAAAGTCAACTACAGCTACAGCTACAGATGCTGTACTATTGACAGAAATTTCATGAAATCAATTAGTTCCTGTCCTGGAAAACTGGGAAGGCATTAGAAATGTGTGCTCTGCTCTCTTTTGTACAGTTTCTTCACAGATCAATGGTCTTATAAACACACCCACACAAATGGCACAGCAGAGGCCCTCTCTCATTTTGAGATTTTTTTTTAAAAAAAAATAGCTTTTGGCACTTGCTAACTATTGGCATCAACCAGCCCCTAACCAAAGACACCCTGTCCTTTCCTCTGTGCTTAATTTGCTCTAGAAGCCAAAAAATATCCTGAATTTCTCAAAGACCACTATATAGATATGACTAAGGTCAGAGGGTGGGAAGACAGAATTCAGTTGATAAGTGCTACCAGTTGATCATCCAGTTTATCATGGACTGCAATTATTCACAACTCACCATTAAAATTCCATGTCTCCCAAGGCGGCTTACAAGCCTAAGACCATTAATCATCAATAAAATCACATTGTAATATAGACACAAGAAGTGATCAGCATATTTCCCACAGATGGTAGTAAAACATCCTGGGGGAAAAAGGTACCATCTGGTTGGAGTCAACTATATGTGTGTTGTTACCTGCCTGGCTCCCTCTGTTTATGTGCCAAATTAAAAAAAATCATCATTTAAAAATGAGACAGGACATATGCTTGCCCTTCCTTCCTTCTTTCCTTCCTTCCTTGTGGTCAATGTATTCCAAGATCCCTGCACTAAACCTACACTTGAAAAGCTCAAAGGGGTCTAAGGAAAACAGTCTCATGATTTCTTGCTGCAATGACTTAATTATCTATTTAATATGACACTGGGGCTCTGTCACTAATAAGTTAAAAGCATCAGGAATATCAGTTATCTATCTATCTATCTATCTATCTATCTATCTATCTATCTATCTATCTATTTCTAGGCTTGCACAACTCTCAGAATAAGCTAGCAATTAGGTATTAGAACAAAATATGATTGAGTATTCAGGACTTGGCCAGGATATTTTTGTTGCCTAAGGCTAAGCAAAAAAACAGCTTCCTCTCATCAATCCTATATACAGAAGGGAAATGGAACAGCAGCTGGACTTCGCCTCAGCACTGGACAGTGCTCCACCATATCTGAGGCAATAGTTCAGTTTCATGGATCTAGGTCAAGTCATATAACACACATTGTTCTATTCTTCTATAGAGAAATGGTAGAGAGAGGTGGAGCTGGCTAGAAGAAAAGTCGAAGAATTGTTGCCATGACCTCAGCTACCTACCACCTGGGACAGTTGCTCATTCTGTGTAATGGCAGGATTGCACTTTCAATAAATGGAACCTGAAAAAGGCACTCACTTGTCTTGTGTAATCCATCCAAGTTGAAAGATACATTAGGGAAGCAGGGGGCATAGGTTATCCTGTGATTACAGTTATCCTGTGATTAAGGATGGCAGCAGCTGGAGACAACTGTCTAAACAGTTCATGAGTCAAGTCCTGGAAATTGATATTCACTCAAAAAAACCTCCTAAGATTTCACTACAGATGAATGAAGACATAACATGGAGCTGAAACCATTTCCAAATGCTGACTTTGTATGCCTTTGGCTCTTAGGAATGTCAGGTGGCTCTTTCCCAACTTGCCCAACTCAATTGTTGTAACTAAAAGCTTCCAACGCTCCTCAGATACAGCGGACCTGAATCCTTTCTGTGACATAATGTCAACAAAAGTGCTCTAATGGTGTTGGTTTCCTGTTTGGGGGACATAATCAGATTGCATCCTAATTAGGTAATGCAAGCAGAATTTCATTGACATAAACAGGGTGCAAGAAGTTAAACCCTGTTTTAAAGATATTGTGTAAGCATACCTCCAACTTACTGTACTTATCATGTACTGGAAAGATGCCCAATTCATTGCACTATAGCTCCTCTATAGGATCTTACTAATTAAACTGAGATCTTCAGACACAGAGCAGGATATACAAATTTAAATAAATATGATTTCTACACCAGAATTTGAAACCTTTTTGGTGTCTGGTGAATGCATTGCTCCCCTGTGATCATCACCAGAATTAGGCAGCAGTCTTTGAGGCTCTCATGGCTTTAACTACTGCAAATTCAGTAATCACTACAATAGCTTTCTATGGTATAGGAAGAGGTCAAAGCATCATTCCACACTAGAGTACCTTGCAGGCTGCAACAGTGTCTCTGCTTCCCTTCAGGAATTATTTCTCACAGGGTAACAGACTCATTCCGCTGACAGTTGTGGAAGTGGAGTTCTGCATACTCAAGATAAACTACCAATGTTCACACTGTACACTATGGTTGTGCATTGCTCATAGTGGTTGCACACTGAGCATTGCACAACTTCAACCAGTGTGCAATGCTGCTATTCTGCATGAAGGTTGTATAGTATTGGAGTAGCAAATTACCATGTGCAGACATTTCAGACAAAATGTTAGCTGAATTATTTCCATCATTACAATTTCATGAAGATTACTACTGTATGAGAGAAGGGATCAGTTCTAAGTGGCATCCTGCACAATATCATAAGCAGGAACAGGTTACAACAGCATGGTGATCTCTGCTCCAAATCATCATAAACAGAATTTTCTCCCATGCTAAAGGTTTTAAGAATAATCTCACAATGCTCTTGTGACCAAGTGCAAACATCTGACGTTTGCTGAACTTTGGCTAAGTAATGCCAAAGGAAGTATAAATCAAGTACTTTTCCTAAAATGGTTTTTAAGGGAAATCCCTTAGAGTTTGCTGTAGATGAATTAGCAAGCAATTGGTTGTAGAGGGAGTTCTCTTTAGACAGTAAGCTAATGCAATCTGACAGGTTGAATGGTGCAAAAATAATAGCCTCAGCTGTCCAGTGACTGTAAAACAGAAGCTGTATAAGGTGAAGATTTTTTTTGTGCTATGTATAGATATGTGCTTGCAAATACACAAGGCATCTTAGCCCAGAGAACCGTTAAGTGCAGAAGAAGGCCATGCACCAGTTGCTGAATATAAGCCCTTCCACCATGATTCACTGGAAAAGTCAATAATGTTAGGGAACGTGGAAGGCAGTAGGAAAAGAGGAAGCTCACATTACAGATGGACTGATATAATCAAGAAAGTGCCAGCTCTGATTTTGCTAGACCTGAATAAGGCTATTGATGACAGTAGCTCTTAGCGCTCCCTCATTCATAGCACTGAAGGACCTCCTACGTTTGCCAGACAGCTATGCTATAGTGCCTATAGTATCTTACCAGATTTGCCAAATAACAACTCTCTTACTAGCTGAACCTGTAATATCTGCATTTGTGGGGTATTTGCTGAGTAATCAGAATGAAGAGGGAACATAATTATTAAACCAACAGTTCACCTATACAGATTGGCTATAGCTATCCATGGGTTTCAATCAAGTGTCTTTCCAACTGAATTGGAGTTTGGGAAATTATCTTTGGACCACAATTCCTAGAATTATGGCACTATAGCTCTCACTGGGACCATGCTGATGGGGGGGATGGGGGTGATTGGGAGTTTAAGTCCAAAGAATAACTATTCCAAGATATTCACCTAGCTGGGATGTTCAATTTGCAAAGAATTTGTCCCACCATGGTATTATGGCTCCTACACTTTCAGTGATAGCATAGCTCAAAAATATTTTGACTGGGTTCAGGGACCCTGCGGAAGTGGAAAAACCACAAATAAAAAACCACTACTTTATTACCTGAGAGACCACTTCTCTAAGAATCTCTAGGTCCTCTAGCACAACTCTATGGTCAACATCTGCCAAAAGTTGACCATGGAATCATGCTGGAGGAGCTACACATGCTAGAGAAGTGTTTTCTCTAGTAGTTTCTAGATCCTCCAGTGGAACTCTATGGTCAATTTCCAGCAGAACCTTTCTGGAGGACCTAGGGATTCCTAGAAAGAACATATTAATCAAATCCACAAATAATCAAAACTGCAAAAGCCCAAGCCATAAATGTGGAGGGCCAACTGTACAGGGATAGCTAAAAATATGTAGACATTGATATAGATATAAGTGCTACGTAGTCATTAACTGTTTTCTGCCAACAGGTGAAGAGGGGAGTCTGTTAGCCCTACCCTTCTCTGTCCTCAGTGCCATTTGTCTCCTTCTGTGCACAGCAACAAGACCAAATGAAGGAACTTTCCATACCTGTCGGTACTCCTCATTCAATCAGGACCTCTCTCCCCGCACAAAAAATCAGGGTCCCCAACTATATTGAGAGGATCTACATAGAGGTAGCCTTCCTGTTGCTAAGCATGCCCAATGATTCATCAAGATTCTGGCAAGATCTACCCCCTATTTGACCTGGCTGCATTTAGTGACAAACTCCCATGTGACAAACTCCCTAGAGTAGAAAGGAAATGCTGAACATTCAGTAAAGGAAAGCTAAACTCTAGGGAACTGTGCCCTTAGCCACACCCATGAAGCATTTTTCAAATATCTGCTACCTTGCTAATTACATCTGCTTCACCCTCTGTAATGGTTCAAGCAAATCCCCTCCCCAAAAACAGAGGCAAGCCATTTTTCAAAAGAAGCATGATTTCAAACCTAGAACATTATCACATGGAAGCAATTTGGAGGCAAATTGGTTAATTCTGTGCAGAAACGGGATTTTAAAATCCACAAAACACCCGCTTTTGCAGGTTGTTTTTCAGACTTGTTGGCATCAATGAGAAATAATGCAACATTGATCCGAACACAAAGTCGAATCCTTTTTACTTTTCGGAATGGGTTTTGTCGACTTTGCGTTTGGATTCATGTCGTGTTATTTCTCATTGGCACAAACATCGTTTGAAAAACTACCCACTTTTGCAGGTTATTTCTAATTTCTGTTTGGGCTAACCCTCCATGTCATTGTGAAAAACAACCCACTTTTGCTGTTTTTCCCCCACTTTAAATCAAGTTTCTGAATGGGATCTGTCCCATGTGACAAACTCCCTAGAGTAGAAAGGAAATGCTGAACATTCAGTAAAGGAAAGCTAAACTCTAGGGAACTGTGCCACTCTTACTTGAAACCCCATTATTATACCATTAAATAAGACAAATCTATCACTCAAATACAGAAAAACTGAAAGGTATCAGAGATAGTTTGGCAGGCTGTTGTTAATTTCAGTCATATAGGACAGGAAAGAAGCATACCAAAGAAAAAGAACAGATTGAGGAACGCAGTGGGAATCCCTTCAAAATCCTGCCTATAGATAAATATACCAGCAGGGCTGCACATATTGTGAGGATGTTTGTTCCAAAAATCCATAATTAAAGTGTTTTTGTGTTAATTAAATATCACATCTCTGTTCTGAATGTTTGATTTACTAATGATACATTCAAAAAGAAAAAAAGAAAAACTCTATTGCTCAACAGCTCAGTTACTCTTCTTAACCATAACTAAAATGCAATTTACAGCTAGGTCATACACATGCAAATCCAGTGCTCAAATAGAAAAAATTGAAAATTGCTAAAATAAACTTTCTACTTAGAATAATAATAATATAATAAAAAATTATTTTTATCTTGTTTCTTCCAAATATCAAGGCAGCATACAATAACAGACATACAACATAGTAAAATACATCCCATTACCCCCCCTTCATAAAATAAATAATATAATTATAATATAATAAAACAATAAATACAGCTAAAATCATTAAACATTAAATCCATCATAACAGAAGTAGGACATCATAAGCAAACACGGGTTAATCAGGGAAGGCCCGTCAGAAGAGATCCACCTTAACAGCCTTTTTAAAGCTGTCAAGGTTGGTAATATGTCAGATTTCCTCCAAAAGGCCATTCCATAATTTAGGAGCAGCAGATAAAAAGGCCCTCTGGATAACTGCAGTTAGCCTGGTCTTTATTGGCTGTAATAACTTTTGTCCAGAGGACCTATGCATGCAGGGTGGATTAAACGGAAGGAGGAGTTCCTGAAAGTAAACTGGACCATGTAGGGCTTTAAAGGTCATTACCAAAATCTTGTACTGTGCCTGGAAACTAATAGGCAGCCAGAG
This sequence comes from Sceloporus undulatus, assembly GCF_019175285.1. Taxonomy (NCBI): domain Eukaryota; kingdom Metazoa; phylum Chordata; class Lepidosauria; order Squamata; family Phrynosomatidae; genus Sceloporus; species Sceloporus undulatus. Next base: position 127,738,393 of record NC_056526.1, on the reverse strand, counting down.
AAGAGATTTTAGAATCGGTGTTATATGGTCACCTCTGGATTTTCAGGTGACCAATCTGGCTGCCATATTTTGAACTAACTGAAGCTTCTGAACTAGGCACAAGAGTAGCCCCATGTAGAGCGCATTACAGAAGTCAAGCCGTGAGGTTACCAGCACATGTACCAATGTTTTCAGGTGCCCCGGCTCCAGGACGGGCTGCAGCTGACCTATCAGCCGAAGCTATGAATCATAGAATCATAGAAACCTAGAGTTGGAAGAGACCACAAGGGCAATCTAGTCGAACCCCATGGCATACAGGAACTTTCAATCAAAGCATAACCGAC